>NC_000083.6:25857642-26170142 GCF_000001635.26 Mus musculus
ATATGTGCAGAAATCAACTAAAGCCTCTTCACCATAAAAGACTGGTGATCTTGGTAGCAAAAGATCAAAGACTCAAAGACCACGCCCAGAAGGGCCTAGAGAGTACCCAGAAAGAAGAGAAACACCACTCCTTTCTAACTGAGGTCTTTCCTAGAGGCCCACTGCATAGCATATGCTAGAGCAGACTTCCCACATCACACCCAATTCCAACACATCTGGTCTGGATCAGAGAGACCCACACTCATAGAAGGTCTAAAGACATCACCAGGGCTGGAAAAATGGCGGCAGAAAAGGCAGCTTAGTACTCTTGGCGAAGACTCACGTTCTGCCCCAAGCTCCCACACGGTGGCTCACAGCTGCCTGTGACTCCTGTTCGAAGCATCTGATGCCCTTTCTGATCTCTGTGGGCTTCTGCACACAGGCAGTAAGGATACATATACATATAAAATAAACAAATCTTTATGGGACTGGAGAGATGGCTCAGCAGTATAAAGAACTTGGTTCCTTTTACAAAGGGCCTCGGGTTCAGTGTGTAGCTTTGGCTGTCCTGGAACTCTGTAGACCAGGTTGGCCTCAAACAGTTATCTGCCTGCCTCTGCCTCCAAATGTTGGGATCAAAGTGCTGCCACCACCTGGCTACATAAATTTTTTTTTAAAGATGTATTTATTATATGTAAGTATACTGTAGCTGTCTTCAGACACCCCAGAAGAGGGCATCAGATCTCATTACAGATAGTTGTGAGCCACCATGTGGTTGCTGGATTTGAACTCAGGACCTCTGGAAGAGCAGTCAGTGCTCTTAACCAGTGAGCCACCTCTCCAGCCCCATAAAATAATCTTAAAAAATTTTACACACACACACACACATCCGTATCTCAGAGCTCTTGGGTCTTTGGGAGCCCTTTAGCCCAGCAGACCTTACCAAGTGAACAGAGGGCACCCATGACCTAAAGACTCACATTAGCCCTCAGGAATAAGAGGTGGGCAGGGCAGGGTTTCTTGAGGAAAGAAAGTGCCCGAGACAGAACTAGGAATCTTTCCTTCCCTAAAACTCACTCGTCCCACCCAATCAAAACTGGCCTGGGAACCTCACCCATTGGGTGCTGTGACCCCCAAAACCGATGACGCCCTTGAGCCTCAGGACTGGGTCTGGGAGGAAAAGCTGAAATAGGAAAATGCAAAATGAGACTGGGGGAAGTCACTCTATCCCCTGCGAATGCCCCACTTGTGCTGCCTCTCAAATAAAAGGTGGGGAGGTACAAAGAACTCCTGCTAGAAGCAGTCTTCTGGCTGCAGTGGTAAAGTCTTTAGAAACCCCAGGTCCTGTCCTTTGACAGAATTGGCAACAGGAACAAACCCATCTCTAGAGGCCCATCCACTCTGGATGCATCTCAGGAGGCTCAGGTTAGCCAGCCTGTTATCTCACTAATGCCCAATGCCTTCAGATGGGCACTCACCCTACAGGAACCAATGTCCTCAAGGGCCATGGGCACGCCAGATGATCTGTCAGCAAGAACGTGTCTCTCGCCGGACACCGTGTGTGCATCGGGAACCTCATCGCGAACTGAAGGACGTTGGCTCTGGATGCTGGAGGCACTTACACTGGAGACTTCTCGATACCTGTAGGTCCGGCTGACCTCTGGAAGGCGACTAGATGCTGAAAGGACCTGGCATGGCTGTAATGGAACATGTGCCATCAGCACCCTTAGGGGCACCGGTCCCCAGCCCTTTCCCAAGCGCACTCACCAATGCAGAGCTACATGCCTGGGCCACAGGGGACTTACTGCTCAGCAAAGGTTTGCCCAAGACCCCTGGATGAGGCAGGTGCCGTGACATACGACCTAGGAAGACTACAATGGAGCAAAGAGCCAGGGAGGAGCAGCAAGAGGACCCATGAGGATGTCAGCCAAGGTGCAGGGAGGAACAGGAGGTTCCCCTCACCATTCTACAGATGCTATTCCATAAACGCTGCCACCATTCTATCCTAAACTCTGGCAGAGTCTCTCCAACACGAAAGCTTGGAGACCAGATGCCACTTGCATGGACCTTACGATTCTAGGACCTCAGAGGGCCACCAGCTCCGCCCTTCTCTGGGCCTATTTCCAGGCTGCCCCAGGCACATACCATGTGTAGTCTCCATGCTACTGATCCTCATTCAGGATGCCCCAAAACTGTTCCCACCAAGCCCTGTGCACCCTGTCGAACCACAGCCCACCTGCTTCTGGGGGGGAACAGCTCTTCTCATCCTGCTCATCAGGCACCTTGGAACAGTCACTTGGAAACCTTGTGGGGGGCAAACACAGGTAGAAGCAAAATCAATATCTGGGGACTAAAGGCCACCTGACCCCTCACCACCTGAGGTCCAGAGCTCCTCACCGAACGTGGATGTAATTGTCATGCCAGCTCTCCCCTTTTGGCACCGGGAAAGCCATTTCTCGAGGCATAGGGTTAACAGACAACTTTGCACGCCGGGCCTCAGTGACAGTGACAGCTACAATGAGCAGGACTGTTCTAGATCAAGGGACATTTGTCCTATCCCTTCCCACCCCAGGCAACATGCATTACCAAGTATCTGCCACTCCACCAACCAACCCACCCCAATGCTCTTCCTGGAGCTGGGAGCCCTGGTGCATGGCTCTCCTCTGAAATTGGTAAGTGGTTCTTATCTGCCAGCTAGCGGGAGGGTTCTAGCCTTCTGACTGGGATGGGGCATGAAGTGTGGGCCTCACCAGGGTCAAAGCACAGATCACTGGTGTAGAGGTTTCTGACTAGCAGGCTGGCACACAGCCTGATGCTCTTGAGATGACTATAGTGCCTGCCCAGGTAGAACATCAGGATGTCACGCAGGTCCAGCTGTAGGCAGGTCCAGCGGGCACGAGGAAGAGCTACACCTGCCAGGTCTGCAGGACACGTGCGAGGTCAGCACCTACCATTTTGTTGCAACCCCTCTCAGCCCCATCCCCTAGCTATCCTCAGGGCCACACAGAAGCACATGCCCAGTTGGGCCTGTACCATCCCGTTTTAGGCCTTCATTCAAGCCGTCCCTCTTGGACCAAATGTCACCACCTCTCCTGGGTGTCTTAGTCTCGAAGACAAAGGGGAACTGAAGCCACGTTGTGGAGGACTTGAACTCCTTAAAGAGGTTGGAGAAAGACACACGGATGACCTGGCCGTCCTATGAGGCAGAGCGAGGCCATTAGAAGGAGATTATGGCACGGTGGGAAAGCAGCAATAGACACCCAGCCCTCCTTCCAAGCTGGGCACCTCGGTGGACACGTCCAGGTGGATGACAAAGTGCTTGGTAGGCACAGGCCGGAAAAGCACATACAGGTACCGCCCAGTCAGCCCCAGAGACTGGGTGCTAGTTCTGGGGAGCTGGATGTAGTTGCTGGCAGATACAGACCCACGGATGCGATACACAGCGCTCTTCAGGACCTTGTCCTAGAAAGAGAGAGGTGCTGCAAACAGGCGCAAAACTGGAGGACAGTCACAGTGCCCACTGGGAGATTTCTCAGGAGCAGGAAGGACCCCGCGGCCAGTACCGTCACCACAGCCACATCTCCCTCTTTGCTGGACCGTTTCCACTCATCCACCCTGAAATGTCTGAATACATTGAGGAAAGGGTGCTGCCAGGCTGCAGAAGGGACGCCGCCTGAGCACCGATCTGGGGCAGCGCGCCGCGACCCTCCACCTCCGCCCGCGGGACGGGCTTCTGCACGAGGTCCAGTCACTGACGCGGCGGGGACCTCGGACCCGGGACTCCCGGGACGCGAGCCCTGACGACAGCGCGTCTCGCGCGCGCCGCTACCTCCGGCCATGGCGCTACAGCTCGCGCTTCCCGCCTCAGCTGACGCTGTCTTACGCAAAACACATAGCACGGCGCCTAGCAACAGCCTCCTGGCAACGCGCGTCACTTCCGTCGCCGCTGCAGCAACGCACAAATATCCCGCTGCTGCGTGGTCCTGGGCACCTAGCAGGCCCCTAGGTCTTGCGTGGGCTCGCCCTGCCCACTTCCACCGCTGTTGCCTCCTGCTTGGGGCTTTGCGGCCTCGCCCAGCCGGGGCCTCAGCACTGTGCAGGGAACTGTGCTAAGTAGCCGTGGTCGCTGACTCTCTCAGAGGCCTCCGGTTTTGTTTTGAGAGCTGAACCTTTTTTTCTGTATGTGAGCCAGAAAGGTCATGCTGAGACCTGTCCACATCCACGGTCCACCCAGGCTGGGCCTCATCTCTGCTTTCTAACTGTGTGGAGGTATCTGATCAGCATCCAGGGTACTCTGGGTCTCCCTGCTTCAGGAGAGTAAGGTCCCTGTGCCCACTGGGGTGCAGCTTTCAGATAACCACATCACCACAGGTTCAACATATACCCAAAGACCCTTGAGGCATTTTCCCAGTATACTACAGCAGACCTCCAGCTTGAGAGAGAAGGTCCTGCAGTCGAGGGCTAGGATTCTATTCCAGCTAAGTCCTGGTGGAGAATGGACTTTGCCTCCCAGACATGCTCTGTCTTCTCCTAAGGATTAATCCTGTTAACTAATGCACTGGGTTCCTTGCTCAACTTTTTTTTTTCCCTTTTAGACGGAATCTATGTAATCCTGGCTGTCCTAGAACTTGCTATGTAGATCAGGATAACTTTGAACTCACAGCTCCAGCCTCTGTAGTTCAGGGATTAAAGGCCTGGGCCAGCCATTCCCTTCAGAGGCCCTTCTGCAAGGTAGCTGACCTTATCTCTAAGAGCAAAGCTTTTCTTCTTCCTTCCCCCACAGCAGTTTAGAACATTTATAGCTGCCTGCCTTGGGGTTTTCCCTTTAAAGGCTAATAAATTCCCAAACTTCTATTTCAGTCTGGTTTTGTCCTTGAGCTTGTTTGTGGCCATTCTCTTTCTTGTCTCTTTCTGTCTGTCTTTTTGAGACAGAATATCTCTGTGTAGTCCTGGCTGTCCCAGAACTCACTATGTGGGAGCAGGCTGGCCTTGAACTCAGAGATCCTCCTGCCTGGCCGTTTAAAATCCATATATTAATGAAACTTAAGAACCCCAAGAGGGGACCTTGATTTCTCCAGTATCACCAAGATTTCTTCCTTTTAATTCTTTAATCGGCAGAGAAAACAAACTCTTTCCTATATCTCACTCCAGTATCACCTGGGTCTTGGGTCTGACTTTGGCCATTGTCAAGAAAAAGAGGTAGTGGATTCAGATGAGACAGCTTGAAACTACATATTTCCAAAATGAGCTGGTCAAGGACCTCATCACCCTAGTTATCGCAGCATGGTGGGGCATGTCTTTAATCCCAACACTCTGTGAGTTCCAGGCCAGCCAGCCACCTGTCTCAAAAAAAAAAACAAAAAAAAAAAACAAAAACAAAAAAAAAAACAGAGCTGGACAAAGCTTAACTTCTTCTAGTCCAAGAGTAAAGAGGTTGTGACTAGGAGGGGGATACTGCAAGCCAGTCTATAATCCCAGCTACTGGGGAGGCAGGAGGATCAAAAGTTCCAGGCTAGTGGCACATGTCTTTATTCCAGCACTTAGGAAGCAGAGGAAGGCAGGTCTCTGTGGACTCAAGGCTAGACTAATCTACATAGCAAACTGCAGGTAAACCAGGATTACACACTGAGATGCTGTTTCAAAAGAAGAAGAGGGCCGGGCATGGTGGCACATGCCTTTAATCCCAGCACTCGGGAGGCAGAGGCAGGCGAATTTCTGAGTTCGAGGACAGCCTGGTCTACAAAGTGAGTTCCAGGACAGCCAGGGCTATACAGAGAAACCCTGTCTTGAAAACCAAACCAAAAAAACAAAACAAAAAAACAAAACAAAAAAAACCAAAAAAACAAAAAACAAAACAAAAAAAACAAAGAAGAAGAGGAAGAAGTAGTAGTAAACAGAAGGCAGAGGATATAGGTCAGTAGGTCAGTAGAACAGATACCTAGCCTGTGTGAGACCCTCAGTTCAATTCCGAGTATCACAAAGTGTTAGGGGAGGCTAGAAGCTGAGACTGAGAACTAGTAGACTCGTGGCCCCAACACACATCCCCCACCATTCACCAATCACCAACACCCGAAAGGGCAGTTTCTCAACTTTATTAGCCTGAACTCCTCCCTGCCAGCCCCAGGGGCTGGTCCCTGGGCACAGTGAGCAGGACTGAGGTTAGACAGGTTTGGCCCCTGGCTCTGGCAGCTTGGGACAGCCAAGCCAAGGGAACAACAGGTGCAAAAGTCCAAATGTTGGCACTTCAGGTGTGGCCGGTACCCAGCCAGGCCACAAGGTGGATCGGCGCACCATGGTCCTCTTCTGGCAAAGGGTCCACTATGGCAACATTCCTTCCCGGACAGCTGCTAGGAACAGTTGGTGATTTTAGCCAGAAACTGCTGTGCCCACCACTCATCGAGGTCAATAGGTACAAAGTCTGTGGGTAGAATAAATGTCAGGCAGTGATGCTGCTTTTCAAGCTGGCTGGTACCTCTGCCCTCTAGCTGATCACACCCCCTAATCTGGACTCTAAGCACAGCAATTAATGGAAAACAGGAGACTCTGACCCAGCACCTCCTTCCCCAACTACCTGAGGCTACCTGGTATAGAGGGTTCTTTAGGGATTTGAGGCATAGGAGAAGGCTCACTCTGTAGCCGGGGATCAGGAGTGCTCTCCACATACTGCACAGGCCGTGGGCCACTCTCATCGGCAGGGCCGCCATCCAGTTGTCGCTCTACCTGCTGCCAGGCTGTGGGGGAAGGAACAGTTAGAATGAACCGGGCCCCTGGTGTCCCTCCCACCCCAGCACCTGGGGGCCACCTTGCACTCCAGCCCAGCTCAAGGAATGGACATGACCAGGCAGAGAGCCAAGGAAAAGTCTAGCCCGTGACCTGCTAGGAGTCAGGGTATTGTGGGGAAGGACAAGGCCAAGCCATGGCCACAGTACTGGAATTCTGTGGCCTGAGCCACACCCCCTGGTCCCTTACTACCTTCGGACACAAATCGGACGTTCTCCTCGTGGGCCACTGTGTAGGTCTCTTGGGTCCCCTCGAGGGATGGGGAGGTGGTGAGGGGTCGCCGGCCGTTTACTCGATTGAATACAAGTCTTGGCCCAGAACTGTGGGAGGGTAGGAGAGAGATACAGTTGGCACCAGCCATGTCCAGGAGCTACCTTGCAGGGTTCAAGAGCGGCCCTGGTACATACCCACTGCACCTGCATAGGCCCAGGCCCAAACTAGACCCTTCCTTAACCAGAGCAGCTGCCCTTAGCTGCTTCGAAACAAGGCCTCTCTGCTTTCAGACCCTGAGCTGACTGCAGCTCAGCTCTGTAGCTCTGGGCCCAGGGAAGGTGAGTGATTGCAAGTCAGAAAGAGTCCAGCTCTGTATCCAGACCTTCAGCAGGGGTCCCAGAGACCACTCCTCTGCACTCCCAATCCCCACCAGGCAGGCTTCCAGCAGTCTGGGTCAGACCTCAACATGATCAGAACCTTTTGCCATCTCCACCCATCAAGCATAGTCCCCTTCTTCTAGAGATGTCCTCAATGACACCCCCCACTGTTGAACACAGACCAAACAAGGATGGATCGGCGTTTACTCGTCCCTGTCCCCGGCTGCCCCCAGACCCCTGGGAGAGGAACACAAAATGCTGGGCTGTCTCTTTGGGAAAAACATGACCTTAAGCCTGACCCACTCCTCAAGGCAAGAGAAAAGGGGCAAATTGAATGAGATGCTCCCCCACCCCATAACCCTGTGCTGTACTCTATATCAAGGGGTGTAGGCCCAGGGGTGAGGCCAAGCAGGCCCAGGGCAGGGCAGGGCAGTGCAGGGCAGTACAGGGCAGTAATGTGCCATCTCTGTTGACTGGCGGCAACTGACCAAGCCCTGTGCTCGTGAAGCCTGGGGTGGGGCCACGGAGGGAATGGGGCCGCACCTACAGTAGGAGGTGGGAGTCCTGGGCTGCACCTGCCACTCCGCCAGGCACTCGCGGTCCCGGCAGGCCTGCTCGCCTTCCTGGGCTCAGGTGCCCCACGCCGCTCTGGGTTCCTCCTCAGGTGAGAGGGGCACTAAAATAAAGAGGAGGGTCTTGAGGGGTACAGGGTCCTGCCAGCCCCAGGTCTGGCCAGGTCTGGTGGCTACAGAAAATTTTAGATGTGCCAGTGGAGACCAGAGGAGGCAGGACTCCTCCCAAACCCACGGGTACCTGTGTATTTGGTAAACTAGAGGGCATAAAGGCATTTTTATTTTTTTCTAGACAGGGTCTCTCTGTGTGGTCCTGGCTGTCCTGGAACTCACTCTGTAGACCTGGCTGTCCTCAAACTCAGAAATATGCCTGCCTCTGCCTCCCAAGTACTGGGATTAAAGGCTCAAGCCACCATGCCCCGGTGCATAAAGGCATTCCAAATGGAAACCCCCACCCCCTTGCCTGCAACCACCTCTGCCCCCGAAAGGGCTGAAGCTCAATGCGAGCGAGCTGTTGGGATTGGACACTGAGTCTTTTTATGTCTTTTGTTTGGTTGAGGCGGGATCTAGACTAACAGACATCCTCCTAAGTACCAGGACATAGGTGGGTGTGTAGTAGCACACCTACCTGTGCCTTACATTGATTCTTTAAAAAACAAACAAAAGGAAATCCCAGCCAGGGGCTGTGGATTAAGGTGGTGGCCCTGGAGCTGGAAAGGGCCCCAGAGGGCAAGTGCTGCACCACCATGCTGAGCCCTGCCCAGCTTCTGCTTAGAGGCCGTGGTTATATAAGACCAGGCTCTGTAGGGGAAAGGGCACTAATCCCAGAGTGCACCTGTATCCACTTCTAGGCCCACTGCCTGCTGCAGCACCAGGCCATAGTGCCCCATAGACATCCTCTCATGTACTCTCCTACCCCCTCAAGGTGACCGGTCACTCATCTTTCAGCCTGGGATCTCCCTGCCTGTGACACACAGCGAAGGGCATCAAGATTCAAAATCAATATTTCAAGATTTAGCAGTATTCTGACCCCAGTACTCCCAACCTTGACTCTGTCCCAAGGCTCTTCTGCCCAGTGGTCCCTGAACATTTTCTCAATCTGCTCTTGGTGGGGTAGGTGGTAACATGGTCGCATCTCAAGTCTCCCCCATCTGTCTCTTGCCGCCAGGAGAAAAGAATATGTCAGAGGCACAGGCCTGGCCACCATAACTGGCAGCACCCATGCCTAGCCATTTAGTGGGTTGAAAGCTTCATGATTTTGCCCCACAGCAGCAGGAGAATGACCAGTGCCTCCTGTGTTCCCTGATGCTGGTGGACATGGGTGACTGATGGGTGGCCTTGAAAAGACAAAGGACTAGAGGTAAAATTCCATGTGAAGGTCCTATTGGAGATGGGAGTTCCCAGCCCAGGAAAGGGCCACCTCAGAGGACATAGGGAAGACTCCTTAGCCTATCTCCTCAGTTCCCAGAACTCAGGACAGGAAACCAATCTCCCGGGCGTCAGGTGTTCTCCCTGGTTGCTGACAGATGAGTCCAGGCCTTCACATCAGCTTATCTTACTGAAGCCTTTTTAGAGGAAACACGCAGTGTGGTGTCTCTTGCAACTCAGCATTCTGGAGAGTGTTACTACCTTCTCCTCTTCCTGGACACTGACCCAAATATTGCCACAAGCCTGTCCGTGTTGTCCCCCAACAATAAGGACTTTAAAAGGTGTTTTCCCGCCGGGTGTGGTGGCGCACACCTTTAATCCCAGCACTCGGGAGGCAGAGGCAGGCGGATTTCTGAGCTCCAGGCCAGCCTGGTCTACAGAGTGAGTTCCAGGACAGCCAGGACTACACAGAGAAACCCTGTCTCTGGGGTGGGGGTGGGGGGTGGGGGGTGGGGGGGGTGTTTCCCAGGTAGAGATAGGCCAGTCACCAAGGCAGCTCCAAACTCCCTGTCTGGGTAACCACTTTGTGGTTATACATCTGCACCATAGAGTTCTCCCAGAGACATAAGGGCAATAAGGACATAAACCGATGTCATACGGATGTCCCCTAGGGCAAACACAGGCCACACAGGCATCTCCTACCTATAGCTTCCGAAGCCTAGTAGCTGAGAGCTAAGAGGGGTGGAGCCAGCCACACAGACTCCCCTGCTGAGACGAGTCTAACTCTTGGCCTCCCTCGAGATTGTGGTCTCTTTGGTGCTCTCTCTTAACCGGTTCACATGCCACCTCTACCAGAGTAGAGCCTACATGCCTGCAGAGTCCAGTCTACCGATACAGGAAACAGTAAATGGAGCCAAAGAAGTAAAAGGTTCAGCCTTGGTTGAGTGGGATCACTTCCAGGTCACACTGGCTGAA
Organism: Mus musculus; assembly: GCF_000001635.26. Taxonomy (NCBI): domain Eukaryota; kingdom Metazoa; phylum Chordata; class Mammalia; order Rodentia; family Muridae; genus Mus; species Mus musculus. The sequence continues at coordinate 25,867,907 of NC_000083.6, forward strand.
ATCCAAGTAGCTAGGGCTGAACTTCCCTAGACACATTGCGGGTTAGGAAAATCAGAAAACTCTTGGAACCCACAGGCGCGGGCAACTGCTGGGGAGGAGGGCTCCAGTGTCCCAGGGTGTTAGTGAAGGGCAGGGACCTGATAAGACCAGCGGGAACACGTGCGCTTCTTCTGCTCTGCAAGGACAGGGCCTGAAGTCCTTGAGAGCCAGGGCCTTGGGCAACTTTCCCCAACTTTGACCTCGACCACTTCCCAAGGGGTCCAAGTTAGCGGCCCAAGGTCACCAGGTCCCTCGGTTTTGAGTACTTGCGGTCCTTGACAGGCGGGATTGGTCGGAAGCCCTCAAGGCTCCACGTGGCCACCAGGGTCCACTCAAGCCAGCTGGGCCCAGAAGTAGCCGGCGAGCAGAAGTGCACGAGTTGCCTGCGCCCCGCCCCCTGCCCACCAGGACGCGTGGTCCCCATCAACCTTCTCCAAGGTCACCCTCGTGCCCGGCGGCCTGGCTCACCTTGCAAGGGGCCAGGGTCCCTGAGTCTGTGCCGAGGGCTGCAGGTGCGCGGGTAGCGCGGTCGGCGGCACCGGCTGCCGGCATTTCAGGAGCTCGCCAAGCCTGCTCTCCACCTGCTGCTGTGTGGGACCTGCGGGCCGGGGCGGAGGGCGCTGTCAGCCGCCGCGAGCCAGCGGTCAGGACGTCCCGCCTGCCCGCCCGCCCTGCGCACCTGTGCGGCGCTGCGCGACCAGCTTGCTGGGCCCCTTGGTGATAGTGTACATGGTGCGCCGTCCCGCCCGCCCCTGGCAGCGGCCAGATCAGGCACCCTCCACCAGCTTCACTTTGCGGTCCCAGAGGCTCGGCCCCTTTAAGGAGGGAGGACGGGCAAAGGGGCGGAGCGACCCACACACGCCCCCTGCCCTTAAAGGAGCTTCGCCTACTTGGTAGCCTTCCCAACCCTTTGGAAAATTGGCCAAGTCACTAAATTTGAGCTAAGAACGGGTTGTACTCGCCAAGGGGTATGCCATCTCTAGACTGGAGCGTGCATGTGCGAGTGTGCATGTGTGTGCTTGTGTATCTGTCTGAGATTTCAGAGAGAGAGGCTCTTTCAGTTGAGGAGGGCCCTTTGTGTACTAGGGTAGTGCTAGGGACCCTGAACAGTCTCTAAAAACACCAGTATTCCAGCTCATATTTGAGACACCACCACCACCCAGCCAAGTGCCTGGACAAGCCTGGATTGTTGGGGATCACTGTGTCAGGAGTCAGCTTTAGAATGAGTGCTCTAAGAGTGTTTAAGTAGATCTAAAGTACTGTGGAACCAGAAGACCAGGAGAACACAGAGCCCTCAGGGGGTACCCTATTCCTAAAGTACTATACTAACCGCTCTTCAATTCATGTCCTGAGCCTTTTCCCCAACTACTGGGGAAGCTGGAAATTAGGTCTGTGGGGAGAGCCACAGGGTTTCCCAGTACAGCCTGGAAGGAGGAAGAACCCAGCAAGAGTGGAAGCAGCCTGACCCCCCCCCCGTACCCCCCCCCCCCGCCCCCAGGTCTCCTTTTTTTGCTGTTGGTTTTTTGTTTGGTTTGGTTTGGTTTTTTGAGACAGGGTTTCTCTGTGTAGCCCTGGCTGTCCTGGAACTCACTCTGTAGACCATGCTGGCCTCAAACTTAGAAATCCGCCTGTCTCTCCCTCCCGAGTGCTGGGATTAAGGGCGCGCGCCACCACTGCCCGGCGTGATGTGAAGTCTTGAACTGTATCTGCCAAGACTTGTGCTGCCCCTGCCACCAACACCTGGCCTTAAGGTTCCTATTGTCATATTTGAGGAGGGTCAGTCTGCAGGCACTAGGGACTAGGGGAGGCAGGTCTGTCAAGTCTTGGACCACTTAAGCAAGACGAACAGTGAGGAAGGAGTGAGGGTGGGTAGCTGGTCCACCTGAATTCCAGAGTATCTAAGGAACTCCAGGGGACTTTTATCCCAGGTGACCAAGCCTTCATTCCTTTGGCCCTGGGCCTTTGGCCTTACATTATGCAGAGCGGGGCTGGAGAGTGAAAGGCCTTCTCCAGCTCTGAGAAGACTGTTGAGTGTACTAGGGAGGCATGAGACATCTCACTCATGTCTAGTTGATGAGCCAGTGAGTTTATTGCGGTTACTTACTGGAGCATGGGTGACTCTCACTATGTCACCAAAAAGCCCACCACAGTATAGGTGACAGCTCATGAGTGCTGATCCTGGGAGCTTCTTTCCCAACCCTACTTAAGAGTCCCCTCTCGGGGCTGGAGAGATGGCTCAGTGGTTAAGAGCACTGACTGCTCTTATAGAGGACCTGAGTTCAATTCCCAGCAACCACATGGTGGCTCACAGCCATCTGTAATAAGATCTGATGTCCTCTTCTGGTGTGTCTGAAGACAGCCACAGTGTACTCATATTAAATAAATAAAAAATCTTTAAAAAAAAAAAGTCTCCTCTCAGCCGGGTAGTGGTGGCAGCACACAACTTGGGAAGCAGAGGCAGGCAGATTTCTGAGTTCGAGGCCAGCTTGGTCTACAGAGTGAGTTCCAGGACAGCCAGGGCTACACAGAGAAACCCTGTCTCGAAAACAAACAAACAAACAAACAAACAAACAAAGTCTCCTCTCTCCTAGCACTTGGCACCTGGTTATATAGCACCTGGGAATTTGAATCTTGAGGTTTTCCTGAGCTTCACAAGTTTCATATCGCCTTCCTAAGTCTTAAGAGCTTCCCTCCTTCAGAAGGAAATGTTTCAATCTGCTGGTACCAGGCCTGTGACTGCAAAGGTGAGTGTGGATCTGGGAAGAGAGTTAAGGCCTGGAGTTGTACCGAAAGAAAGAAAGAAAGAAAGAAAGAAAGAAAGAAAGAAAGAAAGAAAGAAAGAGTGAGTCTTGGAGCTGAGACGAAAGGATGGACCATCCAGAGACTGCCCCACCCGAGGATTCATCTCATAATCAACCACTAAACACAGACACTATTGCATATGCCAGCAAGATTTTGCTGAAAGGACCCTGTCTCTTGTGAGGCTGTGCCAGTGCCTGGCAAATACAGAAGTGGATGGTCATTGTCTTCTATTGGGTGGAACACAGGGCTCCCAATGGAGGAGCTAGAGAAAGTACCCAAGGAGATGAAGGGGTCTGCAACACTATAGGTGGAACAACAATATGAACTAACCAGTACCTCCAGAGCTCATGTCTCTAGCTGCATATGTAGCAGAAGATGGCCTAGTCAGCCATCACTGGGAAGAGAGGCCCCATGGTCTTGCAAACTTTATAGGTCTCAGTAAGGGGAATACCAGGGCCAAGAAGTGGGAGTGGGTGGGAAGGGGAGCAGGGCAAGGGGGGAGGGTATAGGGGACTTTCGGGATAGCATTTGAAATATAAATGAAGAAAATATCTAATAAAAAATTGAAAAAAGATAGCTAATGTTGCCGGGCGTGGTGGTGCACGCCTTTAATCCTAGCACTCAGGAGGCAGAGGCAGGCAGATTTCTGAGTTCAAGGCCAGCCTGGTCTACAAAGTGAGTTCCAGGACAGCCAGGGCTATACAGAGAAACCCTGTCTTGAAAAACCAAAGAAAGAAACAAACAAAAAAAGATAGCTAATGTTAAAGAAAGAAAGAAAGAAAGAAAGAAAGAAAGAAAGAAAGAAAGAAAGGAAGGAAGGAAGGAAGGAAGAAAGAAAGAAAGAAAGAAAGAAAGAAAGAAAGAAAGAGAAAGGAAGGAAGGAAGGAAGGAAGGGAGGGAGGGAGGGAGGGAGGGAGGGAGGGAGGGAGGGTTGCTTCCTGGCTAAACTTGTCCCTTCCCACTTACATAATGCCTGACCCACCCTTAGTGACCTTTCCCTCCAAGGCCACTGTGGCCTGACTCAGATGGCCTACAGCATACTGTTTAATCACTCATACATGGTAGGAAGGCAGAACAGGATCCTGGGAGCTCATGCTAGTTTGGTTGTTGTTTTGTTTTGTTTTGTTTTGAGACAGGGTTTCTCATTGGAACCAACCCTGGATATCCTGGACTAGATTTGTAGATCAGGCTGGCCTTGAACTCACAGAGATCTGCCTCTGCCTCTGCCTCTTGAGTGCTGGGAATAAAGGCGTGTGCCACCACTGCCCAGCAAGGGGCAGGAAGGATCAGTTGGGTCAGAATGAAGCACAGTAAGGGACGGAAGCATCTAAGGTCCTGTGGAAAGCATGCATACCACAGGAGCTCCCTTGTGACAGGTCCCTTACAAATAATATGCAACCCTAACTAGCTACTATTAAAGCCCAGTCTCATACAAACTCACCAATGGACAAACTCAGTCTTTGCTTAGATAATCATTGGCCAGAACTAGAGGGCAAGACATTCATTCAATAGCAGAAGCCCAGGGTTGGGTTCGGAAGCCCTAAGAAGGGTTTTCAGGTGACCTTGTTCTGAGGTTAGGGCATGGGCAGATGAGGTCAGGGGGATGGGGTGGGGACAGAGGTGGGAGTCTAGTGATCTCTATGGAGTAGGAGGTGATCTCAGTTGAGGAGGTGGAAAGATGTGTTGAAGGGGCAGATAGCCTGTTGGGGGTTGGGCTCAACAGTGAAGTCTTCCCAGGTGCAGTGTTCCTAGGTCCTGTGAGGATGGAGCCTTGGTAGAATGTCAGTTGGGCAGCCTGACATCTGAGGGAGTGAGGGATATGGGAGATCACAGCTAGAACCATAAGAGAGATGTCCTGGGTGGAGCCTCCAGGCCCTGACTATGCCCTTTTCAGAGGAAGACACGGGATATCTGAACACAGAGGAGTTGGTATGAAAATGAAGCAGAGATGGAGTCACAGTCAAGTGGCCAAGACAGTGATCCAGCACCTTTGTTTTGGATTTCTGGTCTCCAGAAGTGTAACAAAACAAACTTGTTTTCTATTACCAAGCTTTGGGTTAATTTGTTACAGTAGCCACAGAGGGCACAGAGAAGCAAGAAGGGCAACAGTAAGGGCTGGGGAGAAACCTCAGGGGCACTGGACTCAGTGACCATAGACACGTGGGACTGGGCTAAGGAAAAGAATGTGAGTCCTGCTCAGTTCAGGCTGTGTGAGACAAAGACACCAGTGCCTCTAAGGGAGAAATATAGCGAGGCTGGATGCTCACTCATCAAGTATTGCCTCTACGCTAACCCCAGAGAGAGAAGCCAGGACAGAGGCCAAAGCTAGGAGAGTGTGGAAGGACCAGAGTAACGTAGGTTTCTAACACAACACAAAATCTAAGACCTGGGGCTCTCAAGGGCCCTGATAATTTGGTAATAAAGATAAACTCATTTGAAAAAGCCAAAATCAGCTCCAGGAGCCTGCATGTCTGACCTTAACAGGAACCCAGCCTCAACAACTGCTTGCCATGGCTGGAGAGTCCAACTTACAGGGTCCAGACAATGGCCAGCATCAGGCACTCAGGATCTCCAGGAAGCAGGTGCTCACACAGGCCAACTGCAAGCAAAGTCTCCTCTCCCATCTGATGGCCTCTGACCTCAGTAATTAGGGAAAGTGTTGGTGCATCCAGAGCAGCAACTCCCACAGGAGGGTATTAACCAGAGGCCAAGAACCCTTAAATGTCTTGTTGAGCGCTGTTCTCTAACGCAGCCTCCCTGTGGGGAAGGGGAAGCAAGAAGATCAATCTAGGGCTGTCATCAGTCTCCCTATTTCCTGGTTTTTTGTTTGTTTATTTTTCAGACAGGGTTTCTCTGTGTGCTGAGACTAAATGTGTATATGCTACGCGATGCTTTAGGAACTAGTTTTGGCCGGCGTGGTGGCGCATGCCTTTAATCCCAGCACTCAGGAGGCAGAGGCAGGCAGATTTCTGAGTTCGAGGCCAGCCTGGTCTACAAAGTGAGCTCCAGGACAGGCAGGGCTATACAGAGAAACCCTGTCTCGAAAAACCAAAAAAAAAAAAAAAAAAAAGAATTAATTTTGATTCTTTGTTTTGTTTTGTTTGTTTTGTTTTCCAGACAGTTTCTCTCACTGTGGACTAGCCTCTGACTCTCCAGTACCACCACCAACAGGCCCCAGTTGAAATTTAAGTAGCTCCCTGGCTGTCCCAGGCCCTCTTCCAGGGGCTCTCCTTGAGACAGGGCATGTTTAGAACAGTGTTGCACTTTGATGGAGAGAAAGAATCATCCACGACCTCTCCTGAACTTGGACATATGGAAGATGCTCACACCCCCAGCTCCTCTGCCCAAAATCCCACGAATAATCTATGGGAAAAGCAAGCCAGGTATGCAGAGGCTGAGGCTGTAAAAGGGAGAGTCTGACTCAGGTCCAGTCAAGGTCACTACCAATGTCAGACATCCATAACCATCTGTCAGGGGCTGCTCAGAGTGGGTGAGGGGTTGGACTTCAGGACTTTCCCCGAGTCTGGACTGATAACTTTTCAGAGGCATTTCTAGAGTGGCCACCCTATATCTCATCCTTGGGCCATGTCACTCACATAGTTTAACAGTTTGACTACACTCACACCCCTGGTCACTCCGGCTGAATAGACACCTCAAACACAGCCCCAAGCAGGAGCCATGTTTAACCCTGAGCTCCATGATGTAGTATGGGGCAGAGTAGCCCACGCAACCTTTGAACTAACTGTTGGCAATCAAGCGTGAACGTCTCGGACATTTTCTAAAATCCAGCCCCTGTGAGAAATGAACCACTTCAAACCACACAAAGGTGAGAATCAGAGAAGTACCCTTGTCCGTGCACTTGTCGCTTCGAATTTCATTTCAATAGTCACTGACCGCCTCCTGCTATCTATCCGTGGACCTCGAGCTAATGCCAGCCGTCTCAGCGTCACACAAAGCTCATCTGAGCCCAAAGTGTCCCAGACCCGAGGATTCCTGCATCTGGGTTCCCCAAGCTCCATTCTGTTACCGCCCATGCCCACAAGGCTTGGCTTGTTGAACCTCAGGACCTGAGCGCGACCTCAGGCTTCCAAGAGATCGCGACCGCTATGGTTTCCATGGCGCAGAACCAAATCCTGTCTATAAATCTCACGGTACCCACATTTTCTCCTTTCCCTTGGACGACAGCAACAACACTTTGGGATCTGGTGGGATATGTTGTTCTGCAAACGCTTGCCAATAGAGAAACGGAGCGCAACAGAAAAGACACAGGCATAATGCTGTTACATTAACATGCTTGCGTCACAATTCGTATGCCCTACGGACTGCAGTCTCGCTCAACAGCGCCGCTGGTGTAGTGGTATCATGCAAGATTCCCATTCTTGCGACCCGGGTTCGATTCCCGGGCGGCGCATGTTCTTTTTATTTTCCCGTTCATCTCTGAAAAGGAAGGATGCCTTGCAATCTTAAACACCATTCCAAAAAAGGTGAGGCGCAAACGCAACAAATGAGCTTTTAAACAAATACAGCTGAAAGACTCCAGGAAACCATAGCCTCTACTCGAGCCTTGTTCCTTGTCCGAAGTCACCGCTAAATCCCGGCCGCCGGAATCAGTTTCCCGCAGATGCAAACCCTTTTAGGAGTTGAGAGGCCTCCTAACAGTTATACTGTTGCAAGCGGCTGGCCCTTTCGACCACAACTCCCGTAGTGCCCCGCGCAGGAGCTGGACCACAGCTCCCGTGGTGCCCCGCGCGCATTCTGGCTGGGGCTGGCCGCACCGCTGCGATGATGATGGCTGCGGCTGCTGAGAGAAACAAGGAGCCCATCCTGTCCGTACTCCGCCAGTATGTGGATCCTGCCCAGCGCTGTGTTCGCGTGCTCGAGGTGGCCTCGGGCTCTGGACAGCACGCGGCACACTTTGCACAGGCCTTCCCGAATGCCGAGTGGCAGCCGTCGGACGTGGACCAACGCTGCCTGGACAGGTGCGGCGGCGCGGTGTCTTTCCCTTGCGGCCGCTTGGGGCTGAGTGAACGGCGGGGCTGGCAGACCGGAAATCAGGACAGGCCTAGGTTTGGGTGCCAGACTGAGGTAGTAGAAGCAATGGGCTGTAGGGTCGACAAAGATACCCGCTTGCTGCTCCTCAGGACTTTCCCCCCACACCCCGATCACTGAGGGGCCTCGTCAGCCCTTGCCCATGCGCTGCTGCTCTCCACAGCATTGCCGCCACCACCCGAGCCCAAGGGTTGTCCAATGTGAAGGCTCCGCTGTACCTGGACGTGACCTGGGAGTGGGAGCAATGGGGCGGCATCCCACCCCGATCGCTGGACCTGTTGCTCTGCATCAATATGATCCACATCAGCCCCCTGAACTGCACAGAGGTGGGGACCACTGTGGAGCCCAGCTTTCACGTTGCAAAGAGGAAAGCATGAGTCTCCAGCTCCCGGCTTACTGTGCCCTACTTGCCTTCCTCTGCAGGGGCTCTTTAGAGCAGCAGGACACCTGCTCAAAACCAAGGCTGTGCTGATCACCTACGGGGTGAGTGACCCTACCTTAAGACACCCCTATCAGCCTTGGGTGTTTCCCCACTCTTGAAGCCCAGGGCCCGGGACCTAGCTAGCCCTTTTCCTTCTTGAGTGCAGAAAAAAGTTATTCTTTCTATACTCCTATGGAAAGAACTCCATCCTATCCTGCAAACTAGCTGTGTGGGAACGACTGACTTTGGGCCTATGTATTGTGTCTTGTTCTCACAGCCCTATGCCGTCAATGGGAAGATCTCTCCCCAGAGCAACGTGGACTTTGACCTGACCCTCAGATGCAGGTCAGATCTGGCTAGGAGGTAGCTTGGCTCAGAGAGAGGGTAGGCGGGATCATAACCTCAACTCTGCAAATGCCTTCTACCTTCCTCCCCAACTGCAGGAACCCAGAGTGGGGGCTTCGTGACACAGTCCTTCTGGAGGAACTAGGCCAGGCCAGTGGCTTGGTCCTGGAGAGGATGGTAGGCAGGGCGATGTGGGGGTGGGGAGCCTCCCTGTGATTAAGAGTCACTCCAGCCTGGCATGGTGGCGCACGCCTGTAATCCCAGCACTTGGGAGGCAGAGTGAGTTCCAGGACAGCCAAGGCTACACAGAGAAACCCTGTCTCGAAAAAACCAAAAACAACAACAACAAAAAAAAAACCAAGTCACTCCAGCAAAGCGTTTTTCCAGGTGGACATGCCAGCCAACAACAAGTGCCTGATTTTTCGGAAAGAATAGCATCTCTGTCAAAAGTTGTCACGGTACAAGCTAGACCTCAGCCCCTCCCTCAGTCCTTGGGATAAATTAGCCCCTCCTGGTCTGGTGGCCACAGGGCTGTAGAGAACCTGTTCTGAAGGGGCCTTAAAATAAATCCTTTCCAGCCCACTGTGGGCTATCTATACCACATTGCTTGCTGGGAATACCTGGGAGAGGGCGAAAGGGGACCGGTCTGGGAGATGATTAGGGCTTGGGGTGGGTGTAGCTGAAGCAGGACTGAGCTGACTTTCTCCTATGTCCCTGGAGACAAGCTTGTATGTCTGTCTGAGGGCTCCCAAGAGTGAGTTGGTGCTACTTGGTGACCTCAACTAGGAACTGGAAGCTCCATCTACTGGAAGGATTCCAACTGAATAGATAGGGCTGGTGGGGGTGCGGTGGAGACAGTGCTGGTGGGGGTGAGGAGTGGGGTGGAGATAGTGTTGGTGGGAGTGGGGTGGAGATGGTGCTGGTGGGGGTGGGAGTGGGGTGGAGATGGTGCTGGTGGGGGTGGGGAGTGGGGTGGAGATAGTGTTGGTGGGAGTGGGGTGGAGATGGTGCTGGTGGGGGTGGGGGTGGGGGCGCTGCAGCTAGAAGGGACCCAGAGGCTATGACTCCCACAGGCAAGGACATTTATTCAGCAGGAAGGAGGGCAGGGATGGGGATCGTGCATAAAACTAGTCTTGGAAGCGGTTGAGCAGTTCACAAGCCTTCTTCTCGAGCAGTTCCACAATCTTCTTGACTCGCTTCTCGCTGGCAGCACGGACATAGCTGTTGGCGTCCAACACAGCCACACCTTCACGAACCTCACCCATGATGACCAGTGGCCCATCGACAGCTGTCACGTTGGGGCATGGGCAGGCCCAGTCCATGCCACTCAATGTCACCTCCAGGTATTTGGTGCCCAAGAACTTGAGGCCCATCTTGTCGTCCTTTAGCACATCATCCAAGGCCACACGAGCTATGCCGCCTGCAGCCTCGGGCTCCTCCAGGACCTCTGTGAGTCTCCCCACGATGGCAAAGTCACTGCGGCACAAGCTCAGAGCCAGCTTGCTCTTGAGGCGGCAGGCACGACAGGGTGGTGTGCGTGGTACAGGGCAAGCATCCTCACAGCTCTCCCGGGTCTCAAAGTTATTGCTGTTTCCTTCACAGCCACTGTATACAAAGGGGTGGCACTGCTGTAGCAGTGGGCTGTAGGCCCAGCGTGGCTCCCAGCCCTGGCAGGGCCCCTGAACTGCAGGCAGTGCACAGACATCCCCGGGGCCACGAACACAGGCCTGCTGGCATGCCTCATAGGTCTCAAAGCCCCGGGCAGCCCCATCACATCTGAGGGCTGGGAATGTCATGCAGCTGCCTCTCTGTGGGTCAAAGCGCCAAAGGACATGATGGGGAGTAGGTGGCCCAACACAGGCTTGTGTGTCGGCCTGGCACTCAGCCAAGGCTGGGATACCTGGGTCCCTGTCCTGAGTAGTTGCCCGCTGTAAAACGGAAAGGGGAAAGTCGGCCCGCAGCAGGCCGGCAGCGTTTCGTGCAGTGCAGGTATACAGGCCCGCATCCTCCAACTGAGCATTGTAGAGGACTAGCTGTCCGATACTGGTGACAACCACGTTGCCATACATTTGGTCAGGGCGCATGATCAGGTTCTCCCGCTGATGGCTCTGCTTCTCCCAGGTCACAGCAGGTGGTGGACGGCCACTAACATCACAGTGGAGGCTGGCTGTCCCCCCAACATGCACTGCCTGTGGTGAGGGGCTGTTGTACAGGGCAGGTGGCATGGGAGCAGCCCCAGGGGTTGGGCGAGCAGTGGTCTCGGGTGGTCCCGGGCTGCTGGGCGGCCAACTGAGAATGTGCTTACAGGGTACAACGTGCAGGTGGAGACCCCGCAGGCAGGCTTCTGCGTCCATGTAGCAGCGGTTGTAATAGGTAAGGCCATCAGAAGCACATGTGAAGCTGGGTTCTTTTTCACAGCGGTCACGGCAGCGACAAACTGGCTGCCCATCCCAGATGTCACAGTCAGAACCCTGTTGTGGGCATTGGAAGCCTTCACAGGAGGCTGCTGTCTCAGGTACAGCTGGGCCACCACTGGGAAAGCGGGCAGCCACGCAGCTCTGCAGCCCACACACATTGGTGCAGCACTTCTCGGATGCCGCACAGTCCTGAGGGACAGGGACAGTTTAGTGGAGCCCTGACCCCCTACCCAGCCTTGCCTATGCACTACTCTGCCTCTCTATCCTGGGAGAGGTAGCTGCCTTTTTCAAAGCTTCCTCCCCTGTGAAAAACTGTGGCTGTGCATTTTGAACAGTAGGAGTACTAAGGTCACACAGTCACCTTAGTCAACCCCAGTCACCTTAGTCAACCCCGCTGAATCCTCAAGGCCCCTGTGCAACTCTCATTAGCATTCCTACTGAGTAGGTGGAACAGTGTGCAGGCAAATGCTCTGCCATCAGAGGGCGCACCACCTTGGGAGCTCTTTGTCCCCTTCCCAGTCTGGGATATGAGGAAAGGACTACAGACAGGCCAGGGCTGGGAAGGTGATGATGCCATTTGCAGGGGTAGGTCAGAGGCCTGGGCCCACATGACTTAAGAAAAAAAGTGGTGCTCAGGCACGTGAGAGACAGGATTGGTGAGGTTGCAGTCAGTCCGGGAATTGGAGATGTTCTTGTTCTTCAGAGGACAAAAAGGTAGGGGTATCCTTTGAGCCCCATGTACATACAGGTCATGGCCACAAATCCAGGTAAATTGAGTGTGGAGGAACCCTGGAGGAAGCAGACTCCTAGGGTTGGGGTCTACTCCCCCCACTGAGGAAAGAACTAGGGTGGGGCCCAGGATCCCATGAAATGCCAGTGCTCACCTGGTCCCCGGTACACTCACGCTCACAGGTGCTCTGGGCGTCGACCCACAGGTGGGGGCTGAGCTCGTTGGGGCACATGCCAGGATGGCTTCCGGGATCTGGCAGCAGGTTGGTCTCCGAGGTCAGATGGATGAGCACGAAGACAAAGAGCAGAGGCAGGAATGGCTGTGGGGCAGGCATGGGGACCACAGGGCCAGGGAGTGGGAGTGTGTGGCCACCAGCTGAGACTCCCTATAGGCATCCACCCTATAGGGTCCTGGGCCCAGGATCACTACCCCCTACCTCAAAGGACCCTCTCCTGGGACTCTTGGACCCCGCAAGGCTTGAGCTCACAGGTGATGCTGCTCTTCTCTGAACCCTGAATAGTTATTCTGGGGCCTCTCAGAACCTGTCCACAAAATACTGGCTGGCCCTCTCCCAACCACTGTGGGTGGCTCCCAGGCTCTGGTCAGCATAGGACTGGGAATAGAAGAAGAGGAAGGGCTGGGGAGGGGCCAGAGGCCCTGAAGCCCAGAGCAACTGACCACTAGGGTCACCAAGGGGCGGAGAAGGGCCAGCTCAATCAGGGAGGGGGATGCTGTAACCTGAGCCCCTCCCTCTACAAGCTGGAGCCCAACAGGGATCAAAGTCTCCTTAAAGACCCTCCCACCCTCTATTCAGGGAGGAGGGGCAGGGCTGGTAAATTTCGGCTTTTGTCCTCTGCTCTTCAGTGTCCTATTCAGTGAGGTTGGATAGGGACCCAGTCCAGCCCCAGCTATTAGACTAGATTTTCTCCAAAGGCAGCCAAGGGCCACACCTGTCATAACTATAGGTAAGGCACCTTTCCCACTGGCATGGAGTAAGAAACCCCTAGGGTACTTGGCATCTGTGGTACACACTTGTAACCCCAGCACTGGGTAGGCGGGACACAGGAGGATCCAGATTGAGGCCAGCCCATAGCTACATAGCAAATTCCAGGCCCGTTTGGCCACATAAGAACATACTGTCTCAAAAAGAAAAAAAAAAAAAAAGGTCTTGGCATCTCACCAGCTGAGGGCACAACTCGGCAGGATTCATCCTCCCAGATGTACCAGTTTCTCTAAAACTGGGCTCCTGGCTTCTAGCTAGGGTCTGTGCCACTCAGTTCCTTCAAATGGGCAAGGCAGGTACAAAATAAATAAAAAGGCCATCTTATCTGGGTGGAAGCAGGTGACCCATGTGCACTGGCCATAGACAGTCTCATGGCAATGACTGATACATAGTGTAAACAAGAGCAAAGAGAAGCCAGCCAGCTGGTCACACACAGGCTGAGACACATGGGGCTCTCTGGGATGGCCAAGTGCACCTATCAAAGAGCAAGCATCCTCGGTGTTGCTCAGGGAGGATCTAAGTACATTCAAGCCTTGCCCCAACCATCCACCATGAAGGCCAGCATCCATTCTTTAACTGAACTAGGGGCTTCACTACCGTGGGGGAGGGGAGGGAGATCAAAGCTGGTGGCAAGACAAAGGCCCTGCCTGGAATCTGCTTTTCCAAACCCTTTCTGTGGCTCCAGAGGTCCCCAGGGAGTGGTTTTCTCAGAGACAGGAAGGAAAAAGTCTGTGTGACCCTCTGTCTGACCTCCTGACCCAGGAGGCAGGGTAATAAGAGCCTGGTCTGGTCAGGAGATCAAGAGATGGCTACCAGGCGCCAGTGTCTGCTGCCTTACAAAAGAGCCGTCGTTGAGGCAGCTTGTGGTGTTGAGGGGGCAGGGATTGCCAGGCCACAGGCTCAGAATGCAACTAAGGAAAAATGCAGGTGACACCTGAGCCAGAGGCCACTCTAAAGTGAACTGTCCAATCCCACTCAGTGGGATTTGCCTTCCAGTGTATGAGCTAGAACCCTGGGTGAGCATGGCCTGCAGAGGCCATGACCTGCTAGATGCTTTCCTGCTAAAGGCACCAACGCCAGGTCCCACTCACAGATATCCTTCATGTTGTGGTAAGCTATGTGCCCTGGGCTATGTATGAGTAAAGGCTCTGTCTAACCTGGCCAAGATCTGACCTCCGGAAACAGTGTGGCTTGTAACCAGGCCTGGCTACTTTGTGGCTGGGAATGTGAACCCAGTGGATGGATGGCTGCAGGTCAGCAGGGTCAGCTGCGGGGAAAGTTAACAAAGCCTGGGATCATTCTGTCAGGCACAAAGCCATGCTGGAGCATGTGGCAGAACACACCGCCAGACACCCCTTACCACCCCCAACAAACCACAGTCAGATGAAGCCAGACACAAGCTCACTGCTGAAGTACATTTACTGTACAAAGAAGTAAGAACAAAGAACCAGGAATAGTGGAGTCCACAGCAGCAAGTGTAGTGTTGATGGTGTGCACGCAGGCCAATCCAGGTCCTCAAAGTCTATACCATTCTATCGCGATTCCAGAGAAAAGGTCTCTGTCAACAGCAACAGGACTGGTGGGGAAAGGTGATGCTTGATTGTACCCAGCCTCTGGGTCAGGCTCCCAGGTCAGGCTGCTGCTTATCAGGCAGTTCCCACAACCATAGCCCCGTCCCTCCCTACAGGCATTGACTCAATCTCCCAGAACAGCAGGCTGGCGCAGCGTCTACCAGTGCCCTAGTAACATCCATGGTAAGATGATCTTAGGAAACGTGCACTTAGAGGTCCCCAGTCAGGGGTCATGGCTCCTGTTATGGCCAGGGCCCTGAGGGCAGGAGGTAGAGTTAAGCACCAGCGTGCCTGAGGGCTGTGTCACCAGGCAAGGACAGGGAAGCAGTCACACAGGACATCCACTGGGGACAGCATCCCCACAGGGGAGAAGGCTGCCCAGCCCAGACTGGGAGAGGAGGAGCATTGTGGGGGAACAGTCCATGGCTTCACAAGTTGCTCAGGCCAGTGAGTCCCTAAGGAGGGGCTTGGTGTTCCAGAGAGTGTCACTAAGAAACAGGTCAAAGAGATTCTAGTGACATGAACTTAAAGGCAGAAGGGCCACAAGAGGCAAGTCGCAGCTATGAAACACAGCCGAGGTTGATGAGTACAAGCTGCTAGACACTGGGGTCCTAGGCCCTGTGCCCATGCCCAGATGCACGGAGCCCGCCAGAAGCTCTGTAGCCCCGGCTGGAGATGTGTATAGTAAACATCACTGAAAGGGCCAGGGCACAATAGGAGGGATTAGTGGGGTTTCCCAGGTGCATCAACGGCTCTTCTCCTAGGTCTTAGGAGCTGAAACCTTGCCTATGCCCAGCATACTGATCACCTTTGTCAGATATGGAAGCCGGAGCCAAGCCTGCTGCTAGAAGCATCTGAAATACACTGTTCCCCAGTGGCCTCTGAGCAACACCCAGGCAGGGTATTTATAAATCTAAAGATCTGGCTTCAACACTGAAACCCCCCACCACTGCTTCATCCCTCCTTCCCTGACATCCTGAGCTTCCCCAACGGCTGATGTGGCTATGAGGGGCATCCAGGCTTCCCTGACAGCCCTTTAAAAATGTACAAAACAGGTAAAATGTTCTCCATATAAATAAAGGGGAGCCTGGCTCACTTCCAGTCTGGAGTCCAGGACTGGCTCACCCCTGGTCCCGTAGCACCAGCAGCCCTGCTGCCTGGTTTGCGGAGCATGTTCTCTCCTGCATGCCCCTCCCTCCACTAGCTCAGATGTGGAGGAAAGCCTGGAGAGACCCAGGCAGGGTTGTGTAGCCAAGTCTTCCTGCACACAGCAGGGCCTAGCGCATGGTCAGGAGTGCTCCAGCGTAAGCCCCAAGTCTGAACAGGCGGAACCCATGTGTCCCGCTAGGAGATCTTGCAGTTGCTCCGAGAGCAGTTCTGAGGTGGGCTCTGAGGGGGCCGGATGGACTTAGACCTCTTAAGGCTGTTGCCCTTGCTGCCACTGCCCCCGGCCCCACTTGCCAGGGAGTAGGAGCGGCCGTGCATCATGACAGCGTTCATGCCGTTGGCCATGGAAAAGGACTTGAGGTGGCTTTTGATGGTGACAGGTAGTGGGAGCTTGTCGATGAGGTGCACAGGGGTACAGGAGACAATGGCACGGCAGCAGAGGTCCTGCAGGCTGAAAACTGTGAGCGGAAGGCAAGATGAAGGAGGGAACAGATAGGTTTTGTTAGGGGAGTTACATGGTCCTCAGACTACCTGTAAAACCTGGCTGCTGCATCTCACCAGCTCAGGGCTCTTGGATGCCCACTATCTGACCACTGGGTGGCAACCATCTCCTGCCTTAGAGCAGAGCAGACCTCAAAGTGCTGCTGGTCTGCCCAGCTGCTCTATGAGGCTGGGGGTGGGTGAGGAGGCAGACTGACTTTGGAATGCAGCCTTTACTATAGCTCTGGTTGGAGGTTAACTCAGTTTTTTGGCCCAAGAGAGGGACTTATTTACCCCACTCTCTTCTGACTTCACAGGGTGAAACTGTGACAAACAGTGAGCCCTATTAGAAAGTAACCCAAGTAAAGCCATCATTAGGGGTTTGGTGTGGACAATGGCCCAGACATTGCTGAGTTGCACATCCTGCCTCTGTGACCACTCGGCGGCAAAGGTGCATGTGCAGAGCTCCACGCTTAAAGCACAGCCAGGAAAGTGATTACTTCCTGTAGGTCTGAGCAGGCAGTCCAGATGACTGCAGCTCTCAAGAGACCACCTAGACTCTAACTTCACTGTCAATGCCTGCAGTTCCACCATCACACCCCATCACTCCACTAGCTAGCATCCTATAGAAACTAAGCCTCAGTCCCACCTCGATTGGGTCTCCAGATCTTCTCCATGCCATGCCGCATGAGCACGATACGGGAGAGCTCAGTGAAGGACTCAATGACGTTGAAGTTGCACAGGGGGCTGACTTCAAAGAAGGTCATGCAGTTCTTCTCTGCATAGGCTCTGGCCTGCTCCGTTGGAACTTGCCGCTTGAAGGCCAGGTGCAGCCGGTTCCCAACCAGGATCCGGGGAACACCAGGTGCATGCTTAAGAGATAGGGGGTTCAGAACTTAGCAGAGGCACAACCACATGCTACCCCCAGCACTTGGCCATGTGTGGGGCTCCCAGTGTCTGTACTCTGCAATGCAGCGAGTCTAGGAAGGCCTGGATGGAACCAGGTAAAGTGCAGAGTCCAGTTGTTTATTGCTGAACAACACTCCCAGGGTCAGGAAAGACTATAGTGGCAGCACTCCCAGGCATACCCCAATCACAGCTTGGTCCCACAGTCTCTTCCGGAGATGCACAGATCCATACTTACCTCATCGATCTCCTTGATCCACCGGTCAATGCCATCAAAGGACCAACGGTTGGTGATGTCGTACACCAGAAGGATTCCCTGTGAGTTTGAAGGAAGGAGATTATCCACAGGCATGTCTGGACCCGCTCCCAGGAGAAACCTGCTGCATGGGAGTGGTCACAACTCCTAGGCAGGGCTAGGAGTACGGTCCAGAAGACTTTACAGATCACTAGTATGTCCAAGAACTGAAGGGGGAAATGCACCTGCCACCCAACGGGAGAGCAGCAGGAAGGGACCTTCTGTGAGTCAAATTGGCCCAGCCCACATATGCCATCTTATTCATCCCCTGAGAAAATGGCTGGGGCAGAAATTACTTTTAACAATATTTTAAATCCAGGCCAGTTACAGACATTACTCTGAAATTACTCAAAAGTCACACAGGCTAAGCTTACGCACACAGGTCAAAGCTTTTGTCGGGGGAGGGGTATGAAGAGCCATAGAACTCACTAGAGGGGCAAGCATTCTGGAAGTCAGTCCATCAGCGAACTCTGCCCTGGGGGCACCTGGGGCTGAATGGAGGCAGCTCTGAGTTTTCCAACTCCAAACTTGTACCGCAGGATGTCAGTCACTCACAGAGCAGTAGTCAGTGAGAGCTGCTCAAGTCAGGCTAAGCAGAATTTGCTACGGGGCCTTTCCTGCCACATCCCTCAGAGACCAATTACTAGAAGCTCAGCTTTGGGCTATCTCCATCTGCCTCAAACATCCCAGCGGGGCCACTATCATGGACTTTCCAGCAGGGGCAATGTTGAGCACACTGCCAACCTGCCTCTCTCCTGTTCTGAGATGACTTAGAATGAGATTCAGCAGCCAGAGTCCACCCACTGAACTACCCACTCCTCTTTCCACAGGTTCTCAGACATGGAGGACAGAGAAGGAGGAATAGAAGGGGGTTAGATCAGAACGGGAGGAGGGAAGCAGAGTTGCCATTTCTAAAAACTCAGGATAGTCCCAGGTCCTACAGAGACAAAAGTACCCTTACCCACAGGTAGGTAGCAGGCCTGGCTCAAGCAAGGGCAGCAACTGGGGAGGAACTTCTCTATCCTGGAGGGGCCCCATACCAACCTTGAGGCCAGTTACCATGGAGAGGAGCCAAACTGGAGTTTGCTTGACCTCAAGGAGCCAGGCTGGTGGGTAAAAAAGGCTAATGTTTACAATAACTAGACATGGCAGAGATGGAGGTCTACATTAATCCCATCACTCAGGAAACTGAGGCAAGGGGATTGCTGCAAACTCAAGGCTACTCGAGGATCTAGATAGCTAGGTCTAGGCCAGCCTGAGCTACATGGCAAGATCCTGCTTCAAAAACTGTGGTGGAGCCAGGCGGTGGTGGTGCATGCCTTTAATCCCAGCACTTGGGAGGCAGAGGCAGGCGGATTTCTGAGTTCAAGGCCAGCCTGGTCTACAGAGTGAGTTTCAGGACAGCCAGGGCTATACAGAGAAACCCTGTTTCGAAAAACCAAAAAACAAACTGTGGTGGTTTGAATGACAATGGTTGCCACAGGCTTCTATCTGCATGCTTCGTCCCCAGCTGGGGAGCTGACAGGAAAGGACTAGGAAGCATGTCCTTGTTAGAGGACCAGAGTTGCTGGGGTGGGGGGTGGGGCTCTGAGGTTTCAAAAGTTCATGCCAGGCCCAATATTTGCCTGTCAGTCTCCCTTTGCCTGCCACTGTAGATCAGGTATATACAGCTCCTAGTTTCTCTAGAGCCATGCCTACCTGCACAGCACTATGCTCCCAGCCATGATGATGGACTAAGCCTCTGACACTATATACAAGCTCCAGTCAGATGTGTTCTTTATAAGAAGTTGCCTTGTCATGGTGTCTCTTCACAACAATAGAACAGTAACCAAGTAACTAAGACAAAAGTCACCAACAGTAATAGCAAAGTCCCAACTGCCTCCCAAAATCAATAAACAAATACATCTCTGAACCTGTTGCCTGGGCACAGGGAAGCAAGCTCTCATCTGTTGCCAAGGGAAGGAGGCTGAGCTTCAGAGGCAATAGTACCACTATAGCATCACACTGTAGAGCATCCTGGCTCCTGAGGCTTATTCAATGGTATGCCAAAGACCACTCTCAGAGGCTGATCTCAGCATGTTCCAAAAATGAGAGTTTTCTCTTTTCCTGGGGGGTGGGGGTGGGGGGTAGGGGAGGCGCGGGAGGGGCAGGGCTATGGTGGGGTGGAGAGAGTTCAGTGGCAGAGGGGGAGCCTCCAGTACATGGGGCCTGGATTCTAATCTTGGCACAACAGAAATAGGAGGGAGGGAGAAAATGTCCAGAGGCAAGGAAGGGGGCTGGGGATACAGCTGAGTGCACTGTACAACGTGTGATGTGTGACGCTCTAGATTCTATCTGGATGTCGGAAACCACAAAAGGCCAAAAGTTCTCAGTAAGTACAGTTGTCAATCACAGTGAACATGCATAGTAAGTTGTGAAGTGCAAGTTGCAGATTCCCTGAGTTATATATGCTAACACTGGGAAGAATGGAAGCATAAACAAATGGTGCACAGTACAGGAAGCTTCCACAAACATAGCAGATGGTACGAGGCCAGGCGCCTTGAATTTCCTGTTTACGCCTGACGTTTACCGTAACCAGCACTTGTGTTGTATTCAATGACAAGTAAGCAGAAGGCCGGCCAACCTGGAAGAGGCGCTCCTATCGAGGCTGCCTGGGTAAAGCCTGCCCAGCTTTGCTCTCACGGGCAGGCCCTTGTTGGCACAGGCTCTGTTAAGATGGCTTGTCCCACTGGAGGTGACTCAGGGAAGCACCATCTTGTTGCTATTGGCCCCACCCAGAATGCACAGGGGACAGGGCAGGAATGGAACCAAGGGCTTGTACCACAGATACAAACTAAGATGTGTGTGCAGGGCATGCTCTCAGTTCCTCTCAGCCAGGATAGCCACCAGAGCTTCCAGAAATGACAGGTAGAACAGAACCAGAACCAGTGGTGCTGGATGCTTTGAGAATGATTCAAAAACAATGATACAGACCCCGCTCTCTAAAGAATTTGGACTGGCAAAGACAGAGTCCTGAAATGTACGTTTTTAAGTTCCCATGTACTGAGCAGGTCAGTCTCTTGTTATCTTCACCTCCATTTCTCATGGCTTCTTGATGCACAGCACCAACCCCAGTCAGGCCGTCTCTGAGCCGCTGCTCTCATTTCTCCCAATAACGTTTAGTGTTGCCACCAAAGCTATTGCCCCTCACATCCTTTTTGTAAATTTATTTTTTGGTAACATTTTTAGATTTATGTGGATGAAATTTTATCTGTGTTTATGGCTGTGCATCAAGTTCATGCCTGGTGCTCATCAAAGTCAGAAGGCGACCTTGGATCACTTAAGAGTGTGAGTTAAGGATGGCGGAGTCATCATATGGATGCTAGGAATCAAGCCCAGGTCCCCTGCAAACAACAAGCACTTAACTACTGAAGCATCTCTCTGCCCTTCTTTTTTGTTTTTAATTTCAAAATTATATGTATTTACTGTTAAAAAATCTAAAAGCTGGGTGGTTGTGGCACACACCTTTAATCTACCCTAGGAGGCAGAGGCAGGGAGATCTCTGTGAGTTCAAGGCCATTGTGGTTTTTCAGAGAGAGTTCCAGGACAGCCATGGCTTCACAGAGAAACCCTGTCTTGGAAACAACCACAAGAAATCTGAAAATGGCTGGGTGTGGTGGCGCACGCCTTTAATCCCAGCACTCAGGAGGCAGAGGCAGGACAGCCAGGGCTATACAGAGAAACCTTGTCTCAAAAAAAAAAAACAAAACAAACAACAACAACAAAACAGAAAAAAGAAAGAAATCTGAAAATGCTGCTAAGCAAAAGGAAGGCAATAAGCTATGTCTACAAACGGAGGACTTGGGAGATGGCTTAGTGTGTAAGGGGACTTGCTGCCAAGCCTGCAGATCTGTGTTTTGACGCCTGGAGGAAGCCAACTCCCACAGGCTGTGCACTGAGCTCTATACTCTTGCCTTGTTCTGTGCTTGTGCATGGTCTCGGTCTCTCTCTCTCTCTCTCTCTCTCTCTCTCTCTCTCTCTCTCTCTCACACACACACACACACACTACAAAAAGAAAAGAAAAAGGAAGGAAGGAAGGAAGGAAGGAAGGAAGGAAGGAAGGAAGGAAGAAAAAGAGGGAGAGAAAGAGAGAGAGAGAGAGAGAGAGAGAGAAGAGGGCAGAGAATGGTGGCTTGTGTATATAATTACAGATGTTGAGAGGCTGGAAGAGGCGGATCCTGCAGAGTTTGAGGTCCACTTGGGCTATAATGTGAGATCCTGTTTCAAAAATCAAGGAGAGGAGTTGTAGAGATGGCTTAGTGACTAATAGCACTGACTGCTTTTTCAAAGGACCCAGATTTGATTCCCAGATCCACAAAGCAGCCCAGAACCACCTATAACTCCATTCTCATGGGATCTGAAGCCCTCTTCTCCATGGCTACCAAGCATACATGTGGTACAGTCATACATGCAGGCAAAACACCCATCACATAAATACATCTTCAAAAGGAAAGCGAAGGGAGGAAGGGCCTGCAGAATCCATCCTTAGCCTAATGTTCTTCAATGCTTCATTGTGTCTGAAAGGAACTATACTTCAGACCACGCTCCTGCCTTCAGGGTCTGCCTCTTTGTTCCCAAGGCTGTCCCTGGCTGTCCAGAGGTAGGGTCTGAGTCAGGGGAGTTCTCTAGGCTCTTCAAAATTCTGAGGGGTGCATCACAATGGAGATGGACTTCCACTCACACCACTCATGTGGTAGCAGCACAGGGTCTAAGGCAGTTCTATCCACACAGGTCTCGACTACTTCCCCATCTTCTGCTTTCAGAGTGATAAAAATCATCTGAAAACGTGTGGGAGGCTAGGACCAGCTATCCACACCATGGGTGTCACAGTGCATGCATGATGCTCTTCTACAGGCAAGACAAGATCCCCTCCCTAGTCCATTCCTGTCCTGAGAATCATCTGCAGTCCATCATTAGCATTTCCAATCTGCAGAGTTCTAACATGTGATACAGCCCAGGTCACCTTCACATCCAGTCACACCCCTTAGGAGGTGCACGACTCTGTGTGTGAAGGAGATATAGGGAGATACCTTTGTTTTTTAGTGAAACAGATAGCTAAGCTGCATTTTAATGGCATGGAGAGGTCATTTGCAGTGACTATGCTCAGAGCTCATCCTGAGAACAGGAAGGGCTCTTTCAGGAACACTAGAGACTCAGTTGCCTCCCACATAGGCAGTCCAGAAATGGAGGCTCCAAAGCTCTGGATTATTTTTCCTATTCAGATGGGCTCTGGGAGACCCGATGTCCAGATGTCAAAATACTTCAGAAAAAGGGCCAAGGATGTAGCTCAGCCGTTGAACCCTCATCTATTAAGCACGAGGCTCAGAGCTAATCCCCAGCGCTGTAAGAAAATAAAACACAAGAGAGTAAAGTACTCAGGGAACTGTCAGGACAGAAATCTAGGTTCAGAAAGAATCAGGAGAGGTACCTATTGGACAACAACATAACATGGCGCTGCTGGTCTTACCTGTGCACCCCTTGAGTAGGACCTGAAGATGGTACAGAACCTTCCCTGGCCCGATGTGTCCCTGAAACACACAGAAGGGAGATCAGTCCCCATAGGAGAGGTCCCAGCCACAATTTTTTTTTCCATTTTCTTTTTTCCTGTTTTGAAGACTGAGGCCCACTGCATAGTTCTGACTAGAATTTACTACATAGACCAGGCTGTCCTTGAACTCACAGAGTTTCTTGCCTGTCTCTGCCTCCTAAGCACTGGTATTAAAGGCACATGTATGCCTAGCTCCTTTTTAAAATTTAGTTTTAAGTGTATGAGCAACACATGCATGCCTCATGCCCACGGCCAGAAAAAGGTGACAGATCCACTGGAGCTGGAATTAGAGACGGTTGGTTGTGAGCTGCCAGATGGGAACTGAACCTGGGTCCTCTGGAGGAGCAGGAGCAAGAGCTCTTAGTGACCTCTGAGCACCTCTCTAGCCCCATGGAAACAAGCTGTTATGAGTAAAATTGGAGGAGGCTTTAAAACAAAACATCCTGGACCTTTTGTTTTGTTCATTATGGAGAAAAGTCCCATTTGAGCAGGGTCTCTTTAAATGGTTATTACAAATAAGGGGCTTCCTGACTTGGCTTCCACACCGTCATTAGAACACCGACTCACCATAGCTCCAGCTTGACACGCCGTCCATCCAGGAGGATGGTGGTAGTCTTATAGTCTATCCCTGGGAGGAAGCAGAGGGGTGAGAGTGTCCATCAGCAACTGCTTCACTCAGGTCCTCCTGCCCAGTACTCAAATCCCACAATGTCCCCGAGGGAACAGAATGATGGTGCTCACTGCCCTCGGCTATGGCTTTCTCAGGCACCAGCCTAGCTCATGCTGTATGGCAGCCATGGGCAAGGCAGAAGCCCAGGTCAGACAGGGCATCAGATACGCTCAGACCACACCAGTCTCTCTAAAGGCTCTGGGCTCAGAATGCCTGGAGGGAAATGGTTCACTCTCACAGTGACATGTCCTTCCTAGATTCTAAGTTGAACCCTCAAAGAATAACACACTTCCTAATTCTTGGATCATCAACGGATTTACTTATTTACTTAGGGTTTTTATTTGTTTTGTTTTATTTCCAGATAAGGTTTCTCTGTGTAGCCTGGCTGTCCTGGAACTTCCTCTGTAGACCAGGCTGGTCCAACTCTAAGAGATCCGCCTGCCTCTGCCTCTCAAGTGCTAACATTAAAAGTGTCTGCCATCACTGCCTGGCTACTTAGCTTTTAGAGGCAGGGTCCAGGCTGGCCTTAAGCTCATGAAATCTCCTCCTAAGCTCCTGAGGATGACAAGTGAACACTTCACACTTCTACACAGGACTAAAGGACCTTTTAAATGCTGCTCCCTACAGCAGTCCTTAGAGAACTAACTTACGCTTTCTCTGACTTCAAAGTTTGTTTGCTTTATATTTTCACATTTTTATGAAAAAAAAGTCACCCCGACAGATGCAGGTGGTATTAAGCCTTTTGAGGGGAAGGCAGGGGCAACGATCTTACTATGCAGCAGAGACTGACCCTAAACAATGACTCTCTTCTCTCATATCCCATTAACACCTTCAAGGCATCAGCTTCTTACCTTTCATATAGATACTACTTGCAATCCAGGTGTGGTGATACACATCTGTAATTCTACCACTTAAGAGATAGAAGCAGGATCAGGATTTAGAGCTCAAGGTCATCTTTATCTGCACAGTAAATCCAAGCCTGCCTAATCTACATGAAACCTTGTTTGAAATAGAATAAAACTGTGGTCCAAGAGAGCTTGGAAATGGGTGTTTTAGAATGCATCGGTCTCATTCTCACAGAATGTGGTGTACTTGTGAGGTATACATCCTGGTGAGCATTTACTCATGTCTGTGTGCCCACGTCCCTGTACAAGAACACAATACAGCATCCTCTTCAGGCATCAGGTGCTCCTTCCAAACTTAACTGCATCCAAACTAGGTCCTCATGAATTAAAGGACACTACAATAGAGTGAAAAACTGCAACATACAGAATAATAGAAAATATTTGCAAATTACACATCTTTTTCTTTTCTTTTCTTTTTTTTCTTTTTCTTTTTTTTTTTTTTTTTTTGAGACAGGGTTTCTCTGTATAGTCCTGGCTGTCCTGGAACTCACTCTGTAGACCAGGCTGGCCTCGAACTCAGAAATCCGCCTGCCTCTGCCTCCCGAGTGCTGGGATTAAAGGCGTGCACCACCACGCCCAGCCAAATTACACATCTTATTAGGACAGAGTTCTATCAAAAAAACTCCTTTAACTCAATAATAAAACAGAATTCAAAAATGGACAAAGCTGCCGGGTGGTGGTGGCACACACCTTTAATCCCAGCACTTGGGAGGCAGAGGCGGGCAGATTTCTGAGTTTGAGGCAAGCCTGGTCTACAGAGTGAGATCCAGGACAGCCAGGACTACACAGAGAAACCCTGTCTCGAAAAACAAACAAACAAAAAAAGTGGACAAAACCGTATCTCTGCAAAAGACATAGATAGTAATGGTAACAGGCACAAGAAACTGTTCTGTACTACTGGTAGCCCATCAGGAAAGGACATCAGAGCCCTGTGCTAAGCACCGCATGCTGGATTAGATGGCTAGATTCAAATCAGACAGTGAGATATAGAGACACAGGGACCCTTCTACTTTGCCAGGTGTGTGTGGGGGACATAAAATAATGATTGCACAATGTACAAATAGATAGGTGCTTCTGAGCTGTGTATTTGATAAATAGGGTCAAGACATGTTTTTCTGAGACAGTTTCTTTCTTTTTCTTTTTTTCTTTTGTTTTTCGAGACAGTCCTATAATTTGCTCTGTATACCTGGTGTCCTCAAACTCACAGAGATCCACCTGCTTCTGCCTCCCAAGCACTGACATTACAGGCATGCACCACTAATGCCCAGTTGAGACACGGTTTTCTATGAAGTCTAGCTGGCCTGGATCTTGTTACATAGCTGGCTTGAATTTGTAGCAATCCTCCTGCCCCTGACTCCTCTATTTCCATGACATACAGTACGGGTACTGCACGCACACCCACAGGACTGACAGCAGCTATGCCTCTTTCCCCACCTTTCCCTACGCTCCCCTGGAAGGAGTTCAACTGCAACTTCCAAGCAGAGCTTGTGAGGACACTATTGCAGTGGTTTTATTTTTATTTGATTGATTAATTAATTAATTGATTGATTGATTCATTCATTCATTCGAGGCAGGGCCTCACTATGTCGCTCTGGATGGAACTCACTCTGTAGACCAGGTTGTCCTTGGACTAAAGAGATCTTTCATTAGAGCTCCGCCTGCCTCTACTTCCCAAATGCTGGGGTTAAAGATGCGCACCACCACACTTTATACTGATTTTTGATTGGCTTCTCTGAGAAAAGATCAGCAGGACCTGCAGCATAGCCTTCCTTGACTATGACCTAGACTCCCCAGTCCTATCCCCAGGAAAGCAACTGCCTGTCTACCAAGCTACCCCTAGATGGTGCTGTGGCCCCAGGCCTGCCGAGAGCAGAAGCTGCAACAGAACAATGGATGCCTGGGAAGAACCTTCAGAGAGACCTCAATCACTAACACCTGTCACCAACAGTCATCAACTATGTTGATGAGCCTGTCACTGTTCTCAGTTGGGTCTGAGGTGGTCCCTGCCACTGACCCAGCAGACTGTGTGACACTCACAGGCTCCCCTAGTCAACATACCTTTCTTTTAGAATGAAGTACATTTATGAATCACCTACAGGAGTCCTAGCACCAGGAGGGCCTGGAGAGGAGCTGACCCTGAAGGTGGAGGGAGCAGGGCCTGCTCTGTGGCCACTGGCCTGCTCCATAAACATCTAGCTGTTCCTTGTTCAGGTAGGAAATATAAGACACAGCCATGAGCTAGCCAGTGAATCAGCCTCTCCATTAGGTTTAAACATTCAGCAGTGTTTTAAATAATGGGAGCCCAGAGCAGAGCACAGGAGTAACACACGATTTGCATATACAAGGCCGGTTTCATTTCTAGTACCCCTCCCCCAAAAGGGTGGGAATTTTATTCAAAATAAGTCAGTGATCTGGGCATGGTGGCACACACCTTTAATCCCAGCATTCTGGAAACAGAGGCAAGCAGAGCTCTAGGTTCATGACCAGCCTGGTCTATATAATTCCAGAACAACCACGACTACACAGAGAGACCCTGTCTCAAAAAAGCAAAATAAACAAAACAGAAATCAGCTATCAAGAACCAGTGTGACGGGGCTGGAGAGTTGGCTCAGTGGTTAAGAGCACTGACTGCTCTTCCAGAGGTACTGAGTTCAATTCCCAGCAACCACATGGTGGCTCACAGCCATCTATTGTGAGATCTGATGCCTGTTCTGGCACATAGGCATACATGCAGATAGAGCACTCATATAAAGTAAATACATCTTAAAAAAAAAAACAAAAACAAAACAACAGTGTGATGGCACATGCTTGTACACAATCTCCAGTGAGTCCAAAGGCAGCCTGAGCTACAGTATGGGTCCAGCTATATGCCCAGCTATGTCCAACTTTTTTCTCAAAAAGAAAGAAACAGTCGCTGGGCATGGTGGCATATGCTTTTAATCCCAACACTTGGGAGGCAGAGGCAGGCAGATTTCTGAGTTCGAGGCCAGCCTGGTCTACAGAGTGAGTTCCAGGACAGCCAGGGCTACACAGAGAAACCCTGTCTCGAAAAACCAAAAGAAAGAAAGAAAGAAAGAAAGAAGGAAGGAAGGAAAGGAAGGAAGGAAGGAAGGAAGGAAGGAAGGAAGGAAGGAAGGAAGAAAGAAAGAAAGAAAGGAAGAAAGAGAAACAAAGAAAGAAAGAAAGTCAGTCAGTCAGTCAGTCTAGCTATGTGGAGCTGCATAACTACCAGGGAACCTGCATTACACTAACCCACAGATGGAGCCAGACTTTCAGCTCTCCCGCCAGAGAGCACAAGTACTGCCTGGCAGACATGGGCTCGAGGTCACAGGGGTCACAGCAGTGGCTTTGCATCAGTGCCTTCCAGCAGTTCCCTTTCTTTTTTTTAAGTTGGGAAGTGAAAGCTTTGTCTCCTCACCCTAGAAAGCATCTTTACCTAGACTTCTAGTCTTCCAGCCTGGCTGAGCTTCAACCCAAGGCCATTTGAGAAATTGAGTCCCCAGAGCTTCACCCAGAAGCTTCTGGGCCTTTCTCCCCAACAGGACTGATTGCTTTTAGTGTCTTAGTGCTCAGTTCAGTGAGGAGGACCCACTAGGTCCACTGCTCATCACACAGCTCTGAAGGGGCTCCACACCAAGCAACCATAGCGAGCAAAGTCCAGTAGGAGTGAGTGCTCGGGGGTCTGATGACAGTTCTCATTAACGTGTTAAGCCAAGATAGCAGAGAAAGAGCCCTTGGCTTAGCAGGTTCTAAGAGGAGCAATTATCCCAAGCTTGAGGGTAAGTAGGCCCTGAGAAGGAGGAGCACAGATGCGGAGGAATGCGCTGGAGGAGGCAGAGCAGTGACCTGGAAGGAGTCTAAACCAGACCCAAGGGAGACAGCAGGCATGTGGGGCCCAGTCTGGCAGAGCCACCGGCAAGCTCAGGTCTGAACATCACTCTCACGGGTCGGCGGTGTCGGCCGCCAGGACGCCATCCACACTAACTCTCTTTCAACATCATTCATTTTCCCTTCTGTCTAAAAATATTTTTCTTTTTTAATCAGCTAAGACAAGCCCCCAAAGAGGACCAGCTGTCCCCCTCAGGCCCCAGATCATCTGCTGAGCCAGCCACTACCCACTGGATCTGAAAGCCTCACCTAATAGCTTAGATCCATCCTCACAGGCCTCTTGCCCATTTGAACAGAGCAAAGTGCTGCCCCTGATAGATCTGAACACAATTCTTAATTTCATGGGATACATACTGAACAGAAACTGAGGCAAGGAGGTCAGAATACTTGCTCTACTCACAAGAATAAAACCATTGGCTGAGGTCCTGGCTCGGTCTACCATTCAAGTCAAGCATTTTGTTCAAGTTTGTATGAGACCAGATCTCACAAAGCTACCCTTGACCCCTGCCCAGTGCCCTGCAACTCCCAACCTTTTCCTCTAACTGAGCTCAGGGTGTCTCCTCTGCTTAGAGAAGGCTGTGACCTCTGTACTCCGTGCTTTCATCTGCTCACCTTGCTCTACGTGCTCAGATCCTGTCCTTCCTGACCTGTGCTGGCCAGACTGACTGCTAAGGTAACAGTCCAGCTTTCTTATCTTTCCCCATCAGTCTTGCCTGTATATTCTATTTTCTGGGAGATTTGCTTCATTTTATTTTCCAGCCTTTTCCACAATTTCCATTGATCTGCAATTTTTAGAAGCTCTTTGGGGGTCTAGATATACCACCCACCGGGCAGGAAGCTGGTCTTTGTTCTCAGAGGTGTGGTGAGATGTCTGGAGCTCCCTGGAGCTCGCAGGGTCCTCTTCTAACTACTTACATCTTTTTTCACACATTGATGAGTTTGGTTGTCCCTCTGACCCCTATGAAAACCCCTGAGACACTGCGACGGCTCTGTGACTCTGGCTTGTGGAGGAGCTTCTGTGCTGTGGGTGTCTCTGGAACGAACTTCCTTCCTTCCTTCCTTCCTTCCTTCCTTCCTTCCTTCCTTCCTCCCTCTTCCTCTTCCTCCTCCTTCTTCTTCCCCTCTCTCTCTCTCTCTCTCTCTCTCTCTCTCTCTCTCTCTCTCTCTCTCTCTCTTTCAGTTTTTTCGAGACAGGGTTTCTCTCTATAGCTCTGGCTGTCCTGGAACTCACTTTGTAGACCAGGCTGGCTTCGAACTCAGAAATCCACCTGCCTCTGCCTCCCGAGTGCTGGGATTAAAGGCGTTCGCCACTACTGCCCGGCTCTGGAACTTTTCTTAAACTGACAGTTGCACAATGAAGACCAGACACTTGCTTCAGGATCCTGTCTGCCATTGCTGGAGCCAGGGGGTGCCAAGTCCCTCTACTCAGAATGAACTTCGGCTAAGAGGACTCTGTTATTAGTTCCTTGCTTCTCTCCACCCTCATGCACCCGGTGGTGTCTGGTGTCCATGACTCTATTCTCTAAGAGAATAAGCCTCCTGTGTCCCCTGGTAGAGAGGGACTTTGACATGCCAGTCTCTGGGCACCTGCTCTGAGTTCAACAGTATCCTTGTGACCCACCCTCCTCACCCAATTACGGCTGCATATCCTGCTTCCTAACCCAGCAGCCTCTTGTCTTACAGATCTATGACTAATGTTGGGGATGAGGGGTGGAGCATGAGCATGTCATAGCATGCACATGGAGGTAAGAAGACAACATGGGGGAGTCAGTTCTCGCCGTCAACCATATGAGTTCTACAGATCAAATTCAGGTTGTCAGGTTTAGTGGTACCCCACTTGCTGAGCCATCTGGCTAGTCCCAGATTTATGTGTTTATTCCAAGACACTTTACTATTACTTAGGAGGCAATTCTCAGGAGAGTGGCAACTCATTTAACAGCAGCGTTTCTAAGGCACACCAGTCATTGTTCTCAGGTACTGAAGGGGCATAAGCCATCACCCAACTGCTGCCTGGACCATGCACTCCAGTGGTGACTGGAGGCCAGGAGGTAGGCTCAGTGGGGAGACGTGTCTGACAGCCTGTGTCAACGTGGAAGGGGAGAACTGATTCCACAAAGCTGTTCTCTGACCTCCACGTATGTGCTGTGTGGCACGTGTGCCCATACCCACAAATTAACAATAAGTAAAGTTTAAAAATTTTAAATTAAACACACCTTTAATCCCAGCACTTGGAGGCAGAGGCAGGTGCCTCTATGAGTTCAAGGCCAACCTGATCTATACAGTGAGTTCTAGGCTAGCCAGGGCTACACAGTGAGACCCTATCTCCAAACAAAACAGAAGAGGAAGGAGAATGAATGAATGAATGAATGAATGAGTAAATAAATGTGTAGAGCAATCCAGGTAAGACTTTTTTTGTTTTTGTTTTTGTTTTTTTGAGACAGGGTTTCTCTGTGTAGCCCTGGCTGTCCTGGAACTCACTCTGTAGACAAGGCTGGCCTCGAACTCAGAAATCCACCTGCCTCTGCCTCCCGAGTGCTGGGATTAAAGGTGTGCGCCACTACTGCCCGGCTCAGGTAAGACATTTGATGTCCACCTCTGGCATATACATATGAATGTACACATATGCACATATTACTAACACAAACACATACATTGCCCACAAAGATTCTAAACATTCCCTTGAGGGCATGTGGCCCAGCAATTTGGCTAGGCTGTTAAGCCAAGGAGCTTCAGGAATCCACCTGTCTTGGCTGCCCTGACTCCCCTACCCCCAGTTCTGGAGTTAAAGGCCTATGCTGCCATACCTGTCTTTTTATGTGGATTTTCAAGATCCAAACTTAGGTCTTCATGTTTGTGTAGTAGGCCTTAACCTACAGAGCCATCTCCCCAGTCCTTGGGGAGGACATGGGGGCAAAGTCACCACTATCCTAACATGACTGTTCTGAAGCTTGGGGAATGTACTGATGCCCACAACCAGGCAAGTGCCTGGCTAGGCTGCCCTCCTCTTCCTCTTCCTCTTCTTCTTCCTCCCCCTCCCCCCCCTCCTCCTTTCTGAGACAGGGTCTTACTATATAGCCCAGGCTAGCTTTAAACACTTCATCCTCCTACCTCAATGGCAGGCATGTGCCACCACACTTGACTCTAGGTGACTATTCACACAGCTAAGACTGCTACAATCTGAACCAAGGCAAAACTGCACGTACGTCAGTCCTGTCTGTCATGACACTGCCTTACAGACACAGAAGAACAATCCTGTTTTCTTAGGATTTTACCAAGAGTTGCTAGCCATGCTGGGAAAGGTCATTCTGCCCCTGTAACCCTAGCACAGACCTGCTTCACCTGCCCCCCCTCAGGCCTGTAACAACTGGACCTTAGTACTTAATTTTAATAACTGCTTTCTTCACCAACTGCCCTTTTCTTTGTGAACTCTTTTGTTTGTTTGGTTTGGCTTTTCAAGACAGGTTTCTCTGTATATTCCTGGCTGTCCTGAAACTCGCTTGAAGACCAGGCTGGCCTCAAACTCAGTGATCTGCCAGCCTCTGCCTCCCACATGTGGCAATTCAGGAACTGTTCTGTACATCTGTATTTAGGAACAGTTAAGCACAAGAGTACACAATGCACTGTTTGAATATTGTTTCTTTTCAACATAGTAAATGAGATACTACAAAGCACGGTTGAGGAGCAGCCCTGGGCCAGGTGGAACTGAGGGCCACATCTATGTGTTCTAGCGTATAGTGAGGTCCTGAGCCTCCCAAATCCCATTCCCCCACAGTTGGTCTATGTCCAGCCCTTCAGGATGGCTGAGGATAAATGGAAACAAGTGTCAGTCCTGGGCTTGGAGGTGTGAAGTCTGTTTCAGGAGTCCAGATAAACAGTAGACTGAAATTACCTGGCTGCTGACCCAGTTGCTTCTCAAAGGGTTACTTCATATACTTCATATAAGAAAGCCATACAAGAGGAAGCAGGCAAAACCAAGTCACCAATTGGACAAGTGATATATGCCTATACAGTAATCCTAGTAACAGCCCAGCCAGGAACTACTGGGAATTCTAGGCCAGCCTGGCTACACAGTGAGACACTATCTTGAAAAACCAAACAAAACAAAAAAGGGGCTGGAGACATGGCTCATGAGTTAAAAGCACTGGCTGTTCTTCTGGAGGACCTGGGTTCTGCACACCAGGATAGCTCACAGCAGGGTGTAAACCCAGTTCCAGAGAGGCCGAACACCCTCTTTTGGCCTTTAGAGGAACTGCACACACATAGTACACATTCATTCAGGCAAAACATCTAGACACATGCAATTTTTTTTTTTTTTATTTAAAGTAAGTCACTAAAGTGTCAAATATCTGTAATGAGACAATTTTAAATAGTGATGTGTAGGTTTGATCTTGTTCTTGGAGACCATTGCCCAGGACCTGTAAAACACTGAAGACTCACAGCAGAAGGCAAGGTACTGTGAACAGTTTCTGGGTGACACAGCTGCTGGCCATGGGATGGCCATCTGAGTATCGTTCCTCTGCTCACACAGCCAGTCTGTCAAGAACAACCTTCAGCAAGCAGCCACTGTCCTGCAGGGTATAATCACCTGACACATCAAAGCAAACTGGAAGTCACATCGTTGACCCCCGTTTGCTTCCACTGCCATCAGTAAGAAAGGTAAGCTTGTGTGAACTGGATTCACCCCCAGGAAATCACAGAATGCTCAGGAGGAACAATGTACGGAAAAGAGAAAGCTAAGAACTCTGGTGCCTGTGTGGTTCTGACTGGGTCACACGGCTTCACTTCATTGTTCCACAGGAGCAGAGATTGGCCAGAGTGAAGAAGAGCCACTCCATTATGCACTGCTGGCTGGCAGCTCCAACCTGAGAGTCCCAGCTAGGGTGTGAGGTGGGTTACTCTCCCACACATCTGGGCCAGATTTAATGTAGTCATATGAAGTGAGCATACCAGTGCAAGGGCCCCGCAGGCAATGTATGTGTGCTGTCTTCTTCTGTCACAGCAGCAGAAGAATATGGATGCACACATATAAATATTTTATATATATTTTAAATTTTTGAGTTGTGAAAATTAACAATTTCATTATATTTTCACACTCAATATTGTAATATTTCACTTTTCAGATTATAAGATTCAAATCCTTATGGAGAAATGGTCATACTAAACTTGTAGTTATCTAGTTTCCAATTTGGCAAAAAGCCACAAGACCTACAAGACTCATGACAAGCTGCCACAGAGTGGTGGTGCACGCCTTTGATTCTCCCAGTGCTTGTGAGGCAGAGGCAGCCAGATCTCTGAGTTCGAGACCAGCCTGGCCTACAGAATGAGTTCCAGGACAGCCAGGGGTGCACAGAGAAACCCTGTTTGGCAAAACACATTCATTCTCATTCTCATTCTCTCCCCCCCCCCAAAAAAATCAGTCATTAAAATTATCACAAAAGGGCTGGTGAGATGGCTCAGTGGATAAATAAGAGCCCCGACTGCTCTTCCAAAGGTCCGGAGTTCAAATCCCAGCAACCACATGGTGGCTCACAACCATCTGTAACAAGATCTGACGCCCTCTTCTAGAGTGTCTGAAGACAGCTAGAGTGTACTTACATATAATAAATAAATAAATCTTAAAAAAAATTACATTTCTTCCGCCTTCCGTGTCTGTGGCCCTCGCAGAACTTCCAGCAGCGACATGTTGGGCCAGAGTATCCGGAGGTTCACCACCTCCGTGGTCCGTCGCAGCCACTATGAGGAGGGTCCGGGGAAGAATTTGCCATTTTCAGTGGAAAACAAGTGGCAGTTGCTGGCTATGATGACCGTGTACTTTGGATCTGGGTTTGCCGCACCTTTCTTTATAGTAAGACACCAGCTACTTAAAAAATAAGGATATTTAATTCATCCCTTTAACAGAATGAAGAAAGTTTAAGAGATGATCTGAAAATTGGATTAAACTCTTGAACTCTTATACTAGAAAAAATTGTAAATAAACTAATGACATAAAAAAAATTATCACAAAAAAGACATTTGTTTTTTAGTTGTTATTTGGTTGGTTGGGTTTTTGGTCCCCACCACCACCACCTGCCCCAATGGCACACAGATTTTTTTTTTCCACTTAAAGCAAATTTAGCTAGGAATAATGGCTCATGCATGTAAAATACAGCACTTAGGAGGTTGAGGCCACAGGATGACAATTTTGAGGCCAGCCTAGGTTACACAGTAAGAACTTATAAAGCACACAAAAGCACAAAAGCAAATTCATTGGACAAGGACTAGGACTTATGAAAATATGTTGTCAGAAGAGTTCCCAAGGATTAAGCATCCTAACTACTGGTGTCTTCACGGGGCAAAAGGGACACAACAGCTGGGATTGAGGTCCAATACAGTACCGTCCTGACACTGAAGACTGCCCTAGATCTCCTGGATGGGCTTCATTACATACAAGACTACCTAGAAGCCTTATATAGCTGATTTAGGGAGAAAAGGAATGATCAAAACCTGAGAGGGGCTTGACCCACCCTTGCTAGCTCTGAAGATGGAGGAAGGGTGCCCTCTATAACTTAGAAATCAGAAAAAGACAGAAACTTTAGTCTTACAAGCATAAAGAACCCAATTCTGCTAATAACCCAGTGAGCAATGTAATGAAACCTCCAGAACTTGCCCATCAATGCTAGCTGCCAACAGCTTAGCTTTTGTTTTGTGTGTGTGTGTGTGTGTGTGTGTGTGTGTGTGTGTTGTGTTCAGTAAGTACTTTCTTACCAAGGCACACTCCATTCCCCGACAACACACTGATTTCAGCTGATGGGGTAGGGTAGCCCTGTTGTGACCTCCAGCTGGGTAGGATAGTGTTACAGCAGAAAGAAGAGCTATAGCTGCATAACAATTAGTAATGGCAACTCAGCATTGTGCTTCATAATCAAAGTAGATACAAACTAAAAACTACACAGTCAGAGAAGGCTAGATAGCATAAGCTGACTCCACAGGATAGGACCTGTTCTCTGGCAGCTGCACAGAAACAGGACCCCAGCCATTAGCAGGGCTGAACTGAAAGCAGGATGCAGAGGAACCACCCCCTGGCGGAAGAGGCACTATGGGAAATTATTCAGTAGTCACTCTGCAGGTTAAGTCCACGCTTGACCTGTAACCCAGCACTTCCCTAACAGAAACCCACACACATGGTCACCAAAACCACAAATGAACTCTATTTTTACTTTTTAAAATTGTGTTCGTATATGGTATGTACACTTGAGTGGGTACATTCAGAGGCCAGAGGCATTGGATTCCCTTGGAGTTTATAGATGGTTGTGAGACACTTAACATGGGTACTGAGAATTGAACTCGGGTCCTCTGGAAGAGCAGTACACATTGGTTTTTTTCTGAGACAGGGTTTCTCTGTGTAGCTCTGGCTGTTCTGGAACTTGCTTTGTAGACCAAGCTGGCTTGGGAGATCCACCTGTCTCTGCCTCCTGAGTGCATGTCCCGCATGGTACACACTCTTAACAAGTGAGCTAACTCTCCAGTCACTTGTGAAAATTTTATAGGAGTACTCTTCAAAATTCAAATATGAGAACTATCCAGACACTTACTGTCTACAGAAGAGACAGGCTTGCCGGGCATGGTAGCGCACGCCTTTAATCCCAGCACTCGGGAGGCAGAGGCAGGCAGATTTCTGAGTTCAAGGCCAGCCTGGTCTACAAAGTGAGTTCCAGGACAGCCAGGGCTACACAGAGAAACCCTGTCTCAAAAAACAAAACAAAACAAAACACCCAAAACCCACAAAAACACAAAAACTAGTCCATAGTAACGTCAGGACTGACCAGCAATTGCTAGGGCTGGAGGCATGGGGCTGCACATGGTTCTGGTCCATCAACACTCAACAAATTTTTCTGTATGCAAATTTACCTCAGTGAAGTTGACTAGGAAATAAAGAAGCTGACATCGTCGAATGCTGGACCAGAGCTTACATGTATTGGTAATGAGAACAGACTGCCATGAACTGTCAGTTGCTCTAAAATGACCTACCTGCAACCCCAAATAAAGACAATATTCACTTCTAGGCATCTATCCAAGGGAACCAAAACATTCTCACAAAGGATCTATGTGCTGTGGTTGTACTTAATACCTTTAAATTCAGAATGAAAGACAGCTCAGATGCATATAGCAGAAAAATGGATAAACAAACGGGTGTTCTCACATAAAACACTACTACTCAGGGGCAGAAGCTCCTCTGAAGGGATCAGAAGAGCAAGCAAGCATTGTGGAGTCTGAGACAGAAGCACTGTAAGTTTGAGGCCAGCCTAACTACAAAATGGAATGCTGTTGTTTTTTGTTTGTTTGAATATGTTTAGAAACACATTCCATTTGTGGCATTCTGGAGCAGGAAAAGAAACCTGTCGTGGCCTGCAGACTGGTAGGAGCAGTAACTAACCTCTCATTGACAGGAGATGACTTTCTGAATACAGACACTGTGTCTTGACACAGGGAATGGCTACCCTGATGTCTACATCCACCACAGCTCCTAGAGCAGTGGCTCTCAACCTTCCTAACGTGTGGTGGCCCTCAGCCATAAAATTATCTCATTGCCATTTCATAACAGTAATTTTACTGCTGTTATGAATTGTAATGTAAATATTTTTGGAGATAGAGTTTTGTCAAAGGGGCCTTAACCCACAGGTTGTGAACCACTCCAAGATTAGTACATTTTATTAAATGTAAACTCAAATATCTCAATAAAATCAAATTAAGAGCTGGCCTAGTGGGCAAGTCTTTAATTTCACAACTCAAGAGATCTCAATGGAACTACCTACAGAGTGAGTTGCAGGCCAGCCAGGACTACACAGTGAGAGACTCTGGCTC
Organism: Mus musculus; assembly: GCF_000001635.26. Taxonomy (NCBI): domain Eukaryota; kingdom Metazoa; phylum Chordata; class Mammalia; order Rodentia; family Muridae; genus Mus; species Mus musculus. The sequence goes on from NC_000083.6 coordinate 25,905,023, forward strand.
AAACAGACAAACAAAAGAAAAGAGAGAGGGAAAGGGAGGGGAGGCAGAGAGGAGAAAGAAAAACCAAATTAAAAAAAAAATTTAACCCAGCCAGGCAGTGGTGGCACACATCTTTAATCCCAGCACTTGGGAGGCAGAGGCAGGCAGATTTCTAAGTTCGAGGCCAGCCTGGTCTACACAATGAGTTCCAGGATAGCCAGGGTTACACAGAGAAACCCTGCCTTGAAAAACCAGAAAGAAAGAAAGAAAGAAAGAAAGAAAGAAAGGAAGGAAGGAAGGAAGGAAGGAAGGAAGGAAAATTAAGCCCAAAGCTGGGTGTCGTAGTGCACACCTTCAATCCCAGCACTCAGGAGGCAGAGGCAGGAAAACTTCTGTGGGTTCAATGCCAGCCTGATCTATAAAGCAAGTTTTAGAACAGCTGGGACTGTTACACAGAGAAACCATGCCTGGGGAGGGCGGGGGCAGGGAATTACACCCATATAGGATATCAATTTGCCTTTAAATTAGGTCTCCTTTCAAACGAGAGGACTGAACTGTCTGCCACGATGGCAGAATGCAGAGCAGAAACAGACAGAGCAGCTAGCACACAGAGCCTGACTACAGAGGAAGGAACCTGCTGTACCGAGGAAAGGGGACACTCAGCACGGGCAACACCTCAGAAACAGGGACATGTGCATCTGCTGTCACAGGCAAACCAATGCCTGCACAAGTACAGGACAGGAGGAAGATGCTAATAGACACAGAGATGCTACGCCAACGCCAACGCCAACGCCAGACAGCAGAAGTCACGCCAGGGGAGTCGTATACAGGGACTCCTTGGTGTCAAAACTTTTACTTACTGTTCTAGAGCCAACAGCAAAGCATATCTCTTCTGTCTACTGAGAGCAAGCACACTCGGCATGGAAGCTCGGGGAGATCCAGCTTCTGTCTACTGAGAGCAAGCACACTCGGCATGGAAGCTCGGGGAGATCCAGGACACTCAGAACCCGGAGAGTCACCACTAACTTTTCATTAAATGTGCTTTTTCATTTCACATCTGCATATTATATAGTCATAATTAGCTCACTAGATCTCTGATCTCTAAGTTCCACATCCACAGATTTAACAACTGCAAAAAAGTACTAAAAGAAAAATTTCCAGGACAGCCAGAACTCTACACAGAAACCATGTCTCGAAAAAACAAAAAACAAAACAAATATTCATTTGTACTGAACACATGTAGCTCTTTTTTGTTTTCTTAAAAATAGTTTTTGTTTTGTTTTCTGTTATTTTGTTGTTATTTTTTAAACAGTCTCACTGGGTAGTTCTGGAACTTGATATGTAGACCAGGCTGGCCTCAAACTCATAAGAAGAGATCCACCAGCATCTGCCTCCTGAGTGCTGGGATTAAAGCTGTGTGTCACCGTAGCTGGGCCAGACATTTATTTATTTATGTATTTATTTATTTATTTATTTATTTATTATATGCAAGTACACTGTAGTGTGTCTTCAGACACTCCAGAAGAGAGCATCAAATTTCGTTATGGATGGTTGTGAGCCACCATGTGGTTGCTGGGATTTGAACTCAGGACCTTTGGAAGAGCAGTTGGTGCTCTTAACCACTGAGACAGCTCACCAGCCCCTGGGTCAGACTTTTAAAGATTTATCTGTGATACCTGCATGTATGTCTGTGTGCTGGGTGTGGGCAGGCCTGTCGAAGTCAGAAAAGTGCTGGATCTTCTGAAGTTATAGTTACAGATGGTGTGAGCCACCATGTGAACCTTGTGCAAGAGCGACAAGTGCTGCTAACTGCTTAGCCATCTCCTCAACCCTCATATTTGGACTTAAAAAAACATTATTATATGTGAGTGTGTATATGATTATCTGTGGCAGAGGGAGGGAGGCAAGAAAGCCAGAGCATGTGTCCTGGAGGCCAGTCAGAGAACAACTCTATGGAGTCAGTTATCTTGTTCCACTTTTAAGTGGTTTTGAGGGACTGCACCCAGGTCACCAGGCTTGCGAAACAAGCACCATTACCTGCTGAGCTGTCTTGCCAGCCCATGATTTTTTTTTTAGTATCATTATTTCTTCAGCAATATAGATTTTATCGTTATTTTTCAGCAATATGAATTGTTTACTACTTTTTGAGACAGGGTTTCTCTGTGTAGCCTTGGCTGTTCTAGAACTCACTCTGTAGACCAGGTTGACCTTAAACTCAGAGATCTGCTTGCCTCCACCTCCTAAGTACAGGATAAAGACATTCACCACTATGCCTGGCTTCTTTCTTTTTGTTTTTGACAGAGTCATTCTATGTAGCCCTAGCTATCCTGGAACTTTCTATGTAGACCAAGCTGGCCTACAACTCGCAGAGCTTGCCTCTGCCTCCTGAGTGCTGGGATGAAGGGTGTGGGCCAATACTCCTGGCTGTGTGCCATTTTATATAAGGGATTTGAGCATCTATGGATCTGGACATCTGACAGGCTCCTGATATTACTCTCTGATGGACACCCACAGGTGATTGCATCCCCCTCCACTTAAGCAGGTGTTAGGGACCACGCACGATGTTACAGTGAGTGTCCATTAGCTGTTCCTCTGAGAAGGAACAGGCACAGGCTGCACAGTTTAAGTACAGTACAAGTACAAGTACACCATGTTGCCATGGAGGGACTAGGCTATTTATTTTCCACTTTTATTTAAAAATGAAAAGTCTTGGTTCCCTTTATTGTATCTATCATCTCTGTAGGGCAGAATCCTAATTACTTGGTGAAGAAGAAGGATTTCTAGGATGCTGATACACAGCTGCCTTTAAAAGGCGTACACCCACATACCTCTGTTCTGTGAGTCACTGCTTTAGTCTTATGGGTAAGTGCACCCTTCCAGCTGAGTTTAAGGTTCCACCTCTTCTACCCCTCTATTCTTCTCTGTACAATGGACACGTGGACCTGAACAGCTGACCTGGAACAGGAAAATACTTCCAATGACCAAACTGTTCTATCCAGGAAGCTGCTGTGGGGGCTAACACAGATCTGAGACATACCTGAGTGCATGTACACTCTCATTTTGGCTCCTAGGAGTTCCAAGACCTTTCCCAGTGTGTGGGAGCCTGTGTAAGAAAGCTGTGAACTTACTGTGAACTAAGATGGGGAAGGATGCACATGTTGTACCACAAGGTGGCCTTCCAGAGAGAATGGCATCAACTATGACAAGTGAATGCAGTTGAGAGCAGGGACATGAAGGGGATGCCACGGAGCACTGAGGAGCCCGGGCAAAGGCACATCGTCTCTGTGGGAAAGGCAGAGGCCTGACGATGAATATTCGTGGCTCTTTTCACATGAGCAAAGATGAGGACACACAACACCAGGTGTATTCCCTCGCTATTCTTGTGTTTGCTTAAGCTAACTGTAAATGTCACTCATGCTTTACTTGCTTCAATAATACAATTGAGAAGTACTTTGTTGGGCCGGGCATGGTGACGCACGCCTTTAATCCCAGCACTCGGGAGGCAGAGGCAGGCAGATTTCTGAGTTCGAGGCCAGCCTGGTCTACAGAGTGAGTTCCAGGACAGCCAGGGCTATACAGAGAAACCCTGTCTCGAAAAACCAAAAAAATACTTTGTTTAATATACTCTTGAACTCAAAAGCCTAATGTCCCTTGGTTCCCCCACATGGGTCTTTAGAATATATCCTCTGATCCTTGAGATTTAGCCTCACTGACCACAGGGCAGGTTGATAACTGCGTTCTGAACAGTTTTGCTACTGAACAGATTTATTTTTGCCTATTTGTAACTAATTTGATGCCTTTAATAAAAGCCTAGGCAGACAAAGTTGTCAAATTTTTTTCATGTCACATCAGAAAGGATGGATAACTTTTTTTTTTGTTTTTTGTTTTTGTTTGTTTGTTTGTTTCAAGACAGGGTTTCTCTGTATAGCCCTGGCTGTCCTGGAACTCACTTTGTAGACCAGGCTGGCCTCGAACTCAGAAATCCACCTGCCTCTGCCTCCCCAGTGCTGGGATTAAAGGCGTGCACCACCACCGCTCGGCAGGATGGATAACTTCTAAAGCGAGCTGTTTTCTAGGACAGGTTGCTTTTGTTTGTTTGGCTTTGTATTTTGTTGTGGTTTTTCTATGTGAGCCCAGGCTGTCCTGGAACTCGCTCACAGACCAGGCTGGCCTCAAACTCACAAAGATCTACCTGCCTCTGCCTCTTGAGTGCTGTGCTACCACTACCCAGCTTTTTATTTTATTTTATTTTATTTTATTTTATTTTATTTTGAGCAGGGTAACCTGGCTAGCCTGGGACTTACTATTTAGGGACCAGGCTAGCCCCAAAATGCCTCTGTCCTAGAAGTGCTGAAACTACAGGCATGTGCTAGTTGATCATGGTGATGCACACCTTTAATCTTAGCACTCGAGAGACAGAGGCAAGCGGAGGAGTTTCAGGCTAGTTAGGGCAACAGAATGAGACCTTGTCTCAAAAACAAAGCAAAACTACAACAACAACAACAACAACAACAACAGGCAAAGCAAACAGTTTCAGAGGTTAAGAGCACTGAAGGTTGCTTTTCCAAATGAGCCAGGTTCAATTCCCAGCACCTACACAGGGTTGTTCACAACCGTCTGTAATTTCAGTTGTAGGGGATCCAACACCCTTTTCTGGCCTTCACAGATACTACATGGATGTGATGAATAGACATACATGCAGATAAAACACACATACACATGAGATAACAATAAAGACAAGAATTTATTTTTTAATTTTTTTATTTTTTATTTTTTTCAAGACAGAGTTTTTCTATGTAAACCTGGCTGGCTGTCCTGATCACTAACACACTGGCCTCGAACTCAGAGATCTGCCTGCCTCTGCCTCCTCAGTGCTGGGACTAAAGGCGTGAGCTGCCACCACCAGTTAAAAACATTTTTTTTTAAAAGACATGTAACGGGCTGGTGAGATGGCTCAGTGGGTAAGAGCACCCGACTGCTCTTCCAAAGGTTCCGAGTTCAAATCCCAGCAACCACATGGTGGCTCACAACCATCCGTAACGAGATCTGACTCTCTTCTGAAGTGTCTGAAGACAGTTACAGTGTACTTACATATAACCAATAAATAAATCTAAAAAAAAAAAAAAAAAAAAAAAAAGACATGTAACAATGGCGCAAGCCTTTAATTCTGCCTCTGGAGGCAGAGGTAGGCAGATCTAATGAGTTTACAGCCAGCTCTAGGACAGCCAGGGCTCCAGAGCTACATAATGAGACTATGTCTTGGAAAAAAAAAAAAAAAGAAAGAAAGAAAGGCATATGTACCATACCTGGTGAATGTGTCCATATATCATTATATTATCCATATAACATATAAATATGAAAAGAACAATCAGGTTGTATGTTAGGCCTAGTATCACACAACTGTAACCCCAGTACCAGGGACACTGAGGAAGGAGTACTGTGATTTCGAGGCCAACCTAGGCTACATACTGAATCTAAGGCCAGCCCAGGCTACATATCAAGATCCTGTCTCTAAAACAACAAAGTTTCCAACGCTGAGAGTTGGGTTTTATTGTTTATGTGTGTGTTGATGCTGGTACACAAAGGCTAAGTACTGGCTGCCCCAGAGTTGGAGCACACACAGTTGTGAGCTACCTGATTTGTACACTGAGAACTGAACTTGGCTTTTCTAGGGATGAGCACTCCTAACCACTGAGCCATCTCTCCAGTTTCATGATTCTATGAGTTCTAAATGCCAATCCAGCCCCACACACATGTGGAAGGTGCTGTCTCCCATATAAGCAGTAAGTAAATGTTTATTAACAATGAGAATTGTAAAGAAAGACACCTTCCCACAAAGCCTCAACTCAAGGTCCAGAAATACTACAAGCTACAGGCGCTGGAGAGATGGCTCAGGGTTAAGGGCACTGACTGCTCTTCCAGAGGTCATGAGTTTAATTCCCAGCAACCACATGGTAGCTCACAACCATGCACAACTGTAATCCCCACAGGGTCCCATGCTCTCTTCTGGTGTGTAAACATATATAAAAGCAAAATATACATATACATAACATAAACAAATATTTTTTTTAAAAAAATGCTACAGGCTTCTGCCTGGGGTTATAGCCCTTATGTTCACACAGGCAACACTCTCAGCATTACACACTTGCTTATGGTGAACTATGTGTTTAACTACCTGCAATAAACTTAGGCATCAAAGTCCTTCCAGAAGGTTCATGGAATAAGGTCTTCAAATGGACATTAGATTTTACCTTGCCATTTCTATGCTTTGTACTGTATTTGCTGTTACGAACATGTAGTATTTTTTTCTAAGTATTCTCTACTTAATAAAATTCATCTAGGAAAGTAGCATAAGCTAGCTGTAGTTGCACAAGCCCATAACCCCAGCATTTGGGATGTGGAAGTCATACCAACTGGGAACCAAGAGCTCAAGGCCAAACATGGTAGCACAGGCTTTTAATCCCCAGCATTTAGGAGGCAGAGGCAACATCTCTGTGAGTTCAAGGCCAGCCTGGTCTATAAAGCTAGTTCCAGGACTTCCAGGCTGTTACATAGAGAAACCCTAACTGGAAAAAACAACAAAAAGCATTCAAGGCCACTTTTATCAGTGCTACATGAACCTTTGTAAAAGGCATACTACCTGTCCCCAGAGAAGAAAAACCAGGCTCTCTGAAGAAACTAGTCAGTTCCAGACTAAGCAAGGTCAGCACATATCTTAAACATCAACTGCCAAAGCAGAAGATGGTCAGCCTCTCAGGATATGGCGCAGAACTGCCTGAAGAGGCTTCATATGCAGCACGATATGTGAGCACCACCAGCAAGACGGCAGTGAGGGATACAGGGTGGGAACCAGTGGATGCGGGAGACACTGAAGAATCCAGAATGGACCACCATTCAATGTCTTCCCTTCTGCAGGGTTCTACTGTTCCTGGCCCTGCTCAGCCAGAGGATGCTTCAGGGACACAAAGACTCATAGCCTAGGCAAGACTGCTGACTCACCCTCTTTGAACAAAGTGTTGGCATGGGGCAGGGCAGGGCAGGCAGGCAGCCTGGGCAGTGACCTAGTTCCCTTGGTCGTGCTTCACTCTTAGGCAGAGATTTTCTGAACCTAAAGAAGAGGCCCTCAGCAACCCTGGTAAGTGTCACTGCACCTGTTCAGTACCTCACACGGGCTTCAAGCACCTTGAACCCTGATCCATTTACCCTAATAACTAGGTCTTATGCAGATTCAAATGGTTAATAGTGTGCACAGCTGAAAGGCACCAGGTCCACTTCAGCTACAGCTCCCAAGCTAACCCACATACCCTCACCTCACTGGCTCAGAGCTTCTGGCACTTGGCTGTCAACTCTTCGAAATGCTTCACAAATTATGAGATTACCTGTGCCTGTCCAGTACTCAGTTCTTCTATCCTCTGCTTTTCCTAGATGCTGGCATGGATAGCCCTCTCAGGACAGAGATGTCCTTCACTGAAGTTGTTCAAGCACTTGTTATAAACCCCACCTGAAAGCCCTGTCTATCTCTCTTGCCTCTATGCCCTCTGCAGGCCTGGACCCTTTGAGTACTTCGCGTCTTGCCTCCTCTTCCCAGCTGTATTGGCTAGTTTTGTGTCAACTTGACACAGCTGGAGTTATCACAGAGAAAGGAGCTTCAGTTGAGGAAATGCCTCCATGAGATCCAACTGTAAGGCATTTTCTCAATTAGTGATCAAGGGGGCAAGGCCCCTTGTGGGTGGGACCATCTCTGGGCTGGTTGTCTTGGGTTCTATAAGAGAGCAGGCTGAGCCGGGCGTGGTGGCACACGCCTTTAATCCCAGCACTCGGGAGGCAGAGGCAGGTGGATTTCTGAGTTCAAGGCCAGCCTGGTCTACAAAGTGAGTTCCAGGACAGCCAGGGCTATAGAGAAACCCTGTCTCGAAAAACCACAAAAAAAAAAAAAAAAAAAAAAAAAAAAAAGAGAGCAGGCTGAGCAAGCCAGAAAAGAACATCCCTCCATGGCCTCTGCATCAGCTCCTGCTTTCTGACCTGCTTGAGTTCCAGTCCTGCATCCTTTGGTGATCAACAGCAGTATGGAAATGTAAGCCGAATAAACCCTTTCCTCCCCAACTTGCTTCTTGGTCATGATGTTTGTGCAGGAATAGAAACCCTGACTAAGACACCAGCAGACAGTTATTTCATGTGTCTGCGCCACTGTGCCTGCATGTGTGTATGTGCACCACTTGCAGACTTGGTGTCCTCAGACATCAAAAGGAGGAAATCGGAACCGGAGTTATAGACGACTGAGCCTCCTTGTAGGTGCTGGAAAGTAAACTAGGGTTCTCTGCAAGAACAAGTGTTCTTAACTGTTCTCCAGCGCTGTCCCCACCCCCAGCTTCCAGATTTAAATGTCTGGCACCTTGACAGGCAGGTAGTGTTCTACTTCAGTTCATCTGGTGTGTGCCCCACTGCTTGTCAGGTTCGCCTTTCTCTACTATTCCCATCCTTCTACTTTCTGAAGGACAAATGTGTAAAGATATATGCTGTGTTCGGGATCCTGGTTTTAGCAAAAGAGCCACAGACATGAGAATCACCCGTCACTACACGGACTCAGAGGGACTACTTTTCCACCTACCTCCCACGCAAGCACAGTCTCCTAGACACCGTCCTTGGCCCAGTCAGCCTCTCTGTGGATGCTCCGCCCCCGCCAACCTCATACTGCTGGTCCCCAACACCTGCTTTACTGGCATGTAGCTAATCAGCCTGGCCACCTACCTCCCGTTCCTTGTCTTCTTCAGGTTTCTCTCAACCAGCATGCTAAATGCTAAAGGCTGTTTGTTCCCTGCATTCTTAGATAGCAGAGACGTTCTGGTCAATGTACAACTCCACAGCTTCCTGTTAAATGTGTCCTAGTTTCAGGCTCCACACCTCAGTGAGGCAGCTTTGTAGGGATCAAGCAATTTTATACCTTTCCAGTTATCATCTTCAAAAAGAACAGGCAGCAAAAGGACCTGCCAAGGGCCAGTTCCCTCCCTTCATGTCCTTCCCACCCCCTGCTCAGCTCCTGATACTGCTTCCTTCCTGAAATGCTGCTGTTAAATTTAGATCACCCCCAAGCCACAAACAATCACGCTGATGGAAAAGATGACATTATCTATGCAACTTAACAATCCCAAGTGTGACCACACAATCCTCCCAGAAAGCTGACAGTCTTGCTGGGCTTGCCATCTGAGCCTTTGCTATGTCACTTGGTATTGTTTATACTACCAAAAACAAATATTCTAGTTAAATGTGGTAATCTTACTACTTGGGGAGCAGAGGCAGAAGCAGGAGGATCACTTTAAGTTCATGGCCAGCCTGGTCTAAATATTGAGTTCTAGGCCAGTCAGAGTTATATAATGAGACCTTGTCCCAAAAAGTCTGTAAAAGCAAACTGTCCTCTAATCGGCTCTGGCTTGTAGCCTGCACTTCTGGCCGGCAGGTGGGATGCACTTAAGACATCCACAAATACATGACTGAACAGATGAATGAAATGCTGAGGGTGAGGTGCAGGCACTGTGAGAAAGACGGACCTAGTCAGAGCCAACAAACAGAAGGTAACCAACCCCCAGAGGGTGGCTTACATGCCCAGGCACAATAGGAACCAATGTCCAGGTGAATGCTTCTCTGGGAATGGAGCAGACAAGCCAGCATTTGCAGGGCCCGTGTCAAACTATAATGGCCTGTCAAGAAGTAACAAGGATGATATGGCTTTTCAGAAAATAGCTGGGTCAGGTAGGAGCTGGGACAGATCTCCTAAGGTGCGGATAGCGAATCAAGTGTACAGAAGCAGCGAGTGTCTAGCAACCCTACACCTACTGAGGGTTAAGAGAGTAAAACCAGGAAGTGCCACTGCTGCACTGTTTGAAGTCTGCCTAGCTCCCTCTCAATGAAGGCTAGAACAGAGCCACCCAGGACCCCAGTGACCATACCACCCAGGCTCTCTGAGCCTCTTCCATGATAGGAATCATGGGTACTGGTGAAGATTAAATGACGAATAGATACGCACTCAGCAACATGCTTGGAACAAACCACACACTGGAGGAATTAGCTGTTACCACAGTGGCCATTCCTGTTCCTCCTGGAGCCAACAATTTGCCAGAAAACCTGGCATCTAACATAGGGAAAGCCAACAGAATCCTCCAATAAATTACCCCACAGTATATACAGTAAAATTGAGACCTAAGTGCCTGGCTTCAGATAGAGTAGAGAAAGGAATGTGAAGAGTTACCATAGTGATCATGTGGACTAGCACCAAGGGAAGCTGTATAGAGGCCTTTCATTCACTCAGAAATATACATTTAGATCAGGCACAGTGGATCTGGAGTTCTAGACTAGGGAGGCCAAGGCAGGAGGATAACAAGTACAGTTTAGGTATACAGCAAGACCCTGTCTCAAAAGCATATGACTAAAAAAAGGGGGTCTAGGCAAGACTCGTGATAGTGCTGGAGATAATGCAATGATTGAGACATATGGAGTGTATGATTTAAAGACAGGTCCAATAATGGAAAATACATGCAAAAGTGGGTTTTAAGTTTCCCTTGAGCCGGGCGATGGTGGCACACACCTTTAATCCCAGCACTCAGGAAGCAGAGGCAAGCGGATTTTTTGAGTTCGAGGACAGCCTGGTCTACAGAGTGAGTTCCAAGAGAGCCAGGGCTACACAGAAAAACCCTGTCTCGGAAAAAAAAATTTTTTTCCCTTGAGTGGGGCTGGAAAGTTTGCTCAGCAATTAAGAGTACCGTTGCTCTTGAGGAAGACCTAGGTTTGAGTCCCAGCACCCACATGGTATCTCACAACTGTCTATTATAACTGCATAAGGACATCTGATGCCCTTGTTTGGTACCAGGTCTGGCACATGGTACACAGACATACACTCAGGCAAAATACCAATGTGGTACCTGCTCCTTAGACCTGTTCTGAGTTCAATCCCTAAATGCTCCACAAGGGTGAGAGAGAAAACCAACTCCCAAAGCTGTCTTTTTTTCCCCTTATTTACTTATGTTTTTTTTCTTTCTTTCTTTCTTTTTTTTGGTTTTTCGAAACAGGGTTTCTCTGTGTAGCCCTGGTTGTCCTGGAACTCACTGTCTAGACCAGGCTAGCCTTGAACTCAGAAATCTGCCTGCCTCTGCCTCCCAAGTGCTGGGATTAAAGGCGTGCACCACCACACAGCTCTATTTAGGTATTTTTGAGACAGAGAATCACTATGTAACTCTGACTATCCTAAAACTCACTGTGTAGACCAGGCTGGCTAGAACTCAAGAGATCCACCTGCCTCTGCCTCCTAAGTACTGGGATTAAAGATGTGTGCCACCATGTCCGGTAAAAAGCTGTCTTTTGACCTCTGTATGAGGACATACACACACCATTAATAAATAAAGTACTTAAAAACTCCCCCTGGCTGGGCAGTGATGGTGCATGCCTTTAATACCAGCACTTGGAAGGCAGAGGCAGGCAGATTTCTGAGTTCAAGGCTAGCCTGGTCTACAGAGTGAGTTCCAGGACAACCAGGGCTACACAGAGAAACCCTGTCTCAAAAAGCCAAAACATAAATAAAAAAATAAAAATAAAAAACTCCCCCTGACTCTGTCACTTAGAGAAATGGAATTCAACCCCAATGAGAGGCAGCATGGAGTAAGATTCCCATAAATGGTGTTGACCAGTGGGTCACTAATCTGACACCACAGCCCTGCCTGTAGCAGGGTCTTCACAGCATGCTGGGACACAGGCACATTATCCTCACTCTCTCAGGTGAATGCATCATCTGATGCCACAGACATCTCTGTAACCATCAAATCCCAACATTCTCGGCAATGCCCATCGTCAGCATCACTCCACAGCTTCCTTCATAAACACTAACTCCCAAAGGAACAGAGAAATGAAGGAGCACCCATGGACCCATTAACAGGCCATGAGCATATAAACCACAATGGATTTTCCTGAAGGATCCAACACTTAGGAGTCTTTGTATGAGCTAGGACGAGATATAACTGTCTTACAATGCCCATATCACAAACAAGGACAGTCTTGTGTGCTGTAGTAATAATGTTTCCTGGGTTCAAGGGTAACTACCCAGTTGGCTGGCTTGAGGCCAACAGGGACCTATCATCCCAATGCCACATATCAGAACCAGAGGCAAATTTATTTGTTTTATGCTTGTGTGTAAAGGCTGTTCCCCACCCCCGCCACACCCCGCCCTGTCCTCTCCCACAGCTGAGACTCCACAACGCCTTTTCTCTGGAGCATAATTCCACCATGCATGCCCAGATGAAGCTCTCTGAAAATGTCCTGTTCCATCCAGAGAGGAGATCACTGCTGCTGGGCACAATCACTGTTGTGTCTTCAATGCCCTGATGTTTCTAACTCCACAGAGACCCTAACCACAAGTATTTAAAGCACCAGACCAGAGGACTCCTGCAGACGCTGGGCATGTGGCCACAGTACTGTCACTGTTTCAGGTGTCAGTGCTAATCAAAGAAAAAAAAAAGTCGTTTTGATGACTCACATGTTTGTAAAGTCAGAGAGAGCGATGTTCACACCCAAGGAACAAGCTAGACCAGACGTTGAGACAGGTAAATAACCCAGCTGGGATCAAGAAGGAGATCAGGGGCCAATATGGAGCAGCAGACTCCTTCCCAGGTGGGGACTACCCTGCTCAGAGGAGCCCTGGACCTTGAAAAAAACCTAAAAGTGAAAATGAACGTTCTCTTTCTGTTTTCCAGACATGGTTTCTCTGGGTAGTCACGGCTGTCATGGAACTTGCTCTATAGAACAGACTGGCCTCCAACTCAGAGGTCTGCCTGCCTCTGCTCCCCAGCACAGGGACTAAAGGACTACACCACCAGCACTTGGCTGACATGCAGAGGATGTTTAATAATGGTGAGAGAAAGGAATCATGCGCTTATCTACTTAGAGAACGAGAAGTCCAGCTCTTTCAAACAGTAAATACACACTGTGCGCACACTCCAGAACCAGCTGCTTTACCACTGCTAATCTCTTCTCTGAGGAGGCCCAATGCTCTGACCCAAAGGCCTGATATCTGTGCTGTATGCATGTCAACCCAGCATGAGAACCATGCTGTTGAGGCTGTTTGCCTCTGTGCTTCACACTGCTGGACCCACACGGGCCGTACAGCTTGTGCATCGTGAAAGCACTGGGTGGGTGAACAGTGCCCATGGTAAGTCTCACACCTCTGTACTCTTTATGTGCTAGTGGCCCCACTTCGGGTAGCACGTCATAGGAAATCTGGCAAGACTCCGTTGACAGAGGAGAGGAGGAAAGAGGATCCAGCAGGAGGCTGTGTGGATATGTGGTTGAAGCTGATGGGGAAAGGAAGAGTGGAGCAGGGACAAGCAGTCTCTCCAAAGCACAAGTTAACACTAAGCATTTCTGAAGCCAAGCCCAGCCCTTCCCACACTCCCCCATTGGAAAGGTAACCCCCCAAAGCCTTTCTGAGCAGGGCTGTCACCCTGGGACGCCCAGTTAAATACCAGTCAAGGCTGCCTGGCTGTGCAGAGGTCTTTTCACATACCCTGCAAAGTAAAACCATGACTCTTCCTTTCCTGCGCTGAAGATGCCTGCTGTGAACTGAAGCTGAGAGGTGCTTGGGGAGGACTTACAGAGAAGATCCAGCGCTACTGTTCAAAAGGAAGGGTCCTCCACTGATGTCCTGGCAGTCATCACCCTTGACAAGTCCTAACTGCTAAGAGTGGTAGATGTCTTACCTACACACTCAGCTGTTATTTACCAGACCGCCAGTACTCAGAGCAGTAAGACAGGGCTAACAAGACCCCAGAGAATGAAGTAAAAAAGCAGAGTAAAAGGGACTCGGGAAGCGACCAGGAAGGTAGAATTAGTCCAGTGATATAAGATGACAGGCCCACTGCACATTAATTCCTCCGGAGTCAGCAGCCCCTGTGATCCAATCCCACCCACTGTTAGCTACGATTTTACCTTAAATATCTAAATTAAGAGGCAAGCTCAGGCAAGTGCCAGTGATGCAATCTACCTTGTGTATTTTTTGCCATGCACCCGGAAGTTAACAAAAATCACATCGCAGCAGACCTATTTTCTCCCTGCACAGGGTGCGGTGTCTCTGAGCAAACCCCTCCGGCGGCAGTGCGGTGAGCACCGGGCCCGTCGTGCGGTATCTGCCGCGCGGCCCATTCCAGGCCCTAATGGACTCCAAAGACCTGCTGCTGTGACTTCTTAGTAGCCACCAGGACCCGCGCCCGCTTGCCGACGGCTCCTCAAGGCAGGGCCAGAGGATACCGCAGCGACACGCGCAGAGGCCGCCCGCTCCCGCGACAGGCCGCTCCCACCTCGCGCGCCCACAGCCAACCCCGGCCTACCGTTGCTGTAGGCGTACGGGGATTCAGCTGCGCCGTCCTGAAGGCTCTCCAGGATCTCGCCTTTGCCCACGTCGCTGTCGCCCACCAGCAGGAACTTGAGCAGGTAATCGTAGCTCTTCACTGGACTGCCCTGGGTGCCCATCCTCCCGCCCGCCGCACCGCGGCCCACGGCACCGCCGCCAGACCTGCGGGCGAAGGCTGGTGAGCGGCCGTGCGGTCAGGACGCTGATGCTCCCGCCCGCTGGCCACCGCCCCCAGTGCACCCGCCCCGCTGCCGCCAGCTTCACCTCAGCCTCCTAGCCGCCGCCGCCGCCGCTGCCGCCGCCGCCACCCGCCGCTTCCCGCACGGCACCGCGCAGCCCCGCAGCCCCGCCCCCGGATGCGCCGCCGCCATTGGCCACCCTCCGCCGGCCCTCTCCGGGCCATTGGCCTGGCAGCCTGGCCGTCACGGTCGCCCCGCCCCCACGTCGCCCCACACAAGGTGCCGCCCAGCCCACGGTCGCCCCGCCCTGCCCACTCGCCACTGCTACTGGCCCGCTGCCACCCTCTTTCTCACTTCTGTTGGTCTACATGCTTGTCTATCACTGAAGTCCCGTCCCCGCTATTTCGTACACAGTGTTGCTGAGGCTGGCGTTTTTCCCCGCCTCCTCGCTGTGACCATTGGCTACTTCCCACTGATTTTCCGAAATCATTGGTTGCTCTTGCATGTCCATCCCAACCCCTACTGCTTCCTGCAGGATGCCTCAGAGCCATAGTAGCCGGGCACCGACCTGCAACATCCTGGCCTCCCGCCCCCTCGTCATCACCATTGGCTACTACTGCTAAGGCATTTGTGCCATCTAACATCGATCATAACCTCCTAGGCCCACCCCTTTCCTAATTCGGGCCAATCAAGAGTCAAACATTACACAAGTCTACCCTTCCCCCCTCGTGGACAAGCGGAAGGGTAGAGATAACTCCTGCTTCAGCTGAGTCCCGGGAGGAGGGTGTTGGAAGGGGGCAGGTTATCTATCAAGCTGCGTTGGCCGGCCGCTCTCACAGAGACCCAGAAGGGAAGTAACAAAGTTCGTCGTACACTGTGGGGCTCGCCTTCCCTGAGGGCAGGGCGGGGACAGCCACTTAGTGTTCGCCCTGGAGGGGCAAGCCTCTCTCCCTTGTGGGCTGTTCCAAGGGGTGGGACTTCCTCCTGGCTGCGGAGTGGGCGGGGCCGCTACTGAGTGTTTTGGCACAAGGATGGCGGCTGAAGTCCACCTCTGAGCTGTCTCTTGTGGGGGACATCCTTCCCAAAGCGGATCCTGAGGGCTTGGACCAGCGACTGAGCAGCGTTGGCCCGGTGAACTCCAGGATGGGCAACGCATTGCATGTGCACACTCGGTCGGCCAGCTCCAAGGCTGGAGGGCCACGGACAGCGTTCTTGGTTAAGAGTGCATTCACAAGTCACATAAATAGCAAAAAATTTAAAACGTAAAACATAAGCCGGGCGTGGTGGCGCTCGCCTTTAATTCCAGCACTCGGAAGGCAGAGGCAGGCGAATTTCTGAGTTCGAAGCCAGCCTGGTCTACAGGGTGAGTTCCAGGACAGCCAGGGCTATACAGAGAAACCCTGTCTCAAAAACCCAAAACCAAACCAAACCAAACAAAAAACAAAAAAAACCGTAAACATAGATTGGGACCAACGCTCTTGCACTGTAAGCCTAACAGTATGAGTTCGATCTCCCTCCGGTGACTGACCATCTGTAATCTCCATCTAGCTCCGGCTCCTATAATAAGAAAGAAAGGAAGTAAAGATAGGAGAATTTGTCCAGCAGTTCAAGAGCTACCTGGCCTGGTGTAAGCCCATTTTAACAGGGGGAAAGGCTGCAATGACTTCTGAAAGTTATCCTCTGACCTCCACATACCTCCACATGCTGCAGTCACACATATACTGTACCTTGGAACAGTTTTTACACAAACTTCCTGAACATTGTCAGATAATAGATAAAGTGTGTGTGTGTGTGTGTGTGTGTGTGTGTGCATGTGTGTGTGCATGTGTGCACGCAGAGGACCCGGGTTCAATTCACACATGGCAACTCACAACTGAATTCACACATGGCAGCTCACAACTGTCTGTAACTAGTTCCAGATCTGACACCCTCACACAGACAAATGTGCAGGCAAAACACCAATGCACATTTAAAAACAAGTATAAGAAACTGATAAAATGAGGGATTGGATGAAGAGTTGGTTTAGAAGTTCAGAGCACTCGTTGCTCTAGTAGAGGATCAGGGTTCAGTTCCCAGCACCAACTTGTTAGCTCACAGTCATGACTCCAGTTCCAGGCAGGGATCTGATGCCTACTTCTAACTTCTCCAGGACCAGGCACATTCTTGGCACACTTACATACATGCAGGCAAAACAATGAGACACATATATCATTAGAAAACAGATGGCAAGCAGGTGTGTTGATATGGTGAAAAGTATTACCCATAAAAAGGTATGAAGACTGGCACAAGAATGAATTTTTTAAAGGACTTTATTTATTATATGGAAGTACACTGTTGCTGTCTTCAGACACACCAGAAGAGGGCATCGTATCCCATTACAGATGGTTGTGAGCCACCAGGAGGTTGCTCAGGACCTTCGGAAGAACAGTCAGTGCTCTTAACCACTAAACCATCTCTCCAGCCCCAAGAATGAATTTGGACAGGGCATGTAAATCCCAGTACTGGGAAAGCAGAGGCAGGCCAATCTCTGAGTTTGAGACCAACCTGGTTTACAAAATGACAGTCAATCAGAGCTTGTTACACAGAGGAACCCTGTCTCAAAAACAAAATGAAACAAAAAAACCAAAACCAAAAACCCCAAAACTCTGTGATGGCAGAAGTTTATAAGCCCAGCTGCTTGGGATGTTGAGACAGGAGGCCAAGAAAGGATAACATCAGTGCCGACTCGGTGCTGCTCCTTCACATGACCACTGAACACAAGTCTGGGCAGTGTGCCACCAGTGATGAGGTGCCCGCTGAGCACAGATGTGTCCACAGCTGACAGCTCTCCTGGCTGCTGGGAAGGCAAGGACCTCCTCCTAAGCAGGTTAGGTGGGTGACACACGCCTATAGTCCTAATACTCGGGCAGGAGGATTGCCATGAGTTCAAGACCAACTTGAGCTACATGACAAATCCAGGTTTACTGAAGGTACTGGATAGATGGCTCAGCAGTTAGGAATGGTTGCTGTACTTGGGCGGGATTGGAATTTGGCTCTCAGTACCACAGCACATGACCACCTATACAACTCCATGGTCAGGGGATCCAATGCCCTCTTCTGCCCATCTGAGCACCTGTACTCACTCACAGTCATGTCAACAATAGACAAGCAGGGTGAAGCTGAGTTGCCATGTGTGGTGGCCACAGAACTTGAGGGAGCTGTGACTGGACAAGCATGTGGAAAGGCCAAGAAGTCCATTTGACTCACATACTGAAAACTGTCTCTTTAGCTGTGTGACCACTTCAGTGACACTATTCAGTTGGTTTTCCCAGATTGTACAGAATGGGAGTCATTGGACAATCCCTCAGGAGAAAACAGACTGAATTAATCAATCAGTGGATGTCAGGTTAGCACAGACTGACTAATCAATTGGTGGATGTCAAGTTTGTGTCAGGCAGTTAACAAGTCTGCTGATGCTAAAAACTAACATTAAATGTTCAAAGGTGAAATTAGAATTCAGTAATTCCAGGTTATATCCCACCAGCTACTTAAGAAATGTGAAAAACATACACACACACACAACCAGCCAGGTATGGTGGCTCACACCTCTAATCCCAGCACACTTGGGATTCTGATGCAAGTTCAAGACTGGGCCTACAGAGGCCCAGTCTCCAAGAAAGAAAGAATTAAGAAAAAAACCTACAAGGGGTGTTTTCTCCAAGGGACTGTTAGATCCAGGCCTCCTCTCCAGCAGCAGGTACCCTTCCTTCATTCCAGCAGCCCCACACTAAGTGACTACCTCCCTCCTAAGCTGAAGACAGAGCCTTTACTGAGCGTCTTGGCCCTGTGAACACTGCCACTTGGTTTGACACAATATTCAGGAAATATTTGTGAGGGGATGGTGCCTGAGAAATGGCATCAGAGCTCTCCTCACCTGCCTTCAGGGACAGGTTTTCCTGCTATTCTCTTGGTCAAGGGTGTGTAGGGTGGAGGCTCCTGAGTCCTGGAAGGCAGAACCACCCTAAGGCCTTCCAACAGAACTTCTCAGCTCATTCTGACTCTCCAAAGGATCCCAGAGGTAGTACCTGTATCTTTTTCTTTTCTTTTTTTTCCTGGCTACATTTTGTCCAGGAGTGGCCAATCCCTGAGCTCTGGATCACATAGATTTCATAATAAGATTAGTTAAAATTAATTAATAATAAAGTCCTGCCGGGCATGGTGGCGCACGCCTTTAATCCCAGCACTCGAGAGGCAGAGGCAGGCGGATTTCTGAGTTCGAGGCCAGCCTGGTCTACAAAGTGAGTTCCAGGACAGCCAGGGATATACAGAGAAACCCTGTCTTGAAAAACGAAAAAAAAAAAAAAAAAAAGTCCTGATCCTCAGCTAATGAGTAGTTGAGAACAGAGTCCTGGAGGGCCACAACCTGGTTACCAGGGAGATCCTCCCTTATAGAGGCCACTCTGCCCAGACACGTGAGCTTTGCCTCTGTTCTGATAGCTCTCACCCCCTGTGCTGGCTGTAATGATGGTGAGAGTCTTTCTTTAGAGGTGTGAGGTTTGAAATAGGGATGTTCACCCATGGGGGCTGAGACTAACCTACCCCCCCCCTTCCAGAGACACACACTGGCTGTGACAATTGAAGTCAGCTGTTAGCCTGACTATACTTAAAGCACACCGAGAAAACTGATCACACTTTATCTCTAGGCTATCCATCAGAATATTTCCAGAAACAGAGATGGGCCTTTGAGTCTGAGTGGACTGAGCAGCATGGTGGCCCACACCTTATTTCACAATTTGTCAGGCAGGACTCATGGGAGGTAATTAGTAGATGAAGTCATGAGGGTCGCTCCCATGGTGGCATTAGTGGCCTTAAAGGAAAAATGAGCTAGCACACTTGCTTTGTTTCTCACAATGTGATGCCTGGAACCATGTTGTTTGGCAAAAATGCCCACAGCCAGATGCTGTGCCAATGGCCTTAGATTCTCAGCCTCTAGAACAAGACAATGAACCTCTATTGATAACACATCTGGGCTCTTGCATTTTGTTATAATTAAAAAGAGCAAACTAAGACCAACTTCCCCACTCTGGGTGGGACCCTAAGTCCTCTGAGAATTCTGGGAATCATACAAGGGGACAGACCCTAGGCCCAAAAAACCATGTGTCCAGGAAGCTTAGGAAGTAACCACAAAACATTTCAGTTTGGCTGGAAATTGGCAGTTGACAGTTGGCCTAGCATTCATGACATCCTGGGTTTGATCCTTAGCACTCCATAAATTGTGTTATGTAACTGTAATCCCAATACTCAGGAAGTAGAGGCAGGAAGATCAGCAGTTCAAGGTCATCCTTAGCTACGTAGCAAGTTGAGACCAGCCTGAAACACATGATACATATTTCAAAAAAGAAATGTTTCCGCCAGGCATGGTGGCGCATGCCTTTAATCCCAGCACTTGGGAGGCAGAGGCAAGTGGATTTCTGAGTTCGAGGCCAGCCTGGTCTACAGAGTGAGTTCCAGGACAGCCAAGGCAACACAGAGAAACAAAACAAACAAACCAAACAAAAAACAAACAAACAAACCAAACAAAAAAGGCAATGTTTCAATTACTCAGAGGTCCTGGCCTTAAGACTGGAAACAAGAAGCCCTAGAACCTCTCATAAGTAGACAGATTCAGACATAGTGACGGACATGGCAGCTAGTGGAGACAGAATGAAGTCGGGCCATGTTCATGTCCCAAGTACCTGCAGACAAGCTTCTTTCAGTTACAAAGGAGGGCAGATTGTGATAGGAACCCTGACAGCTCCTGGGAAAGGCACCTGTCCATCAAAGTAATGCCCACCCAAACATCAGCCCTTGTTGTTAGACATACATGAGCTATGTCTGAGAATCATCAGAAAAACCTCCATGGGCACAGCTCTCTGCAAGAGGCAACTGTTTTGGCTCCAATGGCCAGTGTTCATTTGGCCAGCTCTGGTGCCAGGCCCTGACTGGTCCTCAGAAGGGCAGACAGCCCAGTACTCTGCTGCACACGAGGACAGCTGCCAGACTAATCTCATGACAGGGCCAGCTGGGCTGAGGTCAGAAGCTCTGCCTGATGTGAGTACAGGAGTGAAAGGATGAGAGCAGGAAGCTAAAGGATGGGTAAGGGTGGCCAGGCAGAGTAGGGAAAAATGCATGCACAGAAGTAGTAATCCGTGTGCTGCTGAGTCCAAAGGGACCAAGAGACAAGTGGAAGGCCTGCCTAGAGTGGAGCACCTAGTATTGCATGTGACAGCCATTTTCAGCAGGCTCTCTCTGGGCACAGGGTCACACAGGGCCCTATGGCACTCCCCAGTTGGCTTATACTGATCCTTTGTGGAGTCCCAGGCTAGAAAGCAACTGAGGGACCCTTCTTCATAACCAGGATGACAGGCCTGGAGGCATCTGAAGACTGCAGATGCTAAGAGTCAGTTGAAGATGTGTGGTATTGGCACACTCCTTCAGTCCCAGCACTAGGGAGGCAGAGGCAGGCTGATCTGTGTGTGAGCCAGCCTGGTCTACAGAGTGAGTTCTGGGATAGCCAAGACTACATAGAGAAACTTGTCAGTCCAGGGCAGAGCTCTGCTTTGTTTGGAATCCACATAGTCAAAGCCCAGATTAGACAACCCCAGCCCTTCCAGACTGTATCCCAGCTCCCGGAATCTGGGTGAAACTATGGCCAGAGGCACTGAGGCTCTAGCTCTGTTCACCTATCTATGACGTCTTCAAGTACCTAGGGCTGCAACTCAGCAGAGCCTCTGCAGAGGCCTTAGGCAGGAAATGATGATAGTCACCTGGGGTAACCCAGTGCCCCACCTAGCCCACCCACCTAGAGCCTGGCCAGACGAGCAGGACACCCAAGCTGGTACTCCAGATTCATGAGATTTTTATTGTCATCACAGGATCAGGATTCATCTTCACCAAAACCCTCCACTGGCTGCTTAAGAGTGGCTGTGACCTATAGCAAGAGGAAGCAGGCACAGACAGACCAATGTCAATAGTCCCAAGTGCCCCTGAAAGACAGGCTGGGCCGGCTGTCCCCTCCTGCCCACAGTAGACAATTCAGGCAGTGAGGTTTCCTGCCCCCTAGGGACTAGCTCACATGGGGTCCCACTAAGTGTTAGGGAACCAACCCTGGCCATTTCACCACCCCAAGATCATTCACACAATGAGCCATGAAGTGCCTGTCCAGAAGGAAGCTATCTGGTCCCATAAGGAGTCTATAAGAGAACATAGAATATTTTGCCAAAGGGCCTATTCATACATGGAGCACTAGCCAGGTTGGCAGGTATCCAATCACCTCAGTTGATATAACTTCAAGCAAAGGGTACCCAAAGGCCTATTAACAGCAACTTCACAAAGCAATCTCCAGAGTAGCAAGTAAGCCCAATGAAGTACAGGGTGAGGGATTAGTTCGAGGGGCTAAGGGATCAGCAGCTGCCTGTTTCCCAATGGAAATGTTCTGCGGAGGCTTATGAAGTACACCAGGTGCCCAGGAGTGCTCCCACCCAATAAAGCAGCCAAGAGCACCTGCCAGCATATCCCACGGGGTCCGGGAACTCCTAGGAATCAGGCTCACTGTAATGACTACAAAAACCATGTGGGTCCCTACATAGGTGATACTAGAGCAGTGGTTCTCAACCCTTTGGGGTGGGTGTCATATGACACTTTCACAGGGTTCACCTATGACTGTCAGAAAACACAGATATTTATATTATATCATGATTCATAGCAGTAGCAAAATTAACAGTAATGAAGTAGTAATGAATATAATTTTATGGTTGGGGTCACCACAACATGAGGAACTGTATTAAAGGGTCAGCTTTGGGACGGTTGAGAACCACTGTGCTAGATAGAGTGCAGGACTGAAGCTGGCAGGGTCCGAGAGCAAAGTAGTAACTCAAGGGTAAGGCCTGCCTACATTCAGCACACAGAGTGTTTGGTTGGCCCTTGTGGGACCTGAGATGACCCCGTGGTCAGTGCTGTCCTGGCAGAGAGGAGGCGTGATGGTTGTGCAGTAGCTATGGGTAGGCTGTGTCCAGCTCCTCAGTCCTGTTTGTCCTCTCTCTGCCTCCAGGGGTAGATGAGCTCTCCGAAGACCAGCTTTCGGCACAGGGTACCCCAGGAGTGCTTGGGATGGCAGCCACAGCGAGGCAGACGGTAGATGTGCATCACATGGTTATAGGACAGGGGGTTTATCTGCAAGGGCAGGGGAGATATCAGTAGGGTAGTGGTCCTGGGTGCTTCAGCTGTGTCTACAGAAGAAGCTCTTGAGGGCTGGCACCCTGGGCCTGACTGGCTCTCTAGAGAATCTTTAGCAAGACAAATGTAGGGCAAACCCAGACAAATGTTTGCCTATGGAATAGCCATGCTATCTATCCTTAGAGAAGCAACCATATAGCACTTTGGTCCCCTAAGGAGGGAATGATGGCAGGGGAGTTCAGTGTCTGCCCTATCCTAGAATCTATTCTGTTTCTAGGCTTCTGGGAGGAGGAAGAAGAGGAGGAGGAGGAGGAGGAGGAGGAGGAGGAGGAGGAGGAGGAGGAAGAGGAGGAGGAGGAGGAGGAGGAGGAGGAGGAGGAAGAGGAGGAAGAGGAGGAAGAGGAGGAAGAGGAGGAAGAGGGGGAGGAGGAGGAAGAAGAGGAGGAGGAGGAGGAAGAAGAAGAGGAAGAGGAGGAGGAGGAAGAGGAGGAGGAGGAAGAGGAGGAGGAGATCATGCCAGATGCTTCTGCATCTAAGAGTCTTGGACTTGGACCAAGGTACAACTCAATACCTGGCAAGTCACCCCAAAACATGTTCTGCTCCCTTCACGGGGACTGGAATCTGTGACTGAAAGAGTCAAGGGTTCAAGACCAACAGGAAATGACTACTTGTCATGAGGCCTTTGTAAAGTCATTTCTGTTTTATCACAATCTTGAGCACTATGGGACTCAGGGCAGCTTCATGATGTCTCTAGCCAAGTATGGGCACTCCACCCACAGGCTGGACTAGATATCAACTATGTAGATCACAATAAGTAGCCATAACTCTGCTGGGGAGGCTCCAGACAGTGAGTTATAGTGCTCAGATGCCAGGGAACCTATCCCTTAGCTCCACTGGGTCCTTCTACCTCTATGTGACCTCTGGCTGCTCTAACACCACAGTATCACACCAGCTGTCCCAGGACACTGGGGAGTCTGATGGAAGGTGGGGATCCCGGGTCCGAGTAGCAGTGAAGCATAGAGAGTTCTTACCTGCATCAGGAGGCGGAGGGGTCTGCCTGCCTCCTTTTCCAGAACTCTGAACTTCACACCAGCTATAGGAAAGCAAAGGATTTAGGAAGGAAGGTGGCAATACCCAATCAGCTTTCACTGGTCCCACAGAACGCTATGGGTCAGCAGAGGCTGCTGTAGATGGCAATTTCGGATGCTTCTAGCCCCTTTGAGCACACCCAGGAGGCAGCAGACCTGCCTGGGAACACAGGGTTCTCTCCTCCTCTACTTTCCCAGCTGCCTCTATGCTGGGTGGCAGATGCCCTGTTAATAGTTCAGTGCCCTACAGCTTCTGTGTCTGTGACTTAGGAACCCATAGCACCCCTGGCCTGTATTTTGAGTTCCAGGTCTAGGAAATGCCCAGGAAGGTTCCTTTTTTTTTTTTTTTTTTTGGTTTTTCGAGACAGGGTTTCTCTGTATGGCCCTGGCTGTCCTGGAACTTACTTTGTAGATCAGGCTGGCCTCGAACTCAGAAATCCGCCTGCCTCTGCCTCCCAAGTGCTGGGATTAAAGGCGTGCACCACCACGCCCGGCAGGAAGGTTCTTAAAAGAGCAGGAAATGGGACAGTTGTGGTGGTGCATGTCTTTAATCCCAGCACTCAGGAGGCAAAGGTAGGTAGAACTCTGTTGAATTCAAAGCTAGCCTGGTCTACAGAGTATGTTCTAGGACCAACAGGGCTACACAGAGAAACCCTGTCTTGAAATAAATGAGCTGGAAATGAAGCTTACTTAAAGCCAGTAAGTGGGAAGGGTCAGAACCATGGCCTTCCAAGCAAAGTAACTGCTCTGCCCCATTTACTGGCTCCAAACTTAGGAGGAAGAGGTTCTGCATCCCAGGCTATGTCTGGGGCTACTGTGGCCCACCTGCTTTTGTGTTCTGAAGTGAAGAAGTGGGGGCAGAGGGTAAGTGAGTAGCATTGCAAATGAGACTCTGACCTGGGTCCCCTGAGGTCAATGGAGAAATTAGCTAGAAGGATGTTCACAAAATGTTTTATAGGCATTCAGCAGCAGGGAGATGCCTGAAGGCAGACTTTGAAATTGGTTCAAAGCCATGGAATCTGCATATCCCTATCAAAAGGGTCTGAGCTGGCTGGAAGAGTCAAATGGGTCTACTGGTCACCTTAGAAATCAGCTGAACTGGTGTTGAACATTGGCTATGCCAGGCGATCCTAAAGTCCCTGGTGTATCCAAAGCCCTAGGGACAAATGGGTTGCTCATGATAACCTCAGGCCTAAAGGAGATAAAGTCCCCTCAGGGACATGGGACCAGGATGTAGAGATTCAGAGAGACAGCTCGGGTGATAGGCGATGATTACACACAGTGCAGGATGCTCCTGCTGCAGTCTAGCAGCCCTCATTCCGGCCTGTCCCTCCAAGAGTAAGGGTCATCAAAAAGCAGACATAACATAGAATCACATGGAGGCAGACTTCTCTAAGTCTGATCTATATCCTACACAGACTCTGCAGCAAGCCTCACGTATTACAGAAAGGGTGATGCCTTGGGTCTTTATGTCTCTGAACTTTACTCTCCAGGGAGAGAGAAAAGATAGCATGTGCCCAGGACCAAGCCTGTCTTCATGGCCCTGCCTATTATGCCACACATACCAATTCTTTCAGGAAGGAGACACATGAAGTTGGCACAAGTGTTTTATAAGTCCTATGGATACATTGTATCATCTGTCAGAAGCCAGACCACCAGCACCCAACACTTACCTGCCAGCCTGTAGGGTCGGCAGAGTCGAAGGCCAAGGGAGTATAGTGGCAGGGAATTGATGAGGTCTACAAGTAGATGGATTAAGCCTTGCACAGTGATCACCAGGAGCCGGAGCTGTAGCAAAGGTGACATTCAGGGCTGAGGGCACACATTAAACGGGCCTAGGAGGAGAGCAGCCCAATAGGCTCACCTCTAGAGGAGGGCTCCTCTATGACCCCATCCACTTACTATGGGTCCCAACCTCCCCTGTAGCCAGTCTTCTCCAGGACGGAACCCCCAACTGCTTTAAGACCAGTACATAGTTTCCAGAGAGTTCAGAACAGCCATGCTGATGTGAACCCAAGAGGTAGATAGCCTGTTTCCTGTGTGCCTGGCTCAGGCAGTGACCAATCCCAAGTTGTTCTGTAGGCCCCAGGGCAGGAGGTACTGGGCTCACCAGGGTGAATACCAGGTAGTACAGAGCGGTGGTGGGTAGCAAGAAGACCAGGATGGTGAAGAGCAAGGTCCCAATGAAGAGCTGCAGGGAAAAAGGACCAGCACACCTGGCACCACAAGATCCAGGCCAGGGAGGCAACTCCATCACTGCCCACACACATCTTAAACTGCAGTTGAATTTTTTGGTCTCCTGAGCTAGCAAGGGTCAGCATGTTCCCTTTACCATGAGGAGTGTGTGTCTACATACCCTGTGGACCTGGGGAAACAGGCAGTAGGGTACATAGGTAAAAATGATGTTAGGGGAAACTTCATGTATCACATCTGGGTAAGCAAATGGAATAAGCCAAAGCAGGTCCTATGCCCACCTTGGTAAAGTCTGTAGGTCTGCAGGTACCTCCCCCTAGGCCAACTGCTGGAAGCTAGCTGCAGGATAGGAGTAGGTTGGTCCTTGGTAGGGTCTAAGTAGCTGCCCTGGCAGGGTCAGCAGGCTCAAAGCTGTAGGTACCTGGTCAAGGTCATAGGAACAAGAATCCACTCGCTGGCGCAGAACATTCCACTTCTTCCCCCGGAACAGACGCCAGAGAGAGGAAAGGCCATAGATCTTCAGGCAGTACAGCCTGTAGGTCACATGCTCATGAGGCCACACTTCACCCATGAGGGCCACACCTCACCTATTCGCTCAAACCCTGTTGAGCGCCCACTTGCACTTACACATACCTGGCACCGTAGACATAGAAGCAATAGATGTGGAAGGTGAGAAGGGCGATGATATCCGAAAAGATGGACAGAGCAACAGTCAGTCCAAGGCAGGCTGAGAGTCCCACATGCCACAGGATATGCTCAATAAAGGGGGACATAAGGTGGATATAGCCTGCAGGATGGGGTTCAGCCATAAGTAGTGCCCACCAAGGCACTGGGAGCCCATGCTTCTGAGAATGGCTACCTAATACTGCTGGATATGGGTGAGCACAAGCCCAGCCACTGGACCTAGACTTCAGCTTGAGACTTCAACTGGCCTGACACAGTTGGCTTCATACAAACAGGAGGCCAGCAAATGGAAGCAGGAGGAGAATGGGGCCTGACTAGGGTTGCCTGCTCTCCTCAACCTGCCCTGCTGGGCTGCCCAACCCTGCCCAGCAGGCACTCACTTATCCACAGATGGATGTGGTACAGGAAAAAGCGGCCTAGCACCTGATCCAGTGCCCGATTCATCTTGAGCCCAGCAGGAGCACCCATCAGCCACTGCAGCAGATGCTGGAGCTCCTCAGCCACGCGCTGCAGGGACAGGGAGCAGGGGGGGATGACACGGTCACAGAGGCAGATGAGTAGGCAGGGATGACATGGTCACAGAGGCAGATGAGTGGGCAGCAGGGACATGGAGCAGGGGGGATGACACGGTCACAGAGGTAGAAGAGTGGGAAGCAGGGACATAGAGCAGGGGGGATGACACGGTCACAGAGGCAGATGAGTGGGCAGCAGGGACATAGAGCAGGGGGGATGACACGGTCACAGAGGCAGATGAGTGGGCAGCAGGGACATGGAGCAGGGGGGATGACACGGTCACAGAGGCAGATGAGTGGGCAGCAGGGACATGGAGCAGGGGGGGATGACACGGTCACAGAGGCAGATGAGTGGGCAGCAGGGACATGGAGCAGGGGGGGATGACACGGTCACAGAGGCAGATGAGTGGGCAGCAGGGACATAGAGCAGGGGGGATGACACAGTCACAGAGGTAGATGAGTGGGCAGCAGGGACATGGAGCAGGGGGCGATGACACGGTCACAGAGGCAGATGAGTGGGCAGCAGGGACATGGAGTAGGGGGGGATGACACGGTCACAGAGGCAGATGAGTGGGCAGCAGGGACATGGAGCAGGGGGGGAATGACACGGTCACAGAGGCAGATGAGTGGGCAGGTTGAGGATTGTCTAGAGTGGACTCCCACCCTAGCCAGTCTCTCTGGGCAGAACAGAGGCAGCCTGCACTTCCTTCCAAGGTTCAAAATCATTGTCTATTTATTTAAACAGGGTCTCCCTATATAGTTCTGGCTATCTTAGAACTCGCTGTGTAGACTCGGATGCCTCAAACTCATAGAGATCCACCTGCCTTTGCCTCTAAAGTGCCAGGATTAAGTTAAAGGTGTGCACCAAAGTCTTCTAACTTTGGACAGAAACTGTTTCCCAAATTTGTCTGGCCACTGGACCCCTGACCCCTGACCACAGATGACTTCCAAGATCCTGGTTTGAGGAATCTTCTAACAGGCTGGAATACATAAACCAATTCCTTGAGCGAGCGTGTGTCCCCATGAGACATCTACCTCAACCTGAGAACTCCCGTCATCCTCTTATACTGCTACATTAGCCCTGGACCCATAGGGTCCTAAGTCTATGAAACCTGGATATTGCTGAGGTGGGACAGACCATGGCTCAATTCAAACCATACTTGGGAAATACTGAAGGCCCCCATTAAAGACTTCACTGTACCACTTGCTACCAGAGGTTAGGGCTACCCAGCAATGGGTAGCAATCTTGGGTGAGTGAGAAGGTGTTGGGCTTATCAGAGACTTGGCAAGCAGGGGAGAGTGCCGGAGGGCAGGGGCCCAAAGAAAAGACGAAACTGAGTGCAGTGAACCCATGGGGACGTCAGCGACGAGCAGGGTAAGGGACGGGATGTCTGGCTAAGGGACGCTCTACTCTGTCACCAAGGTGAGGCCATAGCAGTAATCCTGTCTGTCTGTCTGTCTGTATGTATGTATGTTTTTGAGACAGTTTCTTTATATAGCCCTGGCTGTCCTGGAATTCACTGTATAGACCAGGCTGGCCTCAAACTCATAGAGATCTGCCTGTTTCTGCCTTCCAAGTGCTGGGATTAAAGGTCTGCACCACCACTGTCTAGTCCTCAAGAGTAACTCTTATATCCCTACATGCTCTTCTCAAAGCCTCTTGCAATCCTGTGCAAGAGCCTCAGGACCACCAGGGAGGAGAGCAAAACCTTCTTTATAAATAGGTCTTATTTAATATTTAAAGGATAAAAGCCTGGCAGCAGAAAAAGACTCCATTTTTTAATTAAATATTTATGGGTGCTTTTTTTTTTCCCCAGACAAAGCTGGCCAAGAAACAGAATATAGAAACAGCCTCACCCGTTCACCCAGCTCCAGCTCCTCTTTCCTACTGGGATGACCTCCACAGATCTCACAAAGCTGAGAGGAGCCCACTGCTGCCCCAGATTCCTGGCCTGGCAACAAACAGACCCAGCAGGCATCCGCACTGACGGAGCAGAAGAGAGCCCACAAGACTTCCACGGAGACACTGCTTTGACTCTACTGAGATGAGATGGAGAACCGAGACGTTCCATGGCCAGGTAGAAATGAGGTGAAGGAACCAGCATGAATGTGCTGTACATACCGTGTACGAGAGCATGGGGAGTAGAGAGGACAGCCTGTGCCTCTTGTCTCCAGTGTAAGAGCAATCTGGCAATAGTGTGGACAGCCCAGCAACAGCCCCGAGCCAGAGTTGTGCTAAGGTTGGCTTTCATCTGGTATATAAGCTTAGCATGGAAAGGGGGCCCATGAAAGCCTCAACCAAAGTGGCCCTCAGACACTGCCACCTTCAGGAAGGGGCAGCAGGCAATTCACCAATGCTGCCCTGAGAGACATAGGTCCCAAGAGCTAAGAAATATCTCAGGCTGGGGCCAAAGGCTGGGTCTCTAGGGTGAGGACAGGGAAGAGCTGTTCCTGCCAGCTGAAGGACTGCCCAAGAGGATTCCCAACCCTCAGGAAGCTGGGCTCCACCCAATCCACTCACATCAGCCACAGGGACCAGGGCATTGGCCAGCTGTCCAATTCGGTTATTGCTGTGGAGCCAAGAGAGCAGCAGCAAGCCAAGGGCCACATCCAGTAGCACAGAAACCAGCATGTTGGCCTTCCTGGAAGGAAAGTCAGGGAAAGCACAGCTACAGACACAGCCTGAAAGGCCTGGCTGCAGGCACAATGCAAAGCGGAGAGGAAGAAGAGGATGGGCCGCCCCCTTCCTTGTATAGGAAACCATACCTCATCAGCTGCATGGGATTCTGGGCTTTCTCCGTGCTGAAGATGAAGGAGAGGTGCTTCAGCCGGTGATGGAGCTGCTCACAAGTGGAGAGCTTGCTTCTGATGAAGGAAAGTGGCCACAGCTTCCATAGCCTGGGGGGAATATAAGGGCTGAGACTGACACCTCCAGCCTTAGGTTCCTTGGTTTCCCAGCCTAGGTTTCTCACTCTAGAAAGAAGACCCGGAGTCACTCACCCTGAGCCCTTTGGTTCCACTTGAAGGCTCAGCAGGGCCCAGGCAAATGTGAAGACCAACACAGCCAAGCACGGATGCATAGATGTGAAAAGCACAGCACCTTCCTGCCCCCAACCCCCAGCCGTGCTTACTGCTACTACAGAGCTGGACCCCTCGCAGAGCCTCAGGCATACCTGAGCTCCCCAGCCAATGCAAAGATGAGTGTCAAGATAGCTGAAAAGATAGCCAGTCGTGGTAGCACGTGCCTTTAATCCCAGGACTCAGGAGGCTGAGGCAAATAGATCAGCTTAGTAAGGGCTACCCTTTCCCCGAAAGATGGCCAAAAAAGTAGAGGGGGAGGGGGGGACTAGGTCATCTCTCATCCACCCAAGACTTGCCCTGCCTACTACACGGTAACCCAGCTCAGCAAGGTTCTCCTGGGCTTTCCAGTAAGACTGAATTCCTCACAAAGGAAGCATTGAGACATTTCCACAGATGCTCACATAGTAAGAGATGTCTTCAAGCCAAGGAAGAAGAAAATACCTGATAGCAATTGGCTTGTGTGAAACAGAGCAGGGTCAAGGAAAGAGCAGCAGCGCCGGGCGTGGTGGCACACGCCTTTAATCCCAGCACTTGGGAGGCAGAGGCAGGCGGATTTCTAAGTTCGAGGCCAGCCTGGTCTACCAAGTGAGTTCCAGGACAGCCAGGGCTACACAGAGAAACCCTGTCTCGAAAAACCAAAACAAACAACAAAAAAAGAGCCTAGTGTTACTCAGCATTCTGAGGACTTAAGGACTTTTCCATTTTGCATTATTACCTGAAGCCAGCTGTGGGAAAAACAGAAAAGAAGGGGAATGGGCAGCTCTGTGTCCTCATGGGTCAACCCAGGTGGGGCAGATATTGGCCTTTAATCCCAGCACTCCGACATAGAGTTTGAGGCTAGCCTAGACCACATAGTGAGTTCCAGGCCAGCTAAGGCTATACAGCTGAGACCCTGTCCCAAGCACACAACAATCGTAAGCTAAGCTGAAGAGATGATGATCTGGAGCACTTGCTGCTCTTATAAAGACTCAGGGTTAATTCCCAGCACTCACATGACGGCTTAGGACCATCTATAACCCCAGTCCAGGAGATCTGTCTTGGACTTAATTTGTGGACCAGGCTGGCCTCGAACTCAGAAACCCAACTGCCTCTGCCTCCCAAGTGCTGGGATTAAAGGTGTGCACCTCCACTGTCTGGCTATTTGTAATTTTTTTTTTAAGTGCAATAACCCAGTTTTGTGTTCACCAGATTTCTTCTCGGTGCTTGAACTGTCTGCGACCCATAGTATACCCAAGTGGATGGGCCTCACACAGTCTTCAGGAATAGCAGCCTCTACTAGGACATCCTCTGAGATGCAAAGGGAGGGAGGTAAGAGGAGAGCTGAGTCCCAGGAACATGAGCCTCAGGATGGACCCTCTGGCTCTCAATGCCACTACACTGAAGGGAGAGCCTGTGGTTCTCAAGGGTCCAATTTCTTGTCCTACCTTTCCCATCTGAGGCACCTACCGGCAAGCACTAGCTGCTGAGATCAGGGACAACAGAGAAGCCAGCAGCAGGCAGACAGGCCCAGAGGCCCGCTTTGCCAACTCCACAAGTATGCTGGCCTCCACTCCCTCTGATTGCCAGTGGCTCAGGCGTACGGGTCTCTCATCAAATTGGTCATTTCGGAAGAGCACCTCGCTGCGTGCCACTGTGTCAAAGATGTCAGCTAGGCCTCCGGTGCTGGCTGTGGTGTCTCCCATCTGGCAGGCAGGCAGGACTGGAGGCGGATGCAACCAGGAGAGCAGCAGCTTGCGCTGATCATAGAAGATGAGCATGACCTGCTCTTCGGGGTGCATGTCCAGAGGGTTAGACATCTGCGGGTAAGTGGCCTTGCAGCTCCAGAGTCTGGTACCCCTCTCCCGGCAGAGCTGCAACCAGGGGTCATGGGAGAAGATGGTGCCCAGGCCCTCCAGGAAATTCCCCAGGCTCTCCTGCGGTTCCTGCTGACGGTGGCACCAGGTCCCTAGCACAGCCACTGGTACTTGACTGGCCTTCTGCACCTGGGCCAGGAGCTCCTTGACTTGGATGGGGATGAAGGGAAAGTGCACCACGGCCAGGATCACAGCACTGCTCTGTCCTGGAACCCATCGTCCCACTAACAGGCCACTGTCTGCCGAGGCACAGCACGTGGGGAAGAAGACCTTGAGCACCATGCTGGGGGCCCTGCAAGAGACGAGAAAGGGTTGGTTTAGAGCTGCTGTGGCTGGCAGCATAGTGCCTGCAAGATGCTGTACCCTGCTTACGAACCATTCACCCAGCCACACATTGGGAAAGCACAGTTCTGGATTCGGTGGGTCATGGCTGTGCATCTCCCAGGGACTGAACTCTTCCCATCACTGCCCCAGGAAGCAGCAGCTGTATGTGTGATGGCAGGGCAGTGCTTCCACACGTTCTAAGGCCAGCAGCCTGAAGCAGGGCAGAGTGAGGTACTGGACAGATGCTGTTGACTGACAGCAGTGTGGGGCTGAGCCTGAGGGCTTTAATGAGAAAGGCCTCCTTATGAGTGTCATATGAGCATGTACACAAATGATAACTTTAGCAAACCAGAAGCCAGCCAGCTGTGTAATGTACACCTGTGATTCCAGCAGTGGAGAGGTGGAGGAAGGAGTGCCAGTTCAAGACCAGCCTTCAAAGGAAGGGGTTGGGGGAGATGGCTTTTGACTATAGTCTCAGTACTTAGGAGGCTAAAGCAGGGAGACCACTGGGTTCAAGATTCAAGACAAGGCTAGGCCTACACATGAATTTCAGGGAATCCTGGCATACAAAATAAGGCCCTGTCTCAAACAGCAATAAACTAGATTTACACAAGCAAGAGTTAAGATAAAATTTAAACCTGGGACTGCAGAGCCACTCAGAGCTTTAGAGTTCTCGTCGCTCTTGCAGAAGACCTGAGTTTGATTCCCAGCACCCAAATGGTGGTTCACAACCATTCATACCTCCAGTTCCAGCAGACCTAGCACATGTGTGGTTACATACGTGCAGGCAAAACCTCATATACGTAAAGTAAATTTAAAAGGTATTAAGCCTGTTTTGGAGGGCCAGGGATGGTTTTCAATGACAGAGTGCTTGCCTAGCATGGCCAACATTCTGAATTTAATCTCAAACACCACCAAATGACCAAAAATAAAAATAAAAGCGAGGGGCTGGAGAGATGGCTCAGCAAATAAGAGCACTGACTGCTCTTCCAGAGGTCCTGAGTTCAAATCCCAGCAACTACACGGTGGCTCACAACCGCCCGTAATGAAATCTGATGCTCTCTTCTGGTGTGTCTGAAGTCAGCTACAGTGTACTTAAGATATAATAAATAAATATTTTTTAAAAAATAAAAAAATAAAAGCGAACCAAACAAACTTGTTTCGGGGCTCAGGAAAACTGGATGCACACCTAGATCACTGGTCCTAAGGCTGCGGGTAAGGCCTGCTTAAAGGAGCCGCTCCTCCTGTGACACGGACCATGTCCTCCTGTTGCTGCTGCCACAAACTCATCAATCCCGAGCTCCGCCTAAGTCAGGATTTGAAACTCCACCAGTTCCCATCCTGGAAAACTTGGTCCTCCAACCTCCAAGAAATCCTATATAAGTTTGCTTCTCACTCAGTTTTCTGCTACTTCTAGCCCAAGCAGAGGTAGCTGCCATCTTGTGTCTTTCCCAATAAATCTCTTGTATGAGGCTTGTTGTGTGGTGTGACTTTGTGCTTGCTATTCCTTGGCTCCAGACTGCCAGGACACCTTTGCCTTCAGAGCTGTAACACAGAGACTCAGTCTCAGAAAGTAAGTAGAGAAGAGGCTGGAGGTGTAGCTCAGTGGTAGCGGCTCTGCTCTGCCCTCTGCTCACCTGAGGTACCTCTGGGTAGTACTCCTCTTTCTCTGGAATCCTTGGCAGACACCCCAAGATGGGGCTCCCAGCAGAGCAGTATTTCTCTCCATGAGAGAATGTCAACGCATTTTCTGTGAGGGAACAGCAGCCCTCCTGACCTCTCAGGCTCTTGGTGTGAGCATTAAGAACCACCACAGGGGCACCACCACAGGGGCTGGAGAGATGGCTCAGCGGTTAAGAGCACTGACTGCTCTTCCAAAGGTCCTGAGTTCAAATCCCAGCAACCACAAGGTGGCTCACAACCACCTCTAATGAGTGAGATCTGATCTGATCTGATGCCCTCTTCTGGTGTGCCTGGTGTGCTTACATGTAATAAATAAATAAATCTTTAAAAAAAAAAAAACCACCATAGTAGCTACAAATCCTTTACTCTGTGGACCCCACTCTGTTCCTTCCACAGAAAAGGTGCTGTTTGGAGATTGTGGGTGTCCTCCACTTGTGCCTGCTGATCTGAACTGCTGGAATGGTTGGCAAGGTTCAAGTGCCTACATATGCCTTTCTTTAGTCAATACCGCATCTTGCCCATGTGAAGTGAAGGACACAGCAACCATGAACAAAGACCCCATTTTTGGATCCTTTCCTGAGGGAGGCCCAGATCTTGGGCTGAAGCCTAGTTTCCTGGTCTAGTGTCTGCACAAAACAATTGGAGTCGAGGGGATAGACAGTGACACAAGTGGTGGTGGTAGCTGGCCCATAGACAAATGGCCAGAGCTTGAAGGATCCAGGTGCAGCTGCTCCCTTCCTGTCCAGCCCAAAGCCGTCACATGGACAATGTGGCAAAGCTTTTTGGTTTTGATATTGAGGACTAGACCTAGGGTCTCATATGAACTATAACCCAGCCCAATGCTGAGAGGACTAATGGGACCCAGCACTGTAGGACTTCCAAATGCTGGTGCTGATTAAAAGAACAGTCCAAGCCTGAAAAAGCCGTTAAAGAAGTCTCGGGAAGCCTTTCCATAGAACTCTGAGTCAGAAGTCTCCAGGAAAACAAAACTCCAAAGAACCCGGAGGAAGCAGGCAATTGGTAGGTGTCCATAGGGAAAACCTGACGCCCAACACTAGGGCAGGCTAAATCCCCATAGCCAGTGTCAAGAACCAATTTCTCTTGTCCCTTCAGTAGGAACTGACTCCAGAAGGCCATGACATGAGGCACGGCTAAAAATACTAGAGCCATTCCGCCTGTAAGAGCCCCGGCGGGTCACTGTCATAGGGAACCCTTCAGCCCAGCCCAAACTCTTGTTCAACAACTTTGTAAGGACACACCAGCTCAGTGAAATATCATTTGACTCTCTGGGGGAACACTTCACATGAACTAAGGAAAAATGCTCACAACCGTGTAGGAAGAGAAATGCCCTTGATCTAATTATAAACAGATGTTTCAAAGGTTGGTTTGGAGTCTGCTCACAACTCGTGAATCCACTGTGCTATATACACACTGTGTCTATGCACATCCTCCTTGTGGAGTATGCTTCATTTACAGTTTACCTTAAAGCAAAAAAGCTCGGGTCAAAGGAAAGAAGGTGCAAGGCAGAGAGAGGTTGGAGCTCTGATCTGTGGGGTACTGAGAGAACTCAAGTTGAGGCAAATCCCCACCCTCACTCCCATCTCAGCCTCCGGATGCACTGAAGTGTAAGAAGGAGTGTGCTTACACTGGGCTGCTGGGATCCCAGCAGCAGAAAATGATGATGAAAGAGCAGGCGATCGATACAAGAGGTGAGAGGCTGGAGCGAGAAGGCAAAAACCTGGGATGCGTGAAGGCCTTTAAAGATGCTGATTAAAAGAACAGCCCAAGCCTGGAAAAGCTACCTTTGCTAAGAAGGAGTCAGTTCCCTCCCCGACAGCCCATTCCCAGGAGGGTTAAATAAGAGGCCCCAGGAAGTCTCTTCACAGAACTCCAAGTCAGACTTCAGCAGCAGAGCTACTGCTTACTTCCCCTGCAAGGAACAGGCTTGAGGGATGGCCAGCCCAGTTAAGAGAGACCTGGGACACATCATAGCTGAAACATTACTTTGTGAATCTTTGAGAGGGTTCATATTTACCCCACGTTCAAACAACAACAACAACAACAAAACCACTTTTCTGACTAGGGATGTAGTCAGTTGGTATGGAGCCTACCTAGCCTGCACCAGACCCTGTGTTGAGTCCCCAGAACCTCATAGACCAGTAGTAGCAGTGCATATCTGTAATCAGGAGGTGGCCAAAGGACAATCAAAAATTCAAGGTCATCCTTTGCTACACTAGGATTTTGAGGCCAACCTAGCCTAAAAGAGAACCTGCACAGAAACACATTTTCCGCCTCTGTAAATGCTTTCCTTTTTCATTTCAAAAGGAGGGGGTAATCTGTTTCTGATCTTTACTGGAGTGGATAAATATGAGCCTCTCAGCCAGTGCCCCAGGAATCTTCCAGCCAGTTCCCGGCCTGGAGGGGAGGAGGGGCCTCTCGGTGCCCTCAAGTTCCGGAGAGCAGGCCCAGACCCACAACGGGTGCCGCTGAGCCTGGAGGTCAGCTGCGTGGGTGGCCGCCTCTCCCTCTATCCCGGCCTCAGGTTTCCCATCTCAGAGTCTTTAGGACCAAGAGGCCTGCGCTACCTCGGGATTTCCTCCTCTTCCTCTCCCGGCCCCGCCACCCGCTAGTGCTCACCAGCTGGTCCCCGGGGCCGCGTCCCCGAGCGGTAGGGAAGGAACTGGGTTGGGCACTGCGTTCGGCGGGCCCGGGAGGACGACCGTGCTTGCGGCTCCCAGGCCCGCCGCGGGACATCAGCACCATTTCCGCCGGCTCCGCGGCGTTGTCGCGCGACGGTCCGGTCCCCAAACATGCCCGGGCTGTCCATCGCCTGAGCCCGAGAGTTCCGCGCGCGCGGCTCCTGTCATCAAAGCTACCCTCGCTGTAAATATCCTGAAAGGTCCGGTGGATCCAGCCTTTGAGGACCATGGTAGCCGCTTTGTTCTTACCGCCTGGCCTCCTAAACCCAGGCCCTTCCATCTGTTTCTATCCATTGCGAGTAGGGTGCATGCAGACCCGTGTGGGCCGCATAGTCTGAAAGCAATACCCCTAACAACGCAGTAACTAGTGTTTATTGAGCATCTACTTACAAGCAAAGTTTCTTTCATTGTCCATTAATCCCCCACAACATAATGAACAGGGCATATTGATTTAGCCTGCAGGAGTGACATGTGTGTTGACCTCAACGTCCAGATGACAGGCTGGGTGCCACCCCACACCCTAAAGGAGCAAAAGCAAGGAGCTTTTTCTTGCTTCTTCCCACATGAAGAACATGGGTGAGACCAGATTCTCAATGAGTAAGCTCTTCAAACACACACACACACACACACACACACACACACACACACACACACCCCTCCCCTTCCAGATCTCATCTGTAACATGGGAGGAAAGGCTACTGTTTTCCTGTCTTGAATGGAAGGGTATGAAAGAACCTGTGCTACCCAGAACCGTCCCAGCACCCCACCTAAGTGCTCAAAAGTGGTTTGGACCTGGATTGAAGGGAAAACTGAAGGTATCTTTCAAAACAGGGAGTGTCCAGTAGAGGACCTGCCCTTGCTATGTGCCCTACCAGGACACATGTTGGCCTTACCCCTCTGATTTGCCTACTCCTTACCTCTCTGTTGGGCCCAGAGTGCTGTTGGAGGCTCAAGAATGGGAATATTTTTGAAGCTGGGGGGAACACTAAGGGACCACACCCTTCCCCTAAACTGCCCAACCCAGCCTAGCCACACCCTCCCTGCCTGCCTGCCTGCCTGCCTCTGATTAGGATGTAGGGGTTGGACACCTGGCAGGAGATCTTGCCTAGCTATCTGCTGGCAGACAGCCTCAGCACCCAGGATCTATAGCTTCAAGTGTTGCCTCAAAGCTCAGGCCTCCCGAGACCCAAGCTAGCAGAGCCAGGGACTGAGTGGCCCTTGGGTTTTAGGGGCATGAAAACCTATGAGCATACTTAATAGGGAAGTGGAGATGGCCCAGTTTAGAACCTCATCAAGAAATGGTGATTCATGGTTTCTGTGTAGACAGGGGCACTTGCCAAGAGGAAATCACAAAGCCAGCTAAGACCAGGTATCAGGAAGACGGCTCAGCAGGCCCCAAGGAGCCTACCAACCTTCCATGATAGTACAAAGGACTCAGGCCCGGCCAGTCCTAGCAAGGGGCAATTTCCCCCAGAGCCTACCCCTCAGGCCATCTCCCCCAGATACTGGTACAACTTGATGCAGTTGTCCCCTGCATCTGCCACCACTAGTTGGCCCTGGGGTGCACAGGCCATACCCAAGGGCCTCTTTAGTCCCTCCAACTGCAAACAGATGGGTGGCCCAACCCGGGGAAACAAAGTCACTTGGTGCCTCTGCTCATCAGCCACAATAATGCTACCCTCTGCATCAGAGCACACACCTGCTGGGTGGCCAAAGTTATGCCCAGTCAGGGTTCCTAGGGAGCCCAGAGGCTGGTGGGCACTGCCAAACAGCTGTACATCCCCAAACTCTTCACTCACAGCAAAGCCCCCATCAGGCCCTGGACCTACCCAACAAGGGCCCTCCAGACCTAGCATGGAGGTTGGAGCAAGGGGCTCCCAGGTTGGTCCTAACATGAAGCTGTGAACAGTTCCAGGCAAGTAGTCTGTCACCAGGAAGTGTCCAAGAGCATCCACAGCCAGCCCTCGGGGGGACAGGAATGTGCCTACAGTCACCCAGCGGCCCTGGGGTTCCCGGGAAGTGTACTGGAGAGCATACACAGCCCCGTGAATGAGGTCACTGACCACCACAAGCCCTGCAGCTGTCACCGCCACATCCTCTGGGACAAAGGCTCCAGTTCTAGGAATGCAGCAGGGTAGTTGACAAATGGAGCGTCCCTCAAGATCCAGCACATGGACACAGGATGCAACACCAGCCGTCAAGAAGAGCAGACCATCTGGGGAGCAGTGCAGGCCTCGGGGGCTCCCTGCAGCCCCTGCTGGCACCAGGATTTGTCCCAGCAGGCGAGGCTGCCGAGAGCAATTGGCATCTCTAAGTTGGTCCAGCCTGAGATCAAGATGTCAGGGGTAGGTGGCTGGGGTAGGGGCAGCCCAGGAGGTCAAGGTGTCAGGATAGATGGGAGGCCAGGGGCAGCAAGCAGTCGCGGCCTTGGCTTCTTTGCAGCTGCAAAAGAGTTGGAACATCCATGCATGCAGATGGTGGCTCATGGGCACTAGCACCCTCCCGTTGTAGATGAAGAGCTGGGGAGTGGGGGTGGGGGAGGGGGAGGGGGAAGGGGAAGGCTGCTGCATTGTATCTGAGTGCTCACCTGGTTCCCAAGAGCAGCAACCACACAGGTGTCTGGGTGTCTGCAGCAGGGGTCTGAGAGACACCACACACTCAAGAGGGGCGGAGGTTTACCTCTAAGGCTCAAATCGCATGCAGAGCTGTGTCCTGCCTAGGGAAGGAGGAGGCAGATAAGCTGCATTCCCCAGCCCTGGGATGACTCCTTCACTGAATGGCCTAAGCTCCTGTTAGTCCCCCACTACCATCACCACTACCACTACCACCACCACCACCACCACCACCACCACCACCACCACACACACACACACACACACACACACACACACACACACAGCCCCTCTGCTTCAGCCAGGGAGAC
Organism: Mus musculus; assembly: GCF_000001635.26. NCBI lineage: Eukaryota > Metazoa > Chordata > Mammalia > Rodentia > Muridae > Mus > Mus musculus. Next base: position 25,944,800 of record NC_000083.6, read on the forward strand.
ATCTAAACCCCAACCTCCCAGGGCTCTCCACCAGCTCCTCATCCCTTCCACAGAGATCAGGATATGATACTTCTTACCTGGGGCTAACTGGCCTCAGGGCTTTAGGTCAGGCCTCTGTTGTTGGAGACAGCCTGGGTGTTTGGGGAGGGGCGGGAATGGGGAGGACGGCTAGGGGAGGAGTCATCAGACAAGTTTCCTGCAGGGACAAATTGAGCTGTTTGGGCTGAGTCCCCAGTCTCCAGGCCTGCACCCTCTGGCTTGGGTCTACTGCTTTGACATAGCTCCATCGGGCAAGACAGGAGGCACCTCAGTCCTCTACAACTATAGGCCACCCCTCCAAGTAGGACATTTGTGTCAGGACCACATCATTTTTGTTTGTTTGTTTGTTTTGTTTTGTTTTTCGAGGCAGGGTTTCTCTGTGTGGCCCTGGCTGTCCTGGAACTCATTCTGTAGACAGGCTGGCCTCAAACTCAGAAATCCACCTGCCTCTGCTTCCCAAGTGCTGGGATTAAAGGCGTGCGCCAACACTGTCCAACCCAGGACCACATCGTGGTCGCCCTCTTGTCAGCTCCACCAAGAAGCTGAAGTCAAGCTGGTCCTGCCTCTTCCTGTGAGTCTAGTGCTGCTGCTGCTTCCCAGGATCAGAAAGCAGGGTGGCAGGTACAGGGGGCGCTGAGAGGACGGTGCCTCAGACTTAAGACCTGAGGTACCTTGGACCCCTGGCTCTGCCCTCAGCGGTGCCCCAGGAAGCCTCCAGGTCAATGGTGCCCAGCTAGCTTTTGTCAGCCTTGGCCTAAAGCCCCACAGCACCCTGGGCTGGCCAGCCAGAACTCTAGCCCCAACACCACCTGTAATGCCTCACAGTGGGGTGGCTTCCTGATGCTATCACAGGTATATGGTTAATGGGGCAGCTGAAGGTCCTGTTCGGACTGGCCCTAGCCTGGCCAGTCCAGCCCCAGTGAGAACAGTACCTCCTCTGAGGGCAGCTTGTACTTCAGGGCATTCCTGGGTGGGCTACAGCCCAGCTCCCCAGGGAGAAAAGTTATTTGCTATGGCTGGGGGGCCCCAGCAGCCCTCCCTGGCTGTCTCCCACCCTGGCCCGTGGAAGGCCAAGCAGGGCTGTACTGGGAAGGAAGCAGTGAGCTGTGAAGGCCACCGATGCCTATCGTGGCTGCAGGGGCTGGCGGGGGGCCCAGGAAGGCCACACGGGGTGAGCAGCCTGGAGCCATAGAAGGCAGGAGGCTTTGGCTACCACAGGCAAAGCTGGCATTACACTGCTTGGATGGATTCAGGCCCAAGGACGCGTGCAGGGTCCTTGCCCATCCCCAGTGAGCTGAAACAGGCCAGGTCATCCTGCTATGTCGGCCTCTCTGCCACTCTTCCCTGCATCCCCTAATTGAGTGTACCCAGGCCACTCCTTGACCCCAGGCTCTTTGGAAGAACAATAAGGATTTCTGAGGTCAAAGGTGAACCCCAGCATGGTGTCCAGGACATTTGCTCCCTGGGACACTCAGGCCAGGGACATTTCCTGGAGTGTGCCAGGTGCTTATACAGGGACAGAAAAGGAAAGAGATCCAAGTAGGGGTGTTTGAAGGTGGTTTCTATTTTAATGTCCACAACTCTGTTCAATAAATAAATCATGACCTTGCTATGTCCATGTGAACACATAGGTAAGTCTCTACCACGGGCTGGTGGGGGAGTCTGGGTGGGCGGCGGTTATCTGTTCAGAACACATGCATACTGACACTGGACAGGCCCAGACAACGGGGCCCAGGTCAGGGAGAGGAACCCATACTCTATGGTGGCTGTGAACAGAAGTCAGCACTTGGGAGGATCTGTAAGCTCGGGGTATCTTTAGGGGTCTGGGAGCTGCCAGCTCCAAGCCGATTACCCCAGCCACTACCAGGAATGACAGGGTCCTCGGGGGCCTGGAGGGGGAGGACAGGAGGAGGGACACTGGAGTCAGCCTCACACTTGGTGGTGCGGCTCGAGAAAGACTCAAGTACTGGACCCAGTATGCTGGAGGGCTCTGAGGTCCCCCTGGCCAGCACAGGGCCTGGATCATGCAGCCTCCAGGATTCTGAGGGTGCCTCAGTTCCCTTGGTAGGTACCCGCTTCACTGAGAGGTCCAAGGGTGTGTCCAGTGGACGAGCAGCCCGGGCCAGCGCCTGATGGATAGTGAACAGCTCCCGGCGAATCTTGCCAAGCTGCTCCCGAAGAGGTCTGGGGGCTAGACCCCCAGCTGGTGCCAGCTGCCCCAAGCACTGCTCCACTCTGGCATAGTCACCAAAGGCCTGGGTCAGGTCCTCTCCCACTGGGACTGTACTTCCTAGCCCTTGGCCTTGTGGATGCTGCAGAAGGTGGAACTCAGGACCTGAGGCCTCAGGGTCACCTGGCTCCTTGTCCTCAGGCCAGAGTAAGAGGGAGGAGCCTGTCGGCAGGCTGAGAAGAAGAAGCCAGTTAGAAGGCTATCCTTGCCCTTAGTGTCTGTCCCTCTAGCCCTAGAGTATCTTCTGCTCAGTTTTACCCATACCCCAGGGAAAATAAGAGCTCCAGTGTAAACAGGGCTATCTGGTATCAGGTCCCTCTGCCTGAAGTCTCTACTCTAGTGAGTTAGGTGAAGATGGCCTAGCCTCCCACCCAGCCCACCCCTAACACCCCCAGGCTAGGACCCAAAACTCCTGATACTCACCTGCTCTGACAGCCAAATTTTGCCAGGTTCAAGGGGGCCTTTGGGAGCTCAGGCATGTTGCCCGTGGGCAGCCTCTTCTGCGGGTTGCTCTGAGTCACTCTCCCCAGCTCTCCTTCATGCCCTGGGTCTCTGGAAGTACCATGGGGCCAGGGTCCCCCGGGCCCTGGCACAGGCACCTTCAGCAGCCCAGGAGCAGACAGAGCCCCAGGAGGCCCCTTGAGGGGCACAGAGGACTTGGCAGGGGCAGCCCTGCCTGATGATTGTCCTAGGCTGTGTTCTAGTAGTAGTGGGTAGTACAGGCGGGGGGCCAGGCCTGGACGCTCGGGTGTCTGTGGGGCTGGGAAGGCTGTGGGGGGCAGCAAAGGGCTTGCTGAGGCCAAGAAGGGCATGTGGGCTGCAGCAGCAGCCAGTGAGGGCCCCAGATAGGAAAAGAGGCCTGGGCCAAGAGGGTAGTTGACACCCAGCAATGATAAGTGGAGGCTCTGGGCTTCAGGGAACTCACCCTGGGCAGGTGGTGGGTAGCAGGGGACACTACTCTCAGAGCCTGGGGTTGAAGCTATAGTCCCTAAAGTCCCACTCAGCATGCCACCACTCAGTCCTGGCTTCCATGACTCTGCCAAAAGGCCACTGGTGCCTGGACCCTTCCGGATGGGTCTAGCCAGTGGGGGCAGTGACCCTGGCGACTCCTCTGGTCCAGGTTTGGGGCCCCTGCCAGAACGACGCTGGGAAAAGCTGTCAGTGACAATGAGATCTGGCTCAGTTGGCTTGCTACTAGGGTCTGAGAAGTCTGTGGAGCAGTTGGGGGTGGGCACCCGAGGCCTGGGTGAGGGGGGCGCACGGCGGCATGCCCAGTCAGGGGAGTCTAACAGTAGAGAGAGGGAGTCTTTGCAGAGGCTGTACTTCATGTGGTTATAAAGATGTGACTTCTCCAGGCAGGTGAAGGGGCACTGGAAGCACTTATAGTTGTAGGGTTTGCCCCAGGGCCGTGGGATATAATGTGGCTTCTTGGGCTTCCGTGACCGTGCCCTTGTCCCCGTGCCCACTCGGCATGAACCTGCCTCTCGAGACATGGCAGCCTGCTAGCAGGCAAGCCCAGGTATCATGGCCACCTGCAGATAGGAAAGACAAAGACCCAGTTAACACCAAGCCCTGGCACTCTCTGCTCTTCGTTGCTAGGGGTCCCTGCATCAGAACCCATGAAGCCACAGTCCGCCCTGCCCCAAGGCCTCTGACCTTTGTTCTTTAGCCTCTGACCTTTGTTCTTTAGCCTCTGATCTTTGTTCTTTAGTTGTTTTTTTTTTTAGATGTTTATTTATTGTTATACATAAGTACACTGTAGCTGTCTTCAGACACCAGAAGAGGGCATCAGATCTCATTACGGGTAGTTGTGAGCCACCATGTGGTTGCTGGGATTTGAACTCAGGACCTTTGGAAGAGCAATCAGTGCTCTTATCCACTGAGCCATCTCACCAGCCCGACCTTTGTTCTTTAGACCTTTCATTCTTTTGAGAGGGGATATGGTGGCACTAGTCTGTGATTCCATAATTTGGGAAGCTGAGGCAGGGGGGTTGCTGTGAGATCCAGGCCATCCAGAGCTACACAGTGAGATTCTGTAAAAAGAAAAGGAATCAGGAGGCAGAGGCAGGCAGATTTCTGAATTTGAGGCCAGCCTGGTCTACAAAGTGAGTTCTAGGACAGTCAGGGCTATACAGAGAAACCCTGTCTCGACCCCCCCCCCCAAAAAAAAAGAAAGAAAGAAAAGGGGGGGAGAAAATAGAGGCAGCTAGGCATTCTGATCCAGGTAGACATAGATAAGCTTGCAAGGTAAGGATGGTCTTGGGAGGACCTAGAGGTCATTGCTAAGAAAGTATAGTTTAGGGCTGGAGAGATGGCTCAGAGGTTAAAAGCACTGATTGCTCTTCCAGAGGTCCTGAGTTCAAATCCCAGCAACCACATGGTGGCTCACAACCGCCCGTAATGAAATCTGATGCCCTCTTCTGGTGTGTCTGAAGTCAGCTATGGTGTACTTAAGATATAATAAATAAATATTTTTTTAAAAAAGTATAGTTTATCTGAAATTAAGTTTTGTTTTGTTTTTTGAGACAGGGTTTCTCTGTATAGCCCTGGCTGTCCTGGAACTCACTTTGTAGACCAGGCTGGCCTCAAACTCAGAAATCCACCTGCCTCTGCCTTCTGAGTGCTGGGATTAAAGGTGTGTGTCACTACGCCCAGCTCCAAAATTAAGTTTAACTGGATGTATTTTATTTACCAAGTGACCCTGTACAAATCCCCACTGCTGGGGCCCAGTTGGCCCTGCAGGCCAGTTTCTGGGATAACTGGTCTCCATTTAGTCTCTACTCTTTGCACCAGGCAGTACCCGCTGAGCATTTGGTAAGAGAATGAGAGCAGCCATGTGTAGCAAGAGCCACCAGTCTGATGGCCCTCTAGAAACACTTCCTTGGTTGAGCCACCTGCCCCTACCAGAAACTGAAGCAAATCACCGAGATTAGAAACCAACAGAAACTTTGAGATCTGACTAACACTACATGTGCACAAATGTGTGTGAAAGTGCATGTGTGTAACCCGAGCCGGCTAGTGAAGTGCCAAGTTCACACTGGAGGTCTCTTAGGGGGTTCAGCCACACATGAGGCAAATCCAGGCTGGGGGGAGTGGATGTCACAGCATGGCCCCATGGCACAGCCACCTGCTCAACCCAGCTCCATCTGGGTGGCTTCAGGCAGGTCAGTGACTGAGCCTGCAGTGACCGTGCTCAGCCAAGACCCTCTTCTCCTCACGTCCTGCACACTGGCTCAGAAACTTCTCCCTTCACTCCATCTGGGCCACCACCTGGGCTGTCCACTCTCCCAGCACTCAAGCTTGTGTATGGTGGGTGTGCACATAGGCTTTGGGTGTGTGCATACAAGCGTGCAAGATTCCCAAGGAATCCTTGTTCTACACCTAAAGGAACAGCTCCTGCATGGTTGAGCTAACCAGGCACAGGGTGTGCCACAAAGGACACGCACATCCACACCACTTCCCACTCAGGATGGATGTGCCTCTTCACGACAGTATACCTACATTACAGACTATGCCCGAAAACACATGAAGACATGACTGGTAACTCACACTTGGTCACAAACTCATCATGGATGCAGACATACATGTGCCGCATGATTTGAACAGCAGGGACGGGAGCGGAAGGCAGTTGCTGAACTCAGCTCTCTTGCATGCTGGCCATTACACTTTGCCCATGATAGATATTCACCTTTAGTCCCACCTAAGATCAGGTGGGCACCCCTTAGGTAGACAGCTAGATGGGTGGAAAGCAGTGCATGCCAGAAGGCTGGGAATCACACAGAGTTCACATGGCCAGCCTGGGCTCTAGAGATGACTGAGCAAACATACATTGAGGGAGACTCAAAGGTTGGGTGGTGGATGCTGGCTCAGGAAAGGGTCAGGGGCCCCCTGGAGGGTTGCAGATCTAGCCTGGACTTGGCATGTATACAAGCAGTCTCTTCTGCCTGCATCCCGCCCCCCCCCCCCGCCACCTCACCCCCGCCCCCCTTCTGCAAGATGTGATGACAGATAGGCATGTGTGCTCAGGCAACAGAGGCGTCTGTGCAGGGGCCATCGATCACCCAGCCCTGGGAGCCACACAGCTGTGCGGATTGGTGCTACCGCTTAAACTAACCTCCCAGCCCGGACTAGGTGGTCCTTCTGGGGCCTTGGATCCAGGGGTTGGGGCTCCTCCTGTGCCTCCCTCCAGACCAGGCACCCGAGGTGCTGACCTCTCCAAGACCCAGAGGATGCTGGGCACTGGTCCAACACAGGGCACATCCCTACACTAGCCCCCACATACACAAAGGCACACTCATCCTGCCCGGCCCCAGCCCCAACCCCAACTAATGACCTGGCATGGGTTCCCTGGCTGCGTGCCTGGTCTGGAAAACTAATAGCTGGAAGGGCCAGCCCACCTATCCGTTGACCCTCTTGAGACTCAGTGTCCTACAGGGATGAGCGCGGGAGCTGAAGAGGATAGCTGGGACCCCAACACCTTTCTTTTGCCTCCCCGCTGCGGGCGCCGCCCTGACGAGCCCTCACGGTGCTGGGATCACAAGCAGCCCTTTCTATGCATCCGTCCAGAGCCGGAGCCCCAACTTCGCGGGAAGTGCCGCCCGCTCACCTTACCGCGTCCGCCGAACCGAGCCTGCGGCGTCTGCTAAATGTGCGCCAGGCAAAGGGTCAAACTTCCTACTTGCGAACACCGCGGGGTAACCGAGGTCCAGAGCTAGAAGCGGCGGCAACTCCACGGCGCCGCCGCCTCCTCCCGCGTTCCCCGACGCCGACTCGCAGGCGCCCACCAAAGTTGGCAGAGAAGCGCGTGCGCCACGGCGCGAGCTTCCAAACGCAGCGACCTCCGACCGGGCTGGGCGCGGGAGGCGGGACACTCTCAGCCGCAGACGACTCCCACCTCTTAGCACACTGCCCTGCGCACTCACCGGACGCGCTGGGACTGCTCCTGGAGGGAGCGAGGCCGGACCCGCCACAGTGCCGCAAGAGATTGGAGTGGCGCGCAGGTGCGGGGCCGAGTGAGGGGCGCCTGGCACCGTCCCCGCCCCCGACGCCTGCAGGCTGCCGCGGGGGTGCGTAGAGGCAGCCAAGTCTCCCGGGTCCCCGCAGCGGCAAGAGGGGGCGTCAGCACGCATCAGTCAGGGCTCTGGCCCCTGACAGCCGCCTGCCCACCCAAATCAGGGCCTTGGGGCTGAACCCTAGGACAGGGAGCCTCCAGAGCGGACTAGGAGAGGCCAAAGCCCGGAGCTCAGGCGGTGGAGTCTATATCTCCTTGCCAGCTTCCACTGGGCAAGCCAGGGAGCCTATGTAGTTCTTTTACTCCAAACAGGAGGCGTCTCCCACACCCCTTGCTCTACCCGCTGATGGTCACTATGCACTGACACCCCTACCCCTGGATACATCCTGCCATTCCCAGCCCCCACTCTTCACGTCCTAAGAGGTTCCTCCCTGCTTTAGGAGATCCAGTGCCAGTGCCCACTATCGGAAGGGCCTCATCCCCACTGGTGGCTTCTCCTGGAAGGGCTATGGGGTGACAAAGGACCCAGGAGGGTTTGGAATGCCGAGCACACAGTGAATGCTGGAACTCCCTTCCCTGTAATGTCTTCATGGCCAGAACTGCTCCTGGGTTGTCAAAACTTAAAATCTGGGCTCACACTTCTAGCCAGATCCCAGGGAAATTTGCGTAATTGTAATTGGTGAGTTCCAGGGGTGCATGTGGGCATGGCTCCCTCCCTCCCTCCCTCCTGCTCTCTCTGTCTCTGTGTGTCTGTCTGTCTCTGTCCGTCTCTCTGGAGTCAGCCTGTGACTGGGGAGGATAACTTAGCCCAGAGGTGTGCTGCATGGTTTTTCAAGCATAGAAGGGTGATTGTTGCCCCAGGCTTGCCCTGTGGAGGCTGAGGTCCAAAGACTCTTGGGACCCTAAGGCTCGTCCAGGCTCACTACTGGTTCCTAGGATTTCCCCAGTTGAGATTTGTGGAAGAAGTGAAATCTCTCTAGGGATTCTGGGTTGGTACACAGGGCAGTCATAGGGTTCAGGGCAACAAGCATCAGTACTTCTGGTCCCATGTCTGTGTGGCAGACATAATGGCCAGGGCTCAGCTGTTGGCCAACGCTCAAAGGTTACTGCCGGTTAAGGAGCAGGGCCTCTCCAGTCTAGTTTCCTTCTGTCTCCATGCCACCTTCCTCAAAGGCAGCCCACTCCCAACTGAGGGACATCCAGAGCTGGAAGTGGTGTTACGTATGAATTGTACAGCATGCTCCTTTCTGCCTGCCTGGCTCAGCTAATCAGCTGACCATGCAGGTGGCCTGGGGCCGGGAGACAGCTTGAATGGCCACTGTGCCAGTAGTCCTAGGGCCAGAAGACCAGCTCCTCATGGGCACTAACTAGAAATGAGTGCAGAGTCAGGTCACTGTGAGACAAGGAGAGTAGGGACACTAGGCATGGCCCTTTTTCTTTTCTCAAGGACACCTCTGTACTCTAGCGATCCTCTTTTTGGGAATTAGGGAATAGGCTGTCTGCCAATAGGGGCAGGCTGGAGGATGTGACCACTGTCCAGAGGAGGCCTGGCTCTGGCATCCAGGGAGTAAAGCCCGGTGTAGCTCAGGTGACTGAGCCTGTGGCCTGTGGAAGAAACCAAGAGGTCTGCCATGTGGCATCTCACTTATGAGGTTGACAGCCCTAGGGATGATCACTGCCTAGGCCAGCTCTATGGAGGCCCGGAGAAGTGAGACAGATAGATATCCAGAATGGGAAAAGTGGGAGGGAAGTGGAGGGCCCACATGCCCCGCAGTACCACCTTTTATAGGCCTTTTTAGAAATTTGAGTGAGAGGAGAGGAAGAGACCTAATCAAACAAAGCCAAAACCAAAAACCCAAAACAACCTCAAGGTATTTTTCTATTCTTTTTTTTAAAGAATAATTTATTAATTTTATGCATATGAGTACACACTGTAGCTGTCTGTAGCTGTCTTTAGACACATCAGGAGAGGACATTAGATGCCATCACAGATGGTTGTGAGTCACCATGTGGTTGCTAGGAATTGAACTCAGGACCTCTGGAAGAGCAGTCAGTGCTCTTAACCACTGAGCCATCTCTCCAGGCAGATATCTTTCCCCTGGAGATATATTTGTGCTTCCTAGACTCCTGAGCTCTGGGCTTGCTCATGTAGGTCTGGAGAGCTTGACAGTGTGTGTCTGACAGTCGTCCACCTCCTGCCTAAGGGGCTTGCAGGCACATACAGCCTTTCGTGATTGCCCTTTCCTCTCCTTCCTCACACGAGGACTCTTCTTGGGCCTTCTATCCAACCCTTTGGGAGTTGGGGACCATAAGCTCTAGGAGATGGCCATACCTCCTGATGGGTGGCTGAGGCCCCATAGCTTTGTGTTTGTGTTTCTGCTTGTCAGTCTGTTATCTTTTTTTTTTTTTTTTTGGTTTTTCGAGACAGGGTTTCTCTGTGTAGCCCTGGCTGTCCTGGAACTTACTTTGTAGACCAGGCTGACCTCGAACTCAGAAATCCGCCTGCCTCTGCCTCCCGAGTGCTGGGATTAAAGGCGTGTGCCACCCGGCCTCTGCTTGTCAGTCTGAACCTGAGACCCTGCCCACATTCCCTAAGCAGCAGCCCTCTCTGCTCAAGAGTAGAGAGCACCCCCCGCCCCCCCCCCCCCCAGTCTTAGGCCACTCTTAGGTCCTTCACTAGGACAGGGACCAGGTATTCTTTCCTGGTGTGGGCTTTGCCTTTACCCTCAGCTGGAGACTTACTTATTTCAGTCACTAACCTCAGCTTGATCTGCCCATGGCTGCCCACCTGTCACCTCTGTTAGCATTGGCCCTGTGTGTGCTGGGAGCCTGTGTGTGCTGGGGGCTTGTGTGTGCTGTGTGCCTGTGTGTGTTGGGGGCCTGTGTGTGCTGTGTGCTGTATATGCTGGGGGCCTGTGTGTGCCGGGGGCCTGTGTGTGCTGGGGACCTGTGTGTGCAGGGGGCTGTATATGCTGGGGGCCTGTGTGTGCTGTGTGCTGGGGGCCTGTGTGTGCTGGGGACCCGTGTGTGCTGGGGGCCTGTGTGTGCTGTGTGTTGGGGGCCTGTGTGTGCTGGGGACCCGTGTGTGCTGGGGGCTGTATATGCTGGGGGCCTGTGTGTGCTGTGTGCTGGGGGCCTGTGTGTGCTGGGGGCGTGTGTGTGCTGGGGGCGTGTGTGTGCTGGGGGCCTGTGTGTGCTGTGTGCTGGGGGCCTGTGTGTGTTGGGGGGCCTGTGTGTGTTAGGGGCCTGTGTGTGCTGGGGGCCTGTGTGTGCTGTGTGCTGGGGGCTTTTGTGTGCTGGGGGCCTGTGTGTGCTGTGTGCTGGGGGCTTTTGTGTGCTGGGGGCCTGTGTGTGCTGGGGGCTGTGAGCTGGACCCTGCACTGTCTCAGACACTCCCTCAGCAAAACATGTAGGGGCTGGACTGGCTAGTATTTCACCATGGGCAGAGGGACAGTGGATTGAGCTAAACAGGGTCTAAAGCCTGTGCACAGAGGACTCCATGGACTGACAGCTAACGTGAAGCTCTAGAGGAGGTCAGTGTCACAGAGCGCCACACCACGGCTCATTTTGTACCCTATGAGCACAAGACATCTAGAGTCCATGTGAAATCGCCCTTCCAGAGAGAAAGATATCTTTGGGGTTTCATCTCTCTTGTACATTCAAAGTGTCCTTGGGGACTGTAGGCAGGCTGAGGACTTGACTGCAGAGATGGGATCATGCCTGAAGTTCTGTACCAGCTGGAGATTGCAGGTTTTGATGGCCCCAGAAAGCTGCAGTGTAGGAGTACACAGTATAGGAGAGGCAGCAGGATCTGGAGACTACATAGGGCTGTGGAGGGGACGACGTGGGTGGGGCCAATAAAGGGGCCATAGAGAAACCTAGGAAGTCTTCTCCCGGAGGTCTGAGTCATCTATTCCTGGACATGCTGGCTTATTCAACAACCTGGATTAGAAAAGGGCTACCACTATGTCCTGGGAAACTGGATGGGTGACACTCCAATATTCCCTGGAGGATCTGAGCCAGGTGTCTTGTGTGTGTGTGTGATGTTTGTAAACTCCCTATGTGTGTTGGGGGCCTGTGTGTGCTGTGTGCTGGGGGCTGTATATGCTGGGGGCCTGTGTGTGCTGGGGACCTGTGTCATGGGAGCATGGGAACATTCCAGCTGGACAGGGGCTTCTTCCTTTAGAGGTAGCAGCCGGCCTGTCCAGGTGGATGGGACAAGCTCAGGCTGCCAAGGCCCCCACCCGGTCTCTGAGCCTGGCACTGGTTGAGCAGTGCCTGGGGCCGACAGCAGCCATATGTTGGGAAGTGGAGCTGTGTGCGGTGCTCTGCGGCCCCCGGGGCCAGCCTTCCTGGGCCTGTCACAGATGATTTTCCCTGCCTGAATGGCAGGCAGGATGGCGGGTGGGGCAGTGGGGGGCCTGTGAGCTGTCCCTATGTTTAGGCCCTCTACTGCTCTCAACACTAGGGTTTTTACTACTCCTGGAGTAATCCAAGAGCTGGGCCTCAGCTTTGAAGTCCCCACAATTTCACTGAATGAACCCTGTGGTGGGCACCCCTTTTAACTTGGGGTTCAGGAAATTTCTGGTTGGTCATCAGGAACCTCCTGATTGATTGTGGGTGGTGGCCAGGGGTCCACACCAGGCTGTTGTGCGCCCCAGGCAGGTAGAAGAGGGCTGGGAGCTGAAGCCCTGTCAGCCCAGCGCTCAGAGCTCTGCGCAGGGAGGCAGGGAGGCCATGGCTAATTTGTACACTAAGTGCTTCTGACAGGGATGCCTCGCAAGTGAGAACATGCCATTGCCCGCCCTGGGAAGGCCACAACGGCTAGCAATGAAGACAGTAGGCCCAAGAGAAAGGACCAGAGGGACACAGGGCCAATGAGGACTAGGGATTTGAGGGAAACCAAGAACAGGTTGATGGCTTCTAGAACTGTCGACATAGAAGCATGGGAAATGCTGTGAAGATGAGGTGGTCACAGACAAGGCCCGTGAGCCTTACAACCCCTGTGTCCACTGTGCTAGTCACTAATCCTGTTGCTCTCTTGGGCTTTGTGACGTCCTGCACAGGACACAGGACAATCTACCAAAGTCTAGCCTAGCCTGCTGAGACTGGAGTGTAAAGTCTGCTTTGACCAGTCAGCACTACCTCCCTTCTCTAGGCCTTTTACCCTAACCAGAATCAAGTAGCCTTTTGAGGAGGCCCAGCCCCCTCCCAATACTAGTCCAAGAGTTTTACTTATGTGTACAACTCCCCTCTGAATGCCCCCCAGCTCCCCCTCCCCCATATGCTGGGGTCCACATGGAGGGGAAAGGGAAGGTAAACGTTTGCTGAGACTAACCAGAGTGGATGAACATGCAGTGGCTGGACCTCCATCTTGCCCTGAGAAAATCCTGGCCTTTCTCTTGAGTTGTTTTGGGGGCTGGAGTTGCACAGGCCAGTGTGGTGGGTACCAGGTGAGTAGGGCAGAGGAAAGGGGTCTCTAGAGGAGCTGGTCTTTGGCTGCCAAAGATGCCCAGAACTGGCTCCTGCCAAAAGTGCCCCTCCACTGTAAGAGGTCCAGCCTGGTGCGCAGCCGCATAGGGGCAGGGAAGGCGCTGTGGGCGGCGAGGTGAGATGTGTTGTGGCAGCTGCCCCGCTGCCCGAGGCCCGCCTGGAGCGAACACTGCTGGTGGCTTTAATTGCTTTCACATTCGATGGGTTGGCCTGTGACAGGCCTCTTACGCAGTGCACTCTGGACGTGAACCCCCAGCCCCCGCTTGCCCAGGGGCATCCTCCAGCTCCTGAAGGGGCCTGGGCTGCTGGCCAGAGATGGGCTGAGCAGCTTAGCGTCACCTGTGATATGAGATGTGCCCAGCCTGAACCAAGCTGGGAGGGGACACAGCACACCAGCCAAGAAGAGAGCAGCAGCTACAGCCTCACTCACCCTCTGGCTCCATCTGCTCCTTCTTGGTGACTGATGGATTTAGACAGCCTTCATCCCCCCCAGTGCAGGGAGGAAAAAAAATACTCACATACACATTGTCCTGCCTACTATGTTGGTCCTTCCTGGCTGTGGGGCTCAAACCCTGGAGATGGGCTCCAGCCTCTGTTACACCTGTATGTTCACTAATGCTTGAGGAGTCTGGCTGGGTCATGGCTCACCTGACCCTTAGGCAGAAGCAAGAACTGTCACCTTACAACCCCTGGTATTCCTCTGGAGTTTATCCAGGTTTATCCACCCTGGCCTTTGGAGGAACCTGTTTCTGTGTGTGTAGGTACTGGAAGGGTGACAACAGAATGCAAGCTTCTTACAAAACAAAACACTTTTATTTGGTCCGTGGAGCCTGAGTGGAAATGGCCTATGGGGTGCATCATCGAACAAGGAAGGGACTGACAGCTGATAAAATAGTCTCTGTGTTCGAAGAGCTGGTCCTATTTACAGGGTTAAAAATATTCACAGCTCAGAGTAAAAGGAGGCCCAGAGGGAAGGGGAATGTTTCTCTAGGTATAAAAACCCTAGCAAGCCCCATGGAGGCAGGGACAGTGGGCTTGGGAGCTGCCCCTACCTAGGGGGCTGCACAACAGTGGCCCAGGAAATGACTCAGGCGTCCATGTGGCAGGTAAGGGCTCTGATTTTGACAAGCAGCTGAGGGAATGCTGGGCAGGTGGGCAGCTTGGCTCCCTCATCTAGGGGAGGGAGTAGTCAGTCACACCTTACATGTGCCTGTGATAGGACCGGAGTAGGGGGTATCCCTCTTTGTGGACAGACTGAGGCCATGGGCAGAGCTGACTGTGGCCAGGGAAACTAAGGACAAAGCACTTCTCCAGACAGCAGGGCTGGGACTGGCTCCTGTCCTGTGGCTCCATCATGGCTTCGATCCTGGCAGGTGCTCCAGGAATTGCATAGTGTTGCAGGAGGTGTAGCTGTCCCCAAGCCCTGGCCGATGGCCACCAGGCATCTGCTTCCTGCAATGCACTGCTCATATGCCAGGGCTATCAGGACCCTGATCATTAGGGCAGGGAGCTGGGCTTGGGAACAAACAAGGGGAGCAGCAGCAGATCTGAGCCCCACAAAGGGTTGCCCAGGTTCTCACGGCGAGCAGGGCATGGCCTCTAAAACCCGGACTGGTTCTGCGAACATTTATCTGGGCTGCCTCTCCATAATAAGTGACCCCATATTCACAGGGCCGCCCCCTTTGGGCCTTGGCCATCTGAAGCTGTCCCCAGGGCTCAAGACAGAAGTACTGGAATGAAGCCCACCCGGTTCGAGGTATTCTGCATGGCAGCTGGGAGGCCTGGTGGGGTACTGAGGGTACTTGGGGTGGGATAGGAGGGGAGGGAGGCCCAAGGGAGGCTGCACCCTGTGGCTGGCGGCTCCCTGGGCAGGGTCCTGAGATTCTGGTTCAAGCATCCTCCATTGGGGGTCTCCCTCATAAAGTGCATGTAGGGGGGCAGGTGGGTAGATCTGCACACAGCCCTTGCCCTAGGGAACTGCAGTCACAGTGGCCGGGGTCCATGTAGGCCGGCCACATCAGGTGTGAGTGGGGGGCTGTGGGTACCCCTAGAGGCTGTCCAGTCACTGAGGAAGGCCTGGGCTGCCTTGCGATGTGCCAGGCGATGGGTGATAGAGAATCCAGCATTGCCTTCCAGCTGAGACAAGATCACCAGGACCTGCCTGCAGGAGAGGGCTGATGAGGACCAGTGGAAGAGCAGGGCCTAGGGTAGGCAAGAAAACAGCAGGTACCCACCTGTGCAGGGGTGGTACACTGTCCTGGGTGCGCAGGCTGCCACGTGTGGACACCACATTGAAGCTGTCGGTGCAGTCACATTGCACATGCAGGTAGGACTTGGGGTGCCGGTTCTCCACTACCACGATGAGTCCCGCCCAGCCATGAGTCAGGTAATAGCAGGTCATGCCCTCTCGACCCTGGGCACAGGCACAGGGTGGGTGGGCCAGGGCTGGTGGTTGCCCACCCTCTGCCCTCCCCCATCAGGACCCCACCCACCTCATGCCGCTCGCCCCGGCTCTCAGTGAGCAGGATGATGGCATCGGCCAGTGTGGTTGGCTGCGCCTCCACCGGCTCCACCATGACCAGCCTGGAGCTGTACACTGCGAGTACGTGGCCGGGTGGCTCGGGGGCACCTCGGGGGACCCCTGCTGAGGGGCTGGAGGCTGTGGGGGGTGTGGATAAGGGAGCCAGCAGCTTTCCCGTGGGTGGGCTTTGGGGCTCGGAGGTTGGGAAGGAGGGTGTGGGCCTCATCTGGCTGGGGCCCTTACCCTGGGCAGGGGGCCCTGGTGGAGCAGGGTTCCAGTGGTTGAAGGCACAGCATACCACAGCATACTCCCCAGGCTCCAGCATGACATCACAGTTCACAAACTTCTTAACAGCACGTTTGCTGTGGGCCAAGAGGCGGCCCAGGCTCAGGCGGCCACCAGTGCCAAAAGTGGCCCGGAACACTAGGATGCACAGATCCAGGAGGTGGCTGTCTACTGAATCCGAGCGCCTGAGGGCCAGAAACAATAGGCTGGGTGCTCATGTGGCCACAGCCATGGACTCCTAGCTTGGTATAGTGGCCATCCTGTTACCTACCTGCTGCCCTCCTGGAAGAGGGCAAACTCCAGTGAGGCACGCTCCAGCACTGTGAGTGCTGTCACACCCACAGGCCCACCGGCAGTGCTTGGGAAACAGCCCTGAACCCGTGCCTCTTGCCAGTCTGAGTGCACCTTGCAGATGTCCACAGAGTCGAAGTACCTAAACAGTGAGGGAAAGAGTGACTGAGCAGAGCACAACCCAATGGGGCTGCTCTGGGGTGCCCTGCTCACTCACACCAGGGCCCTTGGTGCTCAGCTTCTAGCACTCATAGCAGGCTGTCTCCTACCACTCCCTCCCTGCCCCAGGAGCCCCAGCATCTTTCCAGAAAAGGTTCTCTGGCCAGGAGGCAAGCCTCTAGGCTGCTGCTCTGTTGTGGTTTGTATGTGAAGTGTCTGCTCCCCAGCTGCTGGGGCTACTGCAGCCAGGAGGGAATTAACCTCATTGGTGGGTGAAGCCATCAGTGAGTTCATAGTTGAATGGAAAAGCTATCGAGAGGTGGTGCCTGGTTGAAGCAAGCAGGAAACAGAGGGTATACATGGCTCTTCCTGTCTGTCTCTGCTTCTTGGAGGCGATGGGATGAGCAACTTTGCTCTGCCACATCCTTCTGCCTCACCATATCTAAAGCAATGGAGTTAGCTGATCATGTGCTGAAACTTGGAAGCCACGAGTGAAATACACACACACACACACACACACACACACACACACACACACACACATATATATATAAATAAAGATGGGAATTCATAAAGCCCAGGCTGGCCTGGAACTCACTAAGTCCTTCAGGAACAACTTGGGATCCTCCTGCCTCAGCCTCAGGCATTGGAACACTAGGATTACAGTGGTGTGCTACTAGTTTTAAATTGTTCCTCTCCAGTGTGTGTCACAGTGAAGCAAACTGACTCATTTTCTGGACACCACAAGAAGCAGAATGACTTACACAGAGCTCCTTGGGTAGACCAGGAGCTGCCATTCAGAGGCCTGCAGGAGCTGGGACCCAGACAAGCTGCTTATCTAGACCAGCTCCCAGATGCTCTAGCCACAGGATGGGTGAGGCATGCAGGTACCTGATAAAGTCACTATACTCCATCCAGAAGACACCCTCACTGCTGCCGTGTGGCATGAGCTCAGCTCGCAGGTGCCCTGGCCAGTGTGGCCACTCATCTGACCAACTGCCATTCCAGGAGAAACGGCCCCATGGGTTCCGGAGTCGCAGGAGCCTGTGGATCACAGGACTGAGAACCAAAGCTGTGTGCCTTGTGCCAACACACTTATCCACCCTCAGCCAATTGGGCCCCTACCTGGAGCCCTGAACATCACGAACATCCAAGACAGAGTAAGCATGGCGGGGGCGCAGACCCAGGCTCTCGTAAGCAGCATCATCTACCTTCATGTTACCTCCCCCGCAGGACGCACCCATGAGGAACCTGTGTGGGCAGAGTAACCCCTGGCTGATGAAATGGATGGACAGCAGGGGAGACCGCCCTCCTTGAATATGCGGTGTGCTGTGACCCACATGACACATGCTTTCAGGAAGTACTGGCCCACTCTGGATGAGGTGAGAAGGCATGGGCTGGAGCAACTTGGGCTTCTGAAGGCTTAGGCCTGAAGCGGTGGGCAGGAGTACTGCCCAAGTTCAGCTGTAGGTATGGATTTTAGAATCCTCTCTCAGGCCCAGGGCTTCTGTAAGTCTTTGGATCTATACTCTCCTAGGCCTTGGGAGAGGGATGTCAAGGTTCACAAAGCTGCCCAGGATATTGTGTCTCAGAACACCTCTTCCCACTCCTTAGGGTCCCTCTGTGGACTCTTGCCTGTCTTTTCCTAAGTGGGAGGTAATGAGATCTAGACTCATCCCAGTGTGGCTACCTAGAAAAATGTACTAGCTCTGCTTTCTGGCTATGGCCAGCTGCACAAGAGCACCTTGTTAGATGCAGATACAGTGAAAGGGCACCCACTCCTCCCACAGCTCCGCCTCTCCTCCCAATGCCACAGACAATGGCAGTGCCTGCCCTTCTTACCCAGCCTCTTTAGAACTCAGCATTTTGGCCCAGATGAGATCAGTGTCAACAGGCTCCTCTCGGGGGTTAGTGGAGCTGACCTGCAGCGCCAGGCTCTCACAGGGGGCTCCGGTTAGTGTGGCCAGACCTTCAATGGCACGCCCTGCCTGGAGGGCAAAGTAGGAGCCGTGCAGCTTGGCCAGTGCCTTCTCAATGAGGGCCACCCATAACTGCTTCCGCTGTGCCTGGGGAAGGATGAGAGTCATAGATGGCCTGGTTTCTCTAACCCTACCTCCCACCTTGCTGTCCTACCTGTGAGAAGAGCAAAAACCCAGCCTCATCACAGGGCAGCATGTCATCCACCAGCACTGTTGTCCACGTGCCATCTTTGCACAGCCGCACCTGGTAGGCACCCTCTGCACATAGGCTACGTGTGACCATCACCCTCTCCACGAGGTCGGGACGTTCAGCCAGTACTGCCAACGCACTCAGGAACCTGGAGGGAGCCAGGCAACTTCACAACATGCCCACAACTGGACCAGCAGCCTCCATCCTCCCCTGAGCCTGTCTGGCCCTGACGGGAACCTGGAGCCTCACCAGCAGTTCCCCAGCAGCCCCTGTAGGATGTCAGAGGGCCTCAGGGTGTGGAAGACTGACCACGGAGTGCCGTGGTCCCTGAAGACAGAGCAGTTGATTTCGTGGGGCCTCAGCCACTGTTTCACTCGCTGCTGGACGCTGTCGCCCACTGGGAAGCCGACAGATGCAGGCCCGGGGGGGAAGCTGTCATCCACAAAGTTCACACTATTCTGCAGGGACCATGGCCAGACACTCAGGCTGGGCAGGACAGCCTCAGGCCCAGAATAATCCCACTCTACCTTTTGGGGGAAGACCCACCCTCCCAAGGGAGCGGCAGAAGGTTGGGGTGGGGCCCTTGCACATTAAACCAACCTTGGGGCTAGGCAACTTTGGAGGTTTGAAGGGCTCACCATCAGGATGATCCTGAGTGGGCAAGGGGACACCTGTACTCCCTGACTATGACACTGCAGGCCAGTGGCAAGCAGGCCACAGTGAGCATGGTAGCCTGGTATGGCATGGCTCCAGCTGCTCTTTCAGCTGACCCAATGGTGATGTCACCTAGGTCCCAGGCTCTGCAGCTTAAACAGAACACAGGGTGCCCCAGCCTTGAGCTTTAACAGGGTCTCCATGCTGCCCTGTGTAGAACAGCCTCACTGTATCCTCATCTCTGTGAGCTTACACATGGGAGCTCTGGGACGCTCCTAGGCACGTGAGCTGAGGGGAAGTGACATGAGTAGTGGAGATAAACGTAAGTTACCTTGGGCAAAGCTGGTTCTCAGCCTCAAAAACAAAGCTACTTACCTCTCTGCAGAAAGCCACTATGTTCTCCCAGAGTGCCTTGGCCTCGCCCTCATCTGTCTGCCTCCGCTTCTCCACATGCATACTCTCCCTGCGCCTCAGGGGGGTAGCCCCCCGGCACTGGGTCACCAGAAGCTGTGGTGTATGGCAGGCTGCACAGTGCTTGGCCCGAGGTGTGTTGATCAGAGTACAGGCCGGGCAGGCCCACTGACCCGGGCGATCGGGCAAGAGACGGACAGCCTTGTGTGCTGAGGGAGCTCGTCCACAGGAGCCAACACAGGGGCCAGGCTTGTTGGCACCACAGTCAGGGCAGTGGGTAGGGGGTTCACTGTGCTCCTGGAAACCATGCAGCTTGGAGCCACCACACACTGAACACCTGGGGGCTGTTGTGGGGTTCCTAAGTGTACACCTGGCACATGACCAGGTGGTGAAGTCAGGGCTGGAGGGACTGGCAGGTGTGTAGCGCACAATGTCCCCAGCTAGGTCAATGACATCACTGCACGACTCACAGCGGGCAGGGCTGCTCTCTGGGACCTCCTCCTCCAACACACTCAGTCGCTTGCCTGGCAGCAGCTCCTTGCCTGAGAGTAGCTCAGCGAGGCGGGAGGCCCCAGCTGCAGCTCTTCCAGGGCCCTGCTGGGGCCCTTTGGAGCTTGTGGAGGCTGAGGACTGAACAGCCTCAGGCACAGGTGGCTGAAGCTGAGGGGGGACCTCCCGGCGGCTTCTGGGTACAGGGTTGTTCTGTAGGGTGGGTGAGAAGGGGCTGAAGAGTGGTACCCTGGGTGGCTCCTGGTCAGTGGAGGTGGGACCCTGGCTGGTAGAAGGAGAATCAGCCTCAGCACCTTCCCCAGGGAGGACAGGCTGGGATGGAGCAGGAACGACATGAAAGCCAGTAGGGGCTACAACCTCGGGAACCACCAGGGCTTCTGGGGGGATGCGAGGCAATGACAGTTTCCGGGGTCCCCCACAGGCAGAACAAGAGCTGGCCACTGGTGTGTTATGCAGTGTGCAGCGCTGGCATGCCCAGCCACTGCCAGGCTCTGCCCTCTCCCCCTCGCCCTCCTGCTCCTTTTCTTCTTCTTCTCCTCTTTCTTCTCTTTCTTCTTCTCCTTCAGGGCGCCCTCTGGCTGGCTCTGTGGCCACTAGCCCTGCTGTCCGCACTGGGCCTGCTTCCTCCTTACCGCTGCCCTTTGGCTCCACCAGTATGGTGGGTGGCTTGGGCAGGACCCCATTGATAATGGGCAGCAGAGGGGCTCCAGGAACAGGCTCTGGGGTAAAGCCACACACTTCGCAAGCCTCTTTGCCTAAAAAGTTCCGGAATGTACAGCGTGCACAGGGCCATTTCTGCTCCTCTACGCTGAGACGAAGGATCTGGTCAAGATCTGGCTTATGTCGGGGGGCCTCACAGATGGAGCACTGGCGTTGGCCGGCAGGGTTCAGGAAGGTGCAGCGTGCACAGGACCACTCCCCAACTGTGGCCATAGACCCAGGAGAATGAGTGTGGCTGCAAGGGAAGGACCTAATTAGTATGGCTCCTTTGAGGTCTATGGCCACAATGTCTCATGGGCAACATACTTAGGGCTCTCTGATTCGGCTCTAGGCCACTGACGTACAAACTGAGGGATGCTGATGATGGCTAACGTCTATTGTCTACACAGCTGGATCTGGAATCTCACAGAAGATGCACCTCTGGCTGGCAGCATCTTTGAGGGTGTTTCCAGAGAGGTTTAACTGAAGAGAGAAGACCCATTCTGAAGTCTATGCTGGCCTCAAATTTACAGAGACTTTCTTGCCTCTTCCAAGTGCTGGGATTAACAACATATCCCTCTATTCCTACCCCAGAAGACCTACTCTGAATGCGGGCAATACTATCCCATAGACTGGGGTCCCAGATTAAATTACAAGGGAAAAGAAGGGCTGGGGAGATTGTTCAGCAGGTAAACATACTTGCCATTAAATCTGATGATCTGGCCAGGTGCTGGTGGCGCACGCATTTAATCCTAGTACTCGGGAGGTAGAGGCAGGTGAATCTCTGAGTTTGAGGCCACCCTGGTCTACAAAATGAGTTCCAGGACAGCCAGGGCCACACAGTGAAACCCTGTCTTGAAAAAGCAAACCAGCCAGGCGTGGTGGTGCATGCTTTTAATCCCAGCACTTGGGAGGCAGAGGCAGGCAGATTTCTGAGTTTGAGGCCAGCCTGGTCTACAGAGTGAGTTCCAGGACAGCCAGGGCTACACAGAGAAACCCTGTCTCGAAAAGACCCCCCCCCCCAAAAAAAAAAAAGAAAATAAGAAAAAAGAAAAAGCAAACCAAATCAAACTATAATCTGATGATTTGAGATTTGAGTTTGATATGTGGGGACTCATATGGTGGAAGGACAGAGCTAACTTCCAGGGATTGTTCTCTGACCTCCATAGGTGAGCCACGGTATGCGTGAGTGTGCACATACAACATAAATTAATATCTGAAGAGGAGAGAGCTTGAGCTTCTTTGCTTCTTGGCTGCAGATAGCATGACCAGCTGCCCCCTGCTCCCACGGCCGTGCTTTCCTTGAACCGTGGACAGCATACCTTCCGTGATAGGCTTGTTTATATGTCTGGATTCCTAGTAAGAATGTCTGCAAGGCCATGGGAAGCCATATCGCTGTGAGAGTAAATACCAAGATGCAACAACCACCCCGTGATTCTGGGGTGCCAGGACCATGGGATGTCTCTGGGGAAAGCTGTAGGAATGGAGTGCAGCTGCTGTGGACGACACAAGGGGAGACTATTACAGTGCCACAGGTGCAGGGCACTGAGCTTCGGAGTTGGGGTTTTGGGTTTCTTCACCCTACTTTACCTTGCTATGCCCCATTTGCTCTCTTTGGGAATGGGGTATGTTTACTCTATGCCACTGTATATTATTAGAACTATATGAGCTTCATAATTAAGACACTGACTTGAATGTTGGCCTGAGACGGGTGTGATGGCTCATGAGTATAAGTCCAGCAGCACTCAGCAGGCAGAGGAAGCAGATCACTCCGGTCCCTCTGACCCTGACTCCCACTGGCAACCCTTCCCCTTCTATGATGGAGAAGGAATAAAGTAAATCCTTATTTCCTTAGCTGTCTTTGTTAGGTATTGTGTCATAATAAGGAGAAAGACTACTAATACAAATTTCAAATACCAGGAGAAGTCCAGGTGGCAATTCATCTCAGGAAACAGCCGCGGTGGCCAGTGTCTGGCTTTGGCCCAGCTGAACCTAAAGCATGGCAATCAACCGGGGAGACAGGGGGATAGGAAAATCCACATAGAAACTCTCAGTAGATAAGCCAAGTCAGAAGACTCCATCTGTAGTATAGGACAACTCCAGTGCAAACCAAACAATGCCTACAGATCACATATGTCCTGGGAAGTAGGACAAACTGGTCAGAGGCCAAGCTGTGGGTCTTCTGGAACCAGAAAACCTATCAAGACTCTTTGGGCAGCTCTGGTCAGCTCCGTGCTGTGCACCTCACAAGACCCCTATCCTTCACCCTCCTTGGTTCACTTGGCTATTGCTCACAGTCCATGGCCAGTCCTGTGCCCAGGGCTCAAGGACTGGGGTCCACAGGCAAGCCTTTACTACCACAAAAGTCTGCAGTAAAAGCAGGCTGAACAGCTGAAGACTCAATAAAACTGTTTTATAGTCTTTGGCAAGACCCCTGAGGACGTCTTAGCATGACAGATAGAGTGTTGCTGGCTGTCAGGGCACTTGACTAGCATGTGTGTGAGATACTGGGTTTGACCCTTAGATCCTGAAGTAAAAATCCATAGAAAGGGTTTTGGGCTTTATCTAGATTTCTCAACAGAAACACTCCTAAACTATGGCATGTGAGTTCACAGAAATAACTGCAACCCGTCAGGACACTGGCTCACAACAGAGAGCAAACTGGGACAACTGCCAGAGAAATCTGCTCACTCTGGAGCCACAACAGAGTCCACCCGAGTCACCAGAAATGAGCACCCAGAGGACTTAGAGGTTGTCACATCAGGCTGTGCACTTTGTAGAAGTCTTTCCCCTTTTAGGAAGAACCCATAACCTGCCAACCTGAGGAAGGATGCCCTGGGAAGCTACTAATTCAGTGATGAAAGATGGCTGCCTCTGCCCAGCAGAGCAGCTCTGGGCCCACCCTTGCCAGTTTCTTAGCTAGTTTCTCATACTCAGGGTAGACTGTCCTGAGCTATAGAAAGAAGGGTGAGGGGAGTGTCTACCTTTACAGGGAAATGTACCAGGCTACTCTGCTGGCTTGGCCTCAGCCTGGCCTGTTCAACCTTTCTGGATGGGTGTGTCCTCCTTGTCTCTGTCCTCAGGCAGCCAATGCCTAAATCAACTGTGTACTGATTAACCAGCCAGGTGAGGCTGGGCTTAAGAGGGCTTCTACACTGGGCTCACGAGAGGGCAGAGGAGGGAGAGTCACTGTTCCTTGGTCTCCTTGGCTCAGGTGGTGTGAGCAGTCTTTTCATCCACTTACTGGGTGTTTCCCTAAAGGAGAGTACCTAATATTCTGGAGGTGGCAGTCCTTAAATATGAGGACTGCCATGCCCCATGCTTCTCTCAGGCCACTACTGCCCTATCAGAGCAGGGAAAGAGGCTGCCTGTTTCACATGCTTATGTTGTGTTACTTCGGTGTGACTGTATGCACATATGTGGGAAAGGAGTCCTGACAGGTGACCACACAAGAGTGTCATCTCCTGTTTTTCTTCCATCTGTCTAGCTGAGTAACCCTCTGAGGTCCATCTCCTCTAGTCTGGATATGTATGGATTCTTCTAGATCATTAACACTATCTATTACTGATTCAACTTGGATGTCCACTGCCCACTTAAGTCCTAGGACTATCTGTAGTGGGAACTAATACATATTGGAGATGCCAGTTCAGGGGAAAGCTAGAGTAGTATGGAGCCACAACACATCCTCAGGTCTTGGGATTATCTTGTTATCCTACTTGTCCATCCAAACCATTCTGGACATCTTTAGTTTTTTTTTTTTTTCTTACATAGCTCAAGCTATTTTTGAACTCCTTATTCTCCTGCTTCTACTTCTAGAGTCTTGGAATTACAAGCACACACTACAATGCCTGGCCAGAGCTCTGGATGTGAATATCTTATTAATTAAATTTATTTACAGGATCTCTTTGTAGCCCTGGCTGTCCCGGAGGGCTAGGTTTAAAGGTGTGCACCATTATACCCAGCAAAAATCTTGGCTTTAATTTATTTATTTATGTGTGCCTGAGTTTATGTATATGTACCGTGTATATGCTGGAGGCCCTAGAGGTCAGTCAGAGAGGCACTGGTTCCCCAGGAACAGAGTTCTAGATGGTTATGTGCTGCAAAGCAAACTCAACCCAGTGTCCTGTGGAAGAGAAGCAAGTGCTCCTAACCGGCACCATCCATCTCTATGGCTTGTGCTGCTTTGCTTACTGAGACACGGTCTCACTGAGCAGCCCTGGATGGCCTGCAACTCACTATGTGGCCCAGGCTGCTGCAAACTCTTTTTTTTTTTTTTTTAAAAGAATAATTAATTTATTTTATTTATATGAGTACACTGTAGCTGTCTTCAGACACACCAAAAGAGGGCATCAGATATCATTACAGTTGGTTGTGAGCCACCATATGGCTGCTGGGAATTGAACTCAGGATCTCTGGAAGAGCAGTCAGTGTTTTGTTTTGTTTTTTTCTTTTTCTTTTCTTTTGGTTTTATGAGACAGGGTTTCTCTGTGTAGCCCTGGTTGTCCTGGAACTCACTCTGTAGACCAGGCTGGCCTTGAACTCAGAAATCCGCCTGCCTCTGCCTCCCAAGTGCTGGGATTAAAGGTGTGCACTATAATGCTCGGTGCAGTCAGTGTTCTTAACCGCTTACCCATCTCTCCACAGCCCCCTGCTCTCTCCCTCAAATCCTTTCTTTGAGACAGGGTTTCTCTGTGTAGCCCTGGCTGTCCTGGAACTCACTCTGTAGACTAGGCTAGCCTCTAACTCAGAAATCTGCCTGCCTCTGCTTTCCAAGTGCTGGGATCAAAGGCGTGTGCTACCATTGCCGGGCCTGCCTCAAACTCTTAACAATCCTACTTTGCTTCTTGCCTCAGTGTGCCAAATTATGTAGTCTAGATGTGACTGCTCACAACGCTGAACAATCTCTCACCCTGCCCCCCCCCAAAACTCATTTAAGAATGAAGCAACAACAACAACAAAAAGAATGAAGCAACAACAAAAGTAAACTTTCATCTACATATATGAATTTAGTAAAATATGAAAGTAGGAGAGTCATCCACCCATGTGACACATGTATGGTGATGTTCTCTGCTGGGGCACGACTGACTGACTTACAAGACTGAGAAGGAAGTCCAACATATAGCCTTAGCACTCAAAGCCACAAGGTACACCTAGCAATTCTACTCTTAAATTTCCTCAGGACACACACACACACACACACTCACACATACACACACACTCACACACATACACTCACACACATACACACACACACGCACACACACATACACACTCACACACATACACACACGCGCGCGCGCACACACACGGAATGTTCAACACCAATAGCCATCAGAAAAATGTAAATCAAATCAAATCAAGCTCCACTGCACACCCTGCAGGACAGTTATCAAAGCCAGAAGACAGTGAGCATCGTCAAAGTCAGGGAAAGCAGAACCCTGCCAACACTGTTATGGGAAATGTAAATGGGCCAGCCCCGAGACAGCAGTGTTTCTCAGAATGTTAGATAAATTCACCATATACAGCAGCCCCAGCCCAGGGATATACCCAAAACAACAATTAAACACACATCCACATAAAAACCTTTAACATGCAAACAAAACAAAACAAAAACCCAAAACCAAAAGCAAACCAACAAAAAAAGCTAGGCATAGTGACATTCTGGAGGCAGAGGCAGATCTACAGACAGGCCTGGTCTACAGAGCAAGTTCCAGAACATCCAGGGCTGTTACACAGAGAACCCTTTTCTTAAAAACCAAAACCGAAACCAAAACAAAGCAAAACAACAACAACCAACCAAAAAATAAAATACAATCAAACAATCTTTAGCATGAATGAGCATAAGAAGCATCACACAAAAGCTAAGTGGAAATGACATCTGTTCATGAGCAGAGAGCCAAGGGCAGCTTTTTTCCTTTTTTTTTTTTTTTTTTTTTTTTTTTTTGGTTTTTCGAGACAGGGTTTCTCTGTGAGGCTCTGGCTGTCCTGGAACTCACTTTGTAGAGCAGGCTGGCCTCTAACTCAGAAATCAGCCTGCCTCTGCCTCCCAAGTGCTGGGATCAAAGACGTGCACCACCACTGCCCGGCTGGGTAGCTTATTCTTAAGACAGCATACTACTGATGTGTGAAAAGGAAGGAGGTCCTGACAAAGCTGCAGTGGGATGAACCTTGAGGGCAGTGTGCTTGTGACATGAGCCAGACAGAGCCAGGTCACAGGTGAAATCTCTAGAAAAGGGAAGCACAGAGACAGGAAGCAGTGCAGTGACTGCCTGGGGCCAGAGCAGGGACCAAATGACTGCAAACAGGATCTCTTTCAAGTGTAAACAAGTTTATAACAATGTTTGTTCAAAGCTATGACTGGTTGAAAATGACTTGTACACTAATAATAGTTGATGGTGTGTGTGTTGGCTAGTTTGATGTTAACTTGATACAAGCTAGAGTCATTTTGGAAGAGGGATCCCTCAACTGAGAACATGTCTCCACCATCTGGCCTGTGGGCAGGCCTATGGTGCATTTTCATGACTGACTATAACCGTGGGAAGGCCCAGCTTCCTATGGGCAGTGTCACCCCTGGGCTGGTGGTCCTGGATGCTATAAGGCAAACTAAGTGAGACACAAGGAGCAAGCCAGTAAGCAGCTCTTCTCTATGGTTTCTGCACCAGCTCTTCCTCTAAGTGCCCTTCCTGAGTTTCTTCAGTGATGGACTGTGCTGTGGAACTATAAGGTGAAATAAACTTTTCTTCCCCTAGTTGATTTTGGTCAATGGTGTCTTATCACAGCAATAGAAAAACTAAGACAGTGTGTAGGTCTTATTTCAAAAAAAAAAAAAAAAAAAAAAAAAACTGCTTAAAAGGAGTTAAACCTCAACTTGGAGGTATTGCCTGGAGCGTCTTGCAGACCCAAAGGGAACTGACACTGTAATCCCTCATGTGAATCAGTGCACCATCCCCACTTGCTTGAAGGGTCCCATTCTGCTTGTCACGGCTCTCCAGACCTTGGGTTCCCAATATCTTCTGACCATTAGAGTAACGTGGTCCTACAGATTCCAGTAGTATCAGTGCCAGTATCTCCTTAAAGTCACCCCAGCCAGGTCAAAGTCACTTCAGAAGGTAGTCTCCTGTCTACAGTTTTATGCCCAGATAATTTCCTATGCCTGGTAGCTGTTTGTGAAGTGCGTCATGTCATGTGTGTCATGTGTGTCATGGCTTCTGAGCAGAGGACAGTTAAGAGTTTCCTAGGTTTACTAGAACAGAGCTACTAGGTCTACATCCTCTCTGAGGTGAAGTCCTGGATGTCTAGGGAGTGTCAGATACCCCTCTAAAGGAAGCTGATGACACACATGGCTTAGAAAGGATGACTTGAAGGGAAAAGTAGGCCCCTGTGGTTCTCTACAGGCAGAATGGCATCCTTAGAGGCAGCCACACTGGAGCATAGGCACCTTAGGTAGGGGAGGGAAGTAGTGTTCAACTCTGACAATTGTGTGAAGCTAGCCAGCACTCGGCTTGCTTGCTTGCGGTGCTAGCCACCCTAGCAGGGGCTCTCCAGACAACTTTCATAGGAATACGACAGGCGCTGGGTGAGTGCTGCTCAACAGCATGCTACAGCACAATCCTAGGCAGAGGAAAGTCTCAGACCTGGCAGCCAAGAGCAGCAACCCCAGATCAGCTCAGCTCCTGCACCTTTAGGGAAAATGAGTTGCCAGGAAATAGTGACAAACAGAAACCCTGCTCTAAGCAAGCATCTACGCCAAGGAAGGACACAGTGAAAAGGAGGTCTCCTGGCCATGACCCCTCAGGGTTGCCCCTCCCCACCTTCTTACCTTTGGGCCCTGGGTCGTGGATGCTGTCTGGTGACCAGAGCACTTCCCCAGACAGTCTCCCCAGGGCCACTCCTACACCAGCCAGCTGCTGCTGGGGGCCCTGGGTAGGGTGGCCCCCCAGGGAAGCCGTGGTCTGACT
The DNA here is from genome assembly GCF_000001635.26 of Mus musculus. NCBI lineage: Eukaryota > Metazoa > Chordata > Mammalia > Rodentia > Muridae > Mus > Mus musculus. The sequence goes on from NC_000083.6 coordinate 25,973,230, forward strand.
CCGTCTCGGCAGCCAGGGAGGAGGCGGAGCTCCCCATGGCCCCCCTGACAGCGGCCACGTAGAGAGCCGGGCCTGGTCACCTCTGGCCGGTGGCACACGGATGGAAGCATGGAGAGAGGAGAGTGCCCACACCGGAGAAAGGGCAGCCGGCTGGTCAGTGACACAACAACAAAAATAAACAGAATAGAAAGAGAGAAGAAACAGTGTAACTCACACAGATGAAAACTCTAGGACCCCCCGGGTGTGTGTGTGTGTGTGTGTGTGTTTCCCAGCATGCCTTGGGGTATGCAAGGGGAAAATGAGGTTCAGGGACCTGGGCATGACTTTAAGTATTCAGCACTGTAGTGCACATCCCATAGACAAGCTCCACAAAGGATACAGGTCAGAGGCCCAAGGCCAGCGCTCCACAGAACTGCTGCTCCCTGACTTGAGGCACAGTAAGGTTTTAGGAAATAACCCTAGTCTGAAAAACCCACGATCCCTCTCAAACTTGTCTCTAGTCTACAAAGGTTTTATTCCTCAATTAGGAGAACAATTCTGCCTCATTACAGACAACTATCAAGGAGACATTAAGTTCACAGGAAAGGCTGGGCAGTGGTGGCGCACACCTTTAATCCCAGCACTTGGGAGGCAGAGGCAGAGGCAGGCAGATTTCAGAGTTCGAGCCCAGCTTGGTCTACAGAATGAGTTCCGGGACAGTCAGGGCTACACAGAGAAACCCTGACTCCAAAAACCAAAACCCAAAAAAAAAAAAAAAAAAAAAAATCACAGGAAAGGAAAAAATGCAGGGCAGAGGGCACAGCAGGATGGCACTTAAAGCTCTAAGAGGCCAGGGTCAGACTGCCTTTAAAAGGGCAGCAGCCGACTGTGTAAAGGCACACTCACCCTCAAGTCCTAGGCCTGGACAATCCCAGGGAGCCTGAGAGACCATCCATGCTGAGTGCAGGAGAGCCACACCTGGTGGCTAAGGGAGTGCTAATGAGACCAAATAAACCCGAGGACTTGGCAGCTGCGAGACTGACACTCACAGGATAACTTATAGCCCTCTTCTGGCTGTAGGTGGAGGTCTCTATGTAGGTGGAGGTCTCTATGCTGCCCTTTGACTGGTTAGACCACAAACTTGTCTGGTTTCAGCAGTTCCTACCCGAGTCTCCTATCACACACCAATAGCACTTTCTCTGGCTTCTGAGTAAGTCTCTATAACACAGACATTGGTATTGGGTTACAGATGAGGGGAGACTGACATAAGGGGTGCAGTTCTGCTTGACAGGTGACAGTCTGTATAGTGCCTTTGAGAGCCAGCACCTGATACCTGGGAGGGTCACCAGCACCAAGCCCAGTCCCACTCCAACATACCCAGGCATGGGGAAAATTAGTTCTGCAACCCTACACCATGAGGTTTCAATCAGAACCAGCTACTTTTCCCATGAAACAGTGTTTCTTTCCTCACTACCTTCTGAGTTAGCATGCCAGGGGCTGCTTTTGCAGAGGGCCTGGTGCTATTGGCTGGATGGCCCTTTGAGATTTGAAGGCTTTTAATTCATACTTGGAAATGGCTAGAGAACAAAACAAAAGGGGAGGTAGGAGAACTGAACTTATGTGCAATGAACATTTCACATGCCTCCCTCCATGTTTTTTTTCTTTTGGAGAGAGAGTCTTACTATGTAGCACAGATTGGTTTAAGCTCCGCATCCTGCCTCCACTTCTCAGGTGCTGTGATTACAAGCATAAGATATCACACTGGGCTAGAAAATTCAAATTTCAGTTTCTACACAAAAGACCATGCTCATTTATTTACATGTTGTCTGTTGCTTCTTTCAGAGATCACACAGCTCAAGAAGCCACAAATGTCTCCTGACTGTTCTATTGAGGAGAGCTGGCTGGCTTCGACCAGGCAGCAAAGCCCAGGTTCAGACTTTCTGCAACCCACACAAAGGGTATAAAGAACTAAGAGAAGGCTAGAGGTCTGGCTGGAACCCACCATGGAAGAATTCCCAAAATTGTCTTCTGATCTTCACAGGTGGGCACATGTTCCCTGCCCTAATAATAATAATGCAGGGCTGGAGAGGTGGCTCAGCGGTTAAGAGCACTGACTGTTCTTCCAGAGGTCCTGAGTTCAATTCCCAGCAACCACATGGTGGCTCACAACCATCTGTAATGGGATCTGACGCCCTCCTCTGGTGTGTCTGAAGAGAGCAATGGTACACTCACATACATAAAATAAAAAAATCTTTAAAAAAATTAATAATAATGCAAGGCAAAGAAGGACAGGTAGAGATGGTTATGTGACCTCCCATAATCCAGCACTGGGGAAACTAAAGCAGATGAATCAAGGTTTCTAGGCCAGCCTGGAGTACATACTGAAACCCCTCAAAAGGAAACAAAGCAGGGAGCTCAAAGATGGCACAAAAGTTAAGGTCACTTGTTGCTACTGTAGAGGACCTGGGTTGGATTCATAGCACCCATGTGACAGTTCACAACAATCTGTAACTCCAGTGTCAGTAGATCTGACATGCTCTTCTCTAACATCCATGGGTATACACACACACACACACACACACACACACACACGCACGTAAAATGTTCATATACATAAAATAACTTAAAAAAAAAACCAAAAAACCAATAAGTCAACAAAAAACAAAGCTCAAATAAAAAGATGCTAGTATACTTTGTGTAATCTATTGTCTATAGACTGTTGTCCTGTCAGTATGAAATCATCCCAAATGACAGTACTGAGTTAATACTACTATCCCTTTTCTGGTCAAGGTGCCCTTCCCTACTCCCCAGCCCTCTCAGGGTGCCACAAAGTAACCTCAGCTAACCTCACATTCTTACTGCTTTTGTGTTCACACAGGGTCTTACAATGTAGCCTAAGCTGATAGCAAATTCCTGATTCTCCTGCCTCAGTTTCTGGAGTAATACAATGCACTTGGCTCTGGTTAAGATCTCTGGACTGTGTTCTAGCTCAGTATAGACATGCCCCTTCATGGGACACAGTAGGCTCCTGTGCTGGTGGCTTTGTTTGGGGCATCAGTGAATTGTATCTGGTTTTTGCTACTTTGGTGAATTCTTCTTTTTCCCACCCTTGGTTTCTCCTCTATCACTAGACAGGAGAGAAAGACTAGAGAGGAAAGAGAGAGATAAAGATCTCAGAATCTAATTTCTTTTTGTTTCTTCTTTGCTACTTTATAGGTTCTTTGTTTTTCTACCCTTTATCCGCGCCCCCACCAGTTTTACTCCATATCACTAAACAGGAAAGAATAGAGGGGGGAGAGAGAGAGAGAGTGTGGAAGGCAGGGATGTGAGGGAAGGGGAACTGGCAGAGATCTGAATCTAATTCCCTCCCCCTTTTTTTCCCTCGAGACAGGGTTTCTCTGTATAGCCTTGGCTGTCCTGGAACTCAGAAATCCGCCTGCCTCGGCCTCCCAAGTTCTGGGATTAAAGGCGTGTGCCACCATGCCAGGCTTCACCTTGTTTTTTTGTTTTTGGATCATGACTACTGTCAAACTGCAATCTCCATTCCCCAACAATGCCTGTAGGGGCTCTAACACTTACATACCCTCTGAAAAGTTCCCAGAATTCCAAATGTTGCAGAAACTATCTGCAGTTGGCAAAACCCCGTCTTTGCTAGAGCACGAGGCAAATCATAGTCAGCTGCTGCAAAACAGCCCCATATCCCCACATCCCCACACCTGGGATTAGAGTGAAATAATATTATTATATTTCTATGTTTTTTTTTTTTTAAGAAATCAAGATTCCAGAATTCTAACTACAGTGAAATGTTGGTGGCAGGGTGCCTAGCAAAACATGCTCCTATCCATCAGTCCCATGTTACAACAGTCACCCAGTCACCTGTGTCTCCTGTGGTTGTCAGTGCCACAGCAACCCTCAAACTGACAAGCCCTGGCAACATGGGAGCCTCCCGTAAGAAATGTACCCCAGGGCTGGTGAGATGGCTCAGTGGATAAGAGCACCCGACTGCTCTTCTGAAGGTCCGGAGAGTTCAAATCCCAGCAACCACATGGTGGCTCACAACCATCTGTAACAAGATCTGACGCCCTCTTCTGGAGTGTCTGAAGACAGCTACAGTGTACTTACATATAATAAATAAATAAATCTTAAAAAAAAAAAAAGAAAAGAAATGTACCCCAGCATTTCTGGTGCTTCTCTCTCATACCCAAACACTGAGTTGGGGAGAGGGAGGAAAGAGTATTGAGTTAGGCTTAGCACAAATGCCCATGGGGCAAAAATTGTTCACCACAGGGTCTTTCCCACATTTACTATGAAAGCAGGAAATATATTCAGGGGCTGCCCATCTGCCTACAGGAAGATTACCTGCTCCTCCAGGAAGGTACTAGGGACGTGCATGGGCTTGGGTGCTGCTTGCCCCACAGTTCCTATAGTCCTCACCTACCCTTCTTGCCAATCCTGCCCAGAGCACATCCTCCTCCTGCCTTTGTGCTCGCTCACTGGGGACACTTTCTTTGAGCATAGGGTCTCTTGGGAGGGTGGGGACAGCATATTCTTTCTTATTTGGTAAGTATGCAGAACAAAGAAGAAAGAACAATGACTCCAGGAACTCTCCATGCGACAAAACCCCAATCATGTCTGCTATCGAGGAGGAGAGAGCCCTTTGGTGTGCTCAGGAGCCTCTGTCCTGGCTAAGGGCCACCTGAGGCTTGAGAGATGATGACCCCTACCTTAACCCCACTACACACACCATGAGCCACTTGACTACCAGCTCTTAGTTGGCCTACGGGGTCCTCTCACCTTGAGAAGCTGGCATCAGTATGGCTCTGCTTGTTTTGAGACAGTCTCATGTATCGTACGATGGCCCAAAACACTATGTAGACAACAATGTTCTTCCATTCCTGATCCTCCTGTGTAAGATTGTGTGGCTTACCACATAGCTGTTCATGTGTGCCTCTTGAAACCCACCTTCTTTCTGCTGGCCTTTCAGGCACAACTATAGACCCCAGCATCTCCAGCAACGCTGGCAGTTGGCAAGTCCACATGTATGTAGGCAGCTGGGTAAAAGGTTCTACATGCCTTCCTTCTGGAGTCTGACAATCAGGGGCCACTGAGAGAATAGAATGGGAATCCAGCAGCAGCCCTAGAGAGGACTAGTTGTTCTCTGTCTTGGCCAGCCCTCTACAAAAGCAATTATTCCACCCAAGCAACTTGGCCAAGGACACGGGAACCAGGTCTTCTCTGAGTGAAGGAGGCTGGTCCCTCTCAGGTCTCCCCCATCTAGCCCAGAGTACACCAGCATAATTAGCATGTGGTGAAGCAGGGACACCAAGGAATGCCAACACAGGTGGATCCAGTCTTTGTTCACATTCTGGTTGCATAGGCTGTACTCCAGCACGGCCCCCCACCCTGGGTGTTAGGCTTGAGTTACCTCAAGTGCTGTCCTCGCTTTGCCGCTACTCTAGAGAATACTCCACTTGCTCATTCTTTTACTCCTCTGTGTGCCCAGCAAACACCCGTTGACCTGTGCTTTGAGTCAGGTTGCTTTAGGAGGTTGGGCACAGCAAGTAGTGATTCTCAGAGGTCCCTGCCCCAGACATTGTCTCACTGCTACATGAATTAGTGTAACCACATCAGCCTCCAACAGGAGGCAGAAGAGGCAGGGGACAGTAAAGACCACAAGATTTGAGAGATAGGTTCTCCCATCCTCTTAACCCAGGAGCATAGCTATGCCTTCCCAACTCCATGACCTACCAGCCAGTACCTCCTTTATTTTCATCAGGGAACTGTTCCACTTTTAAATGGGACAGTGGCCTAGATCTGGCCTCAAGGAATGGGACTGCCACTGCTCTAAAAGACAAAGTATTAATTATCAAGCTGCATTAGCATGTCCCCAGCCTTGGTGTGTTTGTTGAGGACAGCTGGGGGGTATCCACCCAGGGCAAGCATGAGAAGACAGGATGACACTTCCATTAGATTCTGCATGGAGCCACATAAGGGTGTCCTCTCAGTCAGGAGGCCAAGTCCTAGCTATGGCATCAACAGCTTCACTTTCAGCTCTGAGGACCCATTTGCAGGGGAGATGCTTAGTATACTTCAGGTAGGTCAGATTCATGGCTCTTCCTCACAGGTGCTTAGGCCTGGAGGTTGGATTGGCTCTCACAAGCCCCAAAACCTGTCTAAGGGCTGCAAACCCTTTGTATAGGCTGTCCCTTGGTCCTACACTACCACAGCCAAGTCAGTATTTCCTGCCCAGAGCTCCCAAAGACTTGTGGGATGTCTCATTTCCAGGACAATCTGGGGATTTTACCAAGTCAAGGCCAGGGAGACCTACTGCACCTTGTGCTTCCAGGGCTCTTGGTGTAGGAAGTACAATGTCTTCCTACATCTCCTATCTGGGGCGGTGCCCAACCCCAGTAAAACAAGAGTAGAACGAGGTTTCCTATAACAATTGATAAAGTATCTACCACACAAGGCCCTCCTCTGGGTAATTTTATAAAGGACCATCTCTCTCCCACTTTAATTACAGTAACCCCATGTCACTCCCCTCTTAAGAGAGCGGATGACAAGGGAGAGCAGTGTCTAGCCCCCACCTGACTCCCATAGCTACCCCCATATCTTATACTTGTACCCACCAGTGCAGGAGGCAGCAAGTCCAGATGTGAAGCCAAGAGTAAGCCACTGCTGGAATGCAATTCTGTCCAAAAGCAGCTGCTATCAAGGCCAGCTCCAGAGAAAATGGCCTGGGGACAGGAAGTAAACCCTCCCTTCAAGAAACTAGGCTAAGATCTACCTCAAGGAAGCACCCAACCCTGTGAAAACTGGCTGAGCAGCATTCTCTAAGAGACAGGGGGAGTGTCTCCACAGGAGTGTACTACCCCCTTAGCTCTTTGAGCCTTTGGCAGGCCACAGGCAAGACATCTTAGGTGGTACATCTAAGAGGGTACGAGACCCAAGTGGCAAGACCAAATGCCACTAGCATAGCTTCCCCGAAAATATTTTCCGCAAAGTCAGAGAACCAGGTTGGTAGGGCAGGGCAGCAGGGCAGAGGGCTGGTCACCAGAGACCTTGGGCACTGGCCCAGAGAAAGGGGTTCCTCCTGCCACCTCGGTACTTCTGCCCTGCTGCCCCATCAAACAATCCAACAAACAAGCCACACCATTTGGTAACTAGCTCACCTGACGAGATGCCAGTGTGCCCACACCTGAGTTGCTGCCTTAGGAAAGGGCCTCTGAAAAAGCTGACCACTGCAATCCTCACCAAGAGAGCATACCCCTTTTATCAAGGTTTGGACTCTGGCTCAGGAATGCCAAGTGCAGCCTCTGGGATTATCTGCACAAGCCAAAGTCCTACAAATGAGTCCTGACTGACCATGTGGCTCAGGCCCTGCCCTCTTGTACAGTGCTACAGTGAGAACCTTTCAGAGGATTGATTACTGTCCCACCTGAGCACATGCTGTTCAGGGACTCCTGTCCTTTAACAAGTTGTATTTATTCCACAGACAGAGACCACAGGGGACAACAAGGTTTGCTGGCTCTTAACTACCTCTGTCACAGGAACCAACTTGTCCCATAGTCAAACAGGCCTGTGGCTAATTCTATACTGGTAAGGACAATACAGGAGGTTATTCAAGATCCTGTCTTGATGTTCCTCACCTTGGTTCTGCTCTTGGGCAGAGTGCATCACCAGGGCCACAGATCAGTAGTAGTTGGCAAGAAAGCCTAGGCTGTCTAGGTACTGCCAGGGAACCATGCCCAGGTTGGGGCAGGGCTCAGGGAAACAGTAGAATGCCATCAAGATTCCCTGGACTCGGGTTCTGGCACTGCTCAGCCACTCCAGCTGCCTGCCAATGCGGAGCCACTGTTTGAGCTGCAAAGCTCTGCTTTTCTAAGCAGCTGCTCACCATGGAAGATGCTGCCATGCCAGGTAGGATATTCACATGTCCTCATCCTGTACTTCCCTTCTGAGTCACTGCAACCTCCTACACGCACTTGGCCACTGCCCCCTCGTACGAACAATACTGGAGATGGTGGTCACCACCCTCCACCTACACACAAGAAGCAGTGTGCAAGCTGAACTCAAAAAGTGAACCAGAGATTATACTGAAAATGAAAAAGCCCATCTAAGAGCCAGGTGTAGGACAAAAAGCCTTAAGAAGAAGGCTGTCCATTTTTCCATTTGTGTCAAGTGCTTCCTGGTCTCCAGCTCACAAGCAGAAGTCAAAAAGTCAGGCTGAAGCTGGGTATAGTTCCACACAACTTTAATCCCAGCACCCGGGAGGCAGAGGCAGGCAGATTTCTTAGTCTGAGGCCAGCCTGGTCTGAAGTAAGTCCAGGACGGACAGCCAGCCAGCCAGCCAGCCAGCCAGCCACACACACACACACACACACACACACACACACACACACACGCACACACACACACACACACAAGCACACAGATACACATGCACAGACATACATGTAACCACACACACACACACACACACACACACCCCTGAGCTGAGGCTGGACCTCAGAACAGTAGCGGCACCTCCAGCTGTACGCCTATTCAGAGCAAGTGAGACACACTGATCCTGCTGAGGTGAGCTACAGCAACTCTTGAGGCATCTACATGCCAGACCTGCTGCATCCTAACAGGGAAAGGGCCACTGAGCATCCTTCTGTGACCATCCAGAGGGAATTGCACACCAGCTTAATTATACATTATGAGAACAGAAATTGTGTTTTTCAACGTGGTATTGCCAGGAAAACAAAGGATTTAAGTTTTTAGTTCACAAGCTGTGTTGTTTAATGTGGAACACCATTTTAAGAGAAGGTAGAAGAGCAGCCTGCCGGCCCTGCCATCAGCAGAACAAGAGTCATGGGATGAGGCACTCAAGCTCATGGCCAGCTCCAAAGAGGTGGCCGGGATTAGGAGCATGCGGGGCCATAGCATGTCTCCCCTGACTTCCTTCCCCACTAGAGCTCTGGCCTTTCAACATCTCTGCAGAAGGGCAGGGGCTCCAGAAAGCTATAGAACATATTGATTTTTCCATTAAATTGTGTATGGTCAGCAAGAACAAGCAAGGGACAGAAGTCTGAGACTCCTTTTTTTTTTTTTTTTTCGAGACAGGGTTTCTCTGTATAGCCCTGGCTGTCTTGGAACTCACTCTGTAGACCAGGCTGGCCTCGAACTCAGAAATGCACCTGCCTCTGCCTCCTGAGTGCTGGGATTAAAGGCATGCGCCATCACGCCCAGCTTTGAGACTTCTTTAAACACAACTTTTAAGAACTTTTAAGGACAGAGGAAGGCAACGGGAGAGGGCACCTTCTCCATCAGTGAGCGTTCTGCAGCCTTCCCATCCTGTTAGCAGCAGGTATGGCTGTACCCTGACATTTTCAAATAGCCGCTATCGACTTGTTTTCCTTCCAATATCCCAACACTCTACCCAGGCTCATCCTCCAGCTTGGCCACAGGGAAATGGGGATGGCAGATTCAGGGAAGCTGAGACATGGAATATGGTGCAGGAGAGCCACGACTGTGCCTTTGTCAGTACAAGAGGGTTGAGGCCAGGGCAAGTGCCCACTTGTTTTCCTGAAATGGAGCAAGCCTGCTCTGGTGCCCAGTGAGTTCTTACGCAGTGATGGCTATATCACTGGTTTCCCACATGACAGACAGCTTGTGCAGAAGAGTAGAACAGAGCAGTTGGACTGCCCAACACCTTATGATGGTTTACCCTAAGACCCACACTAACCACGCCTGCATTGCCACACTGTCCTCCTATAATGCCACCCCTGGCCACTGTCTGCCTAGTAGGACCAGTCTGGTAGGCAATATGCTGTCCACACCAAGATACTCTTTGGTCCACTGGTCACAAGGTTTCCACACAGCCATGCCATGGTCCACAGAATGACAATCATGTGGCTAAGCCTCATGATCTCCAAGCCTCAACCCAGTCTCCTCTGCCTCCTCTCAGCGACACTTATGCAAGGGTCATAAGCTGGTAGTTTACTTCTCAGACTGAGAAACAAGCCAGGTGCCTGTTTCCACAGAGACCACATGCTACTTTTCTGGGTTAGGAGAACTCTTTAACCTTAGAAGTCAATCGACTCAAGGCTACCAGAGGTCAGCAGTCAATTGAGGATGCTTACTGGCTACCTGATCAGTGTGGGGGTGAACTGAGTTGGTTACCAGGACTTGCCAAGAAATAACACACACGTCTTGAGTCTGGGAGACACCAGGAGCTGGGCTGCCCCCAACAGAGCCCTGGGGATAGGCTAGAAAGATATTGGAGGTCTAGGAATCAAATGGCTCCAGACAGCCGAGACAAACTGAGGATGTGTGAAGGCCAAATGGCAGAGGTGTATCCAGCCTGAGGAGTTAGGGACTAATTAGAGCTTCTGAAAGCAGGAGCACAGAACACTTCAGGGTGCTCAGACTGTGTGAGGTGATAGAACCAGAGGGGACTGGAAGGACAGGGTAGTCAAGAGATAAACAGCCAGGTAGGAGAACAATCCACACCCCGCCCCCAGGCCTAGGGAGGGGTGGAGGTGGGGACAGGAAGTGTCCTTTAGGCCAGAGTCTTAAGGCCATATCTGTATTTCTCAAAATTCAGCCTCCCAGGCCACACAGTTTAGAAATCATGACAAAATAAAGAGACAAGTCACCAGTGATCCTGGGTCTCTCCGTATCTGGTGTTTTTCAAAGAGCTTAACATTTTTCGTTTATCATTTTAAAAATTATTTTTAAAAAGTTTAATTTTGGCCTTTTCAGCCCCAGCAATTGTCTAGTGCAGTGAAAGGCAGTGTTGATACTAAAGACCACAGGGATGGACAAAGGACTACTCTAACTTTCTTAGGCTCTTAACTTATCAGCTCATCAATAGCATGTATACTGAAGGTTTTCAGGTCACCAAAAAGGCTCATCTCAAGAGCCACCAGTGAGAATGTGGAAGGAGACCAAAAAATGCTTGTGGTTTGGAGACTTAGAACTCTGTCTATCCCTCTCCTGTCAATGGATGACGGACAGCCTCAGTTTCCACATCTGTAAAATGGGCCTTACAAGTTTTGCCTTAAGGCCTGGACAATGTACAACAGGGGCCAGGAAAGCTTGGGAGTAGACAAAGCCTGGATCCAAGGATGGGCCACAATGGAACCCTTTACCCACAGAGGACTAACCTAGGCTTCTACATAGATATGGAGTTAGGGCCACTCTCAGACACTATGGCCAGCAGAGATTTTGATAACTCCATTGCAGTTAAGTTGTACAGTTTCTGAGCCTTGGATCCAGCAGGGTTCAAGTCTTCCTCCATGGAGGTCAATGACCTGTCTACCAGTCAGACAGCTCTAGACATTCTTAGATGTTAGAAAAGAAATGGGTGCATCTCTGTGGAGCAGAAGGACCTCAAAGGAAACAGAATCTACTACCCCATGGAGGCAAGCTACTGTTCAGCAAGACACAATTGCCCTAGACTGCAGAACTGTGGTCCTGAGCGCATCCCTGACAGCTAGACTCTGGAAGCAGGGAGAAACTCAAGAGGCAAGCTCCACATCTGTGACTTGCAGTTCTCCAGACTGGGAAAGGGGAAATTGCCACTGGAGGGGTAATCTCACAGTTTCTTACTGAGTAGCAGTTCTTCCTGATTTATTGCTGAACTGCAGGGTCAGCAGCAAACACTCAGGTAGGCTCTCAGGTTCTCCTGAAACTCAGGAGGTATCTATCCTGTTTTCGAGGCTAGGTGTTTCGCGGTCCTGTTTCAGTATCTGTACTCAGGGACCCTAAGAGCCAGCCTAGCAAGGACCATCTGGCCACACAACAGGGTTCCCAAATCAGACGTGGAAGGGCCCCTTTTTCAGAAAACAAAAAGAAAATCCCGCAGCTGTCAAGGGGCTGCTCTGTAACTTTCTCGGCCTGCTGACAGGCCCGCAAAAACAGAAGTGTGGGATGAGGGGGCACACAGGACGCTTTACTCTTGCTGCCGCCCCAGGCAGCTGCAGGTTTCTGCAGACAGTGCCCCCACGACCTATACCTTCGTACAGTGGGCCAACGCTTAGCCCCGGACAAGAGGGCACTCAAGGACAGGCAGGCACCGAGGGTCGCCTGCGTCTGAGGTTCCTAGGCTGGCCTCGAGTGACCCACACCTCCGGCGCGCTTCCCCCTCCCCTTCCCGCTCACCACAAGCCAGGCTACTGCTCCCAGGACAAACATGGAGCATCCCGGCTGATGCCCTGAGGCCGAGCTCTACGAGTCCTAGGCCGTCTGGCCGGCCGCCTACCGTGGAACTCACCTTAGCGAGCCGGCGGCGCCTCCTCAGCGCTCGCGATCGGTCTAGGCGGGCGCGGCCCTAGTGCCGGCCCTCAGTCGGTTGACCCACAACTTCGACCGGAGGGCACCAAGGGCCCCTTCGCGCCAGCCGCGATGCTCCGCCGGCTTAGCGCGTTTTGGCCGCGAAGATCCGTCTCGGCCCGGCAACCTTACAAACGCCTCCGTAGCTAGCGCCCGCCGTCCCGCCCGGCCTACCCGCTACGCCTTACGCTGCTTCCGTAGCGTGGCGCCCAGCCGGGGCCCGAGGCTACAGCGCGTCAGGGGCGCACGCGGCACTGGGAACCCGGAGCCGGGACTACGGCTCCCACAGGGCAGAGCGACGCGGCTCAAGGCACGCCGGGAATTGTAGTCCATGAATGGTCCTACCCTCTACTCTTTCCCTGAGATTTCGCCCTCCCAACGTGACCGGAGACGCTCAGTTCACGGATGCAGTTGGTACTCCCAAGCTAGTTTGATGTGGCGCGCTGGATCCGGGAAGAGAACGGACTACAGCTCCCAGGATCCCCTTAAGATGGGCTTTGGGCTCCGGTAGGCGTCCACGGGGTTCGAGTGTTACTGCGCCAGGGGAGATGTCGGGAGTCTGGGTCGTGATTTTGTACAAGGTCTGAACCGGTTGTCTGCTGCGTTGGGGCAGTAGGTGGTACAGTCCAACCTAGCTGCCTTGGCTGCTTTCTACCTCTTCCAGCGACTTCTGGTTTCTTTCCCAACGGTCTGAAGCAGCAACCGTGCTGGCACTGCTCCTTCCGAGGTTACTCCATCTGAGGTCTGTGTTTACTCGAGTGCTAGATAGGCACGTCACTTTTTCTAGAGAAACACTGGCATCTGAGGCAGTCCTTTGAGTTATGTTCACAAGAGCCCCCAAGCTATTTCCCATTAGAGCCCTTTGGCTCCCCCGAATTAACTTAATTCCAGCCACTTGTCCTCTGCAACTGAAAGCTAACTAAGAATCAGGCTGCTAGCCGGGCGTTGTGGCCCACGCCTTTAATCCCAGCACTCGGGAGGCAGAGGCAGGCAGATTTCTGAGTTCGAAGCCAGTCTGGTCTACAAAGTGAGTTCCAGGACAGCCAGGGCTATACAGAGAAACCCTGTCTCAAAAAACAAAACAAACCAAACCAAAAACCAACCAAAAACCAAAAACCAAAAACAAAAAACAAAAAAAAACATAGCACATAGCAAAAGGACACCCGGCACTCTGAATGTTGTGTGAGAGATTGGGTACTATTTGCCCCCGGACCCAGAAAACCTGAGTCTGGCTCAGTAGAGACTACAGATAATGTTTCTGGGAAATCATTCATGCTCCAGAAGCTAGAAAGCTAAAGACTGGCCATTGAATTCAGGATGCTGTGGGGACACCTATGCCTGAATGGGGAAGACACCAAATTTTGGCAAGAGGAGAGGAGCAGAGGCTGTCTTCCTGAGCCCCCTGACAGTGGTGAAGTCACTGCTCATTCATCAGTAGGTGATACCCATGATCAGGAGAATGGCCAAGCTGGATCCAGGACAGTATCTCTGGTCACTACGGGTCATCACTAGTGCAATGATGTATCACTGCACTAAGTAAGATGATCACACAGCAGGTAAAGCTGGATCATCCCAGGTTGGCTGAGCCCTGATCTATGCTAGTGTAGTATGGGCCAGAAGACAGACACCCTGTTGAGTGCACAGACCACAGGACACCCTGCAGAGGTCAAGAAGGGCAGAGAGAGCTTTGCAGGGACAGAAGCCATAGATCAACCACCCTGACTCTTGAGCAGATGGGACCCAACACTATTCCTCATAGTTTTGGGGCCACAGCTACAAAGGTATAGTTGCTTAGGTATAGTTGCATAGTTGCTAAGGAGACTGAGGCAGGAGGGTCATGAGTTCAAAGTTGACCTGGGCTAGAAAGTTCAAGGTTTTGTCTCAAAAAGTAGAGGGGTGGGTCAAGATGGTGCACTCCTTTAATCACAGCTCTTGCACTTGGGAGGCAGAGGCAGGCAGATCTCTCCAAGTTTTGAGGCCGAATCACATAAGACCCTGTCTCAATAAACAAAACACAAAGGTACACTTATAAAGGTGCATACTGCAGCCACAGTGCAGCTAGTGCTTGCCTAGCACGCGTGAAAACCTAGGTTTAGTAAGACTCAGAAGCTATTACAGAGTCAAGGTCCCCATTGGGTGAACACCCAGAAAGCTTTAGACAGGACTGGCAGGTTAGTCAGGTCTAAAACTTGGGTCTAAATTTCTCTTGATTTCCACAAGTGACATATACACACACAAGTCAGAACACCAACCTCATGGAAAATGTAAGTGGAGGTTCCCGGCTAAAATTCCTGTCACGCTCTGGGCTTCTTCTAAGATTCCAAAATGTCAGCAGGTTCAGAGCAGATATGTATAAGTACCCGGGCTCACCACAATTCCTCAGGGTAGTCAGGGAGTCTAGTATCAATTTAAATTTGCAGAGGCTAAGCTTCATCTATGTTGTTCTCTAACAGATAACTGACCAAGACCAGGAAGATAAAAACAATGTCAGAGGCCAACTGGAGACAGGATTTGCTTTGGGCAAAGCGTTCCACTTGCTGAAGGTTCAAGAGTTGGCAAGTCCTGTGGCCACTCCCTCCACACCCCCACCATCAGAAGTATAGTGAGGAGTCTGCTAGAGGATGCCAACTTCTGGGATTATCCTCTAGGCATAGTGGTGGGCCCATACAGAAAATTCTTGGACAGCTTTTCCTGGAATGTTTCTACTAACAACCCATCTCAAACATGAGATCCCTTTACAGCAGATCCCAAATGCAGAGCTGTCTGCCTGGGGCTCAGTTCCCTCAGAATCTTCCACTGGGGGTTGAATGGACAACGCTTACCTGGGAGATACACCGAGGAGCTGCCAGGCTTTGGTGCGCTGTGCTCCTGGTTTATTTCTAGCCTTTCCTAGGCAGAGGCGCCTTTTTGGTGTCAATTAAATTCCCATGGCTAGAACCTAACTGGGAGTGCAATAGGTACGTGGTTTGCTGTTCTGATGATGTGTAGTGTCAGGGTCTACTGTGCCACTTAAACTCTTCATAATATACCTCCTCCCATTCTCGATGGCTCTCAATATTTCACTATACCCTCTGACCACAATACAGTGATTTCTCTTGGACACAGGATGTGTAGGCCAGGGGTAAGAGCACTGTGCCTGAGATCTGTGAGATCCACATCTATACTTTCCCCTCTGCCTGTGTGGCAACCTCAACTGAGGCTCCTATAGTCCTTCTGGGCTGTATTCAGGGCACAAGTCTTACCACTAAGGGGCTGTGGGAGGTCATCGGGAACTTGCCTTTAGAAGTGACTGTCAATTGAACAACTCACTTCAGGACCTAGACTCTGCCCATCCTAGAGGAGAAATCCTGGGGCCTCAGGGTAGGCCTGACCTGATCAGGGCAGAAAACAGTGGGTTTCTTTGGTCTGTACTTAAATGGCCAACGTCATCTCCCTAGAAACCTGAGGGAGATAAAAGCAAGGCCCATAGCCACCCACCCCACCACCCTGTGGAGAAAGAAGCCGGCTCCGTGTGCGGTAACAGCTTTAATCTGTGGTAGCTGACACATGGGGCAGGGTCCTGCTGGCCTCCCATCCTTCCATGCCCTGGAGGAAGAGCTACTTCTCAGGGAGCTGAAGCAATGTCATGAGCAAGTTGGTGATTGGTGTGTTTCCCAGGGTCTCCTAGAGACCTGTGTTTAAAGTGAGCACTGCAGGGTGGACAGCAGAGACAGGCTGCAAGCCCTTACACAGGGCCTGGACCTGGGCACAGAAAGGCGGGGCTCCAGTATTGATATATTATACATATATATATATATATATTTCATATGTATACACAGATAGTTTTCTCTCTGGAAAGTATTAAAAAAATTGATCAACCTTCAATCTATAAAAAATACCTACTCTACATGATAGAAAAATCTCTCCTCCAAGTTTACACTGATTTACACACAAGGCTTTCCCCAAAATGTACAATACGAGGCAACATCTTAAACTGTAGTGTGAGGCGGGGGCAGGGGGATAGGCAGTGAAGGGATGCAGGGCAGCATGTGTGGGCACAAGAATTCATACACTCAAACTTGTGTGCGCACTCATGCATGCGCACACACTTGCGCACACACTTCCATACACACTCACACTCACGCAGCCTATGGTGTGGTCTCAGACACTGTGCCCAGACTCCGGCTAGTGCTCAGGCTCAGGCCCAGCTGCTATGGGTGCCGCAGCTCTGTGGGTGGTGCAGGGCAGACAGCAAGCCTTCCTATGCCTCTGGGTCAGTGTAGAACCTCCTCCATTATCCACTAGCAAACTGACTCCTGGGGGACACCCAGGGATTTAAAGTCAAAAGCAGAGAAGGAAACTGTTCCAGAGGCCTAGACTATTGTCTGGGAAATGTAGACTTCTCCCAAGGCAGTAAAGTCAGCCTGAGGAGGGTGTGGGTCCAGGAGCCTAGGTAGGCCACACCTGAGGAGAAGCAGCACCTGCAGTGGGGACAGAGGCTGACCGTGCTCATCAGTCCAGGAAGTGAGTTCCACAGGCAGCATGAACTAGCTGCTCCAGCCCCTACAAGAGCCAGAGTTGATGAGTTACTGTAGTGAGGGTCTGGCCAAAGAATAGCTGTGTGGCTTGGAGGCCCTGGGTCCGAAGGTGAATGGAAGCCCATCTGGTGAGAGAAGGCCTGAGCAGCGCAAGGAGAATTGGTGGCCTATGGACTGGAAGCAGACCCAACGTGTGCCGTCTTTGCCTGTCTGTCTTTCCAACACTACCATTTCTGTGTCCAACTTTGGGTCCTCAGCTTGCTGACTATGTGGGAATGGCCAAGCTTGGGTGGCACCATGTCACCAGGAGTGAGAGGCAGCAACTGAGGGAGGACTCATTCTCTCTCTCTCTCTTTCTCTCTCTCTCTCTTCCTAATAGGGCGCATAGCAGAAAGGGGCCCATGCCAGCCTGAGAGACTATCCCCACATATCTGCATACTGCTGAGCAGACATGGTGTTGTTGGTGAGGCTGGCTTGTGGTGGGAGGCCCTGGTTTCCTGATGTTCAGAGAGCCAGCCACACCCTTTGCCTGCCGTGGACTTCCCTTTCTTCCTTCTTATTGCCTCTGCAGCCCTTCTGTATTTTCCCAGTCGAACTGCGTGAGGGCCCCACACACCCTGGGCTTGGTAAGCTGCAGGACCTGCTGGTCGGGCTCTTTGTGGCAAGACAGGGCCACTCCTGGGTGCTGTGGAGTCTCTAACCAGCCCAAACTGGGCTAAGATGGACTACTTGACCTCTAGGATGGATGGGTTGGTCTCCAGGATGGCCACAATGATCCTGTCAATGTAGTCCTGCAGGCGGAAATTGATCTCCTCCTGCTTCTGGATTGCTTCCATGAGCTGCAGGAAAGCAGAGGGTCAATGCAGGGAAAGGAAGGGGCCTGTACAGGAGAAAGAGGCCTAGGGTTATACCAAGGCGGGGCAAGGTACCTCATCTCGGGAGACAGAGCTGATTTCTGCAGCCAGTGATTCTGAGAAAGACGTGGAGAAGAGGCTCTTGGCACCCTGGATGCTGAGGGTGATGATCTGCCCATTTAGCTCATCATTTTGCTCCTTCAGGTTACGGTTGTCCTAGGGGACATGGCAGTGTCACACTGGGCTGTGCCCTTGCTGGGACAAGGACCTTCCAGGAAGGACCCGAGCTTGTGTGTCCCCTCTCATGCCAGCCTCTCAGGAGCTTCTGTGAGGGTAGATGCAAGGGCAGGGCCACACCTGTTTGAGTCTGCGGACCTCCTGCTCCAGCTCGCTCTCCCGTGCACGGCTGTTGTACTCCTGCAGGCCCAGGCTGCTGCTGCGGCCCCGTCGCTGCTCCACCTCCAGTCTGAGGAGCTGTAGATGTTCTAGCTGCTTGCGGAGGTCCTCGATCAGCTGTGAGACAACCACAAGGTGGGCTCTGGCTAGTTGGCCTGACCCCCTCTCCTGGGAGGACGTTAACCTGTTCCAAGAAGCTGCTGCCCAGAGGTTTCAGTTCCAACGGCACTGCCCAACATGGCAGGAAACTGTTTCCTGGCCTCCACCAAACAGCGGGCTACATCAGACAACATGGGACCATGGGGGGGCGAGGGGGAGAAGAATGGCCCAGCTCTGGGTCCATGGTGGGGAGACAAACCAGCTCACCTCCTGGGTTGCTTCCTTGTCTCTCTGGAATTGGTGCCGCTCATGGCTCAGCCTGTCCCCCATTTTCCTCTTATTCTCCTGTTCCTCACTGAGCCGCTGTGTCAACTCCTCAATCTCATCCAGCATCTTCTGCTTCTCCTGCGAAAACAGACACCTGTGTGGACAGGCCGTGGCACCTGTGTGGACAGGCCGTGACACCTGTGTGGACAGGCCGTGGCACCTGTGTGGACAGGCCGTGGCACCTGTGTGGACAGGCCGTGGCACCTGTGTGGACAGGCCGTGGCACCTGTGTGGACAGGCCGTGGCACCTGTGTGGACAGGCCGTGACACCTGTGTGGACAAGCCGTGGCACTGCTTTATCCACACATGCAGCCTGAGCCCACTCATCTCCAGTCTAGTGACACGCTGTGGACACCACTCTCAGTCTATGGCAGGACTACGTCTGTGCTTTCCTGTCAGCCTGTCAAAGCTGCCCTGCTTGTGGCCAAGGGACCTTCATCTGGACAAGAGCTAGCCCAGTATCTATGGGAAGCTCCTGCTTGGCTCCTCCTCTGGTTTGTAAGAGTCAGCCTAGGTGGGCTGGAAATATTCAGAGCTTCCCACAGGGCACTCTGGGTGGGTGGGGGGTGGCCTCTCAGTGAAAAGACTGGAGTAGAAGGTAAGAGTACTGCCTCTTCCTGGTGATGTGCAAGACCGTCTTCCAGTCACCTCAGATGAGTTGGTAGTATGGGCTCTGGGCCTACAGGTCCCAGGTCTGAACATCTGAGCACAGCAGGGCCCATTGTTGCCAACCTGGCCTTTCCTGTTCAGAAGGCCTTGGCCACATGTCCTGGCTCTATGCTGGTGTGACAAGCAGAGGGCAAAGGACAGAATTGACTCTAGGCAGGCCTTCCCCACAAGCACCAGGCCAGCAGCTCACCTCCTCAAGGCGCTCGATGTTGGCCTTCAGACAGGGTGTGCAGGACCGCAGCTCACTGTTCTCCTCATCCAGCTGCTGCAACCTGGGACACAAGAACAGGTCAGGACCGGCTCCCCTAAAATATGCCTCCAAAGGACAAGGGAGGCCTAGCTATGGAGGAAGACTCAATCCCTGGGAGCTGTTCTGTGACCCACGATAACCCCAAATGCCATGGCTAGTCCTCACCTCGCCACCCAGCTTCTCTGTGCTCTGTTTTTGTATTCTGAGATAGCGAATCATAAAGCCCAGGCTGGCCTCAACCTTTCTGTGTAGACATGGATGGCCTTCAATTCCTGATCCTCTAGTTTATTTCCTGGGCTAACATTCCAGCTGTGTGCTACCTTGCACTGGCCGTGATGGCTTTTAAAGGTGCTTTGGGTTTAGGAATTTTAAGTTACAGAAAAGCTGTAGAGAGTGCAGTCTCTGTCTTGGTTTCCTCTGGGGTCTTCCTATTCATCACCGTAGCAATCACAACCTATACCCAGCTGGGCTGCACACTCCACCAAACCCCAGGATTTCACAGCATTGCCCTTGTGTCTTTTATACTCCGTGCTCTGTGTGTCTCTGACTGTCATACTGTAGTAGTCTTTGATGTATATTCTGCAAAATATGCCTCAGACTGGTTTTTGGTGGTAGGACTGGGGGGGGGGGGGGAGATGTTTAGGGAAAATTCTTCCATAGTGAGGTCCTTGTCACACTCATCTGACACCCACTACGATCATGGGTCACTTAGTTAAGGTATGTCTGCTAGGTACATATATCTATCTTTACTTGTCTCTTAGTTTACACCCCAAGAGAGGGACCCCACACAAGTTCATGGAGGTGTGTTTATAGACAATATTTAGTATTCCTCTAGGAGCAATACCCCTATCTTCTATTTACAGGCTGGCTGTGTGGCTGAGGACCCCAGCCCATCTCATTTACACCATGACTGGCTTCCCAAGGGACTGCTACCATCACAGTTCTGGTCACTGAAGCTCTTTCACTTGGCCCCAGTGTCCTTTGGCGAAGCTCCACCCATCACTGTGTAGTGTCTGTGGGAATTTCCATTATCAGTTGTTCCTGGAGTGTTAATGTACCCATGGTATCTCTGTGCTTACAGGCTGGCCTGATATTCAACTGGGGCTGAGCTTAATGCCCGAACTCCACATGGTAGGAAGAGAGAGTCAGTGTCCACAACCTGTTCTCTTTACTTTCACACATGTACAAACACATAAACATTCACAAATAAATGAACGCAATTTTAAAATTAAAACAGAAATTTTAAGCATCTTTTCATGTGAGTATCCCTTCTTTTCTTTCTGTCTTTTGTTTTGTTTTGTTTTGTTTTTTGTTTTCAAGATAAGAGTTTTTCTCTGTGTGGCCCTGGCTGTCCTGGAACTCTGTAGACCAGGCTGGCTTGAACTCCCAGAGATCTGCTTGCCTCTGTTCCTGGGTGCTGGCATAAATGGTGTGTACCACCAACCCCGGGCTGAGTATTCCTTTTTCCATTACTAAGCTCTCCCTAGATGCTATACTTCCTTGGTAGACAGGAGTTCTCCTGCCTGCAGCTGAGCCTGGCTCACCTGGCCTGCAGGTTCTCGATCTCAATGCTCTTCTCACGCTCCATCTTGCACAGAAGTTCCTTCTGCTTCCTGGTTTCTTCTAGGACCTTCTCTTGGGCTCTGAACTCCTGTTCCTTCAGCTGCTCTTCCAAGGCATTGGCTCTGAGGGCAAAGAGGGGGTACACATCTGTAAGGTGTATGGAGTGTTGTAATGACCAGGGAGCAGCTGTCTCAGGAATGCCAGTACAATCTCAGACATGGACAACCTGAAGAAAGAGCCAGAAAGTTTTGGGCAACAGCACTGGGCAGAAAGCAAATGTGACAGCAGGTACGTATTGCTGAGGCAAGTCCAGACTTTAGGGGCAGCACAGTTAGACTGTGGTGCGGCTTCCACATCACACCCAAGGGGCTAGATAAGCTCCTTTTAAAAAATAAAAACGAAAACGAAAAAACCAAAATCGCTTAAAAAAAAAGATATATTTATTTCATGTACATGAGTACACTGTTGCTGTCTTCAGACACACCAGAAGAAGGCATCAAATCCCCATTACAGCTGGTTGTGAGTCACCATGTGGTTGCTGAGAATTGAACTCAGGACCTCTGGAAGAGCAGTCAGTGCTTTTAACCACTGAGCCATCTCTTTAGCCCAGATCAGCTCCTTTTATGTGCAGGCCCTAATTGCTGTGGTGGAGTAACACTTAGAGAGAAGGATTCACTCTGTACTTTATCCCCTCCAGGATTTCTAAGAAGAGCCTAGTTTAGGCTTGAGGCTCTGGCCTCTTCCCCAGCTTCCTGCAGAAGATAGGACTGGTCAGACATAGTCCTGAGAAAAGTGCTGCCAGCCCTGTCCACAGCTGTGAAGCAGCTGTACCCTAGCGTGTGCGCCTCAGCATCTCTTTGGTGAGACTGAAGAGCAGTAAAGAGCACCAGACAGCACAGGGGTTTGTAGCACACATAAAGACATGTCACACCAACACAGGTGGTGTGGAAGCCACCTGTCTGTGGCTGTGTGGAACTGAGAGTGGCATGCTATGGGAAGAACAGACACACACCTTTAATCCCAGCTCTTGGGAGGCAGAGGCAGGAGGAGCTCTGTGAGTTCAGGGCCAGCCTGGTCTATAGAGAGAGCTCCAGGACAGCCAGGGCTACAAGGAGAAACCCCATCTTGAAAAACCAAAAATAAGTCTTAGACATTAATCTTAGGAGGCTGTGGCTCAGAAGGTGAGGGCCTGCTTAGCATATGCAAGACGCTGAGCTGACTCCAGTGAGAGACAGAACTGGGGAGAAAAGGAGAAAGTGAAAATGAGTAAGAATATTAAAACAGAAAAGAAAGTTTCAAAAACCAAAACAGAAGATATTACATAAGGAAAACAGGGAAAGGAAAGATAGCATCAGAGCTTAGGAAAATGGAGAAAAATGAAAGTTCTAATTGATCTATCTTGACCAAAAGAAGTCAAGGCTGATGAGAAAAGGAAGAGTCTACAGAGAGAGCTTTAGAAGGGGTAGCAAGATGGTCTGGAAGGCTTGCCTCTAAGTCTAACTACCCAAGTTTGAGTAAGAAAACCAATGGCCTTGATCTGATTGTGTGTGTACATGCGTGTGCCCATTTCTCAGAGTTAAAGATCAAGCACTCAGCATATAAACCTTTGAGAGCCACATGGAGGATCCAGGGTGATAAACAGACCACCGAGAATGTGCAGAACAGTATCCCAGACTCCATGCTAGTGAAGGCCTGTCACATCCAGAGCACACCTGCTCCCCTTCCTTATGTTTTGGAAGGGCCTCACTTTGTGGCCCAGGCTGGCTTCAAACTTACCATGCCCCTGCCTCTTCCTTTGCTCTGTGCAGAGTACTGTATGTCATTTCGTCTTGCACATGTGAGGACACCATACAGCCTGTTTTCTTCAGTTTTGCTTTTGGCTAAGACATTCGAAAAGGCTCAGGTCTGCAAAGGCCATCCACTGCCTTGTACTGCACCCCCTATCTGTTCTTCCAGGACAGGGCTCTGCCCTCAGCCCACAAGCCCTCCCCACTGTCCTCTGAGGACACCATGGAAGCTGTACGAACTCCATTTTCTTGTTTGTAGAATGGGGGAAATAATCACCTCCCAAAGTTACTGAGCAGCAAGAGCCTCAGGATTCGTAACCCAGGACCAATGGCCAGGGAGATGTTTTCCCCAGGCCAGAATCTCGGAAACAGTCATCAGAGGCTCCCATATGGGCCATCTCCATGCAGAGTACCAAGTGCTCCAGAAAACTGAGCTATAAGGCTCTGTCGGGGTGTGGCGACACCTTCCCATTTCATGGCTCTGGTCTGAACTCAGAGCTTCATGCAGCACACAGTCTACTCCTGAGAAACAATCTCACTTGAATTTACTTATTGTTTAATTTATTTGGAAAGCCTTGGGGTTTTTTTGTTTTGTTTTGTTTTTTGGGTTGTTTGTTTGTTTGTTTGTTTTTCGAGACAGGGTTTCTCTGTGTAGCCCTGGCTGTCCTGGAACTCACTCTGTAGACCAGGCTGGCCTCGAACTCAGAAATCTGCCTGCCTCTGCCTCCCAAGTGCTGGGATTAAAGGCACGCGCCACCACACCCGGCGAAAGTCTTGTTTTTTACTGTGTGTAGGTGTTTTGCCTGTTTGTCTGTCTATGTACCCCATGTGTGTAGTGTCAGTGGAGGCCAGAAGAGGGTGTTGGATTCTCTGGAACTAGATTTATAGACAGTTGTGAGCTGCCATGTAGCTGAGGTACCAGGAATCAAACCCAGATCCTCTGCAAGAGCAGCCAATGTTCTTACCTGCTAAACTATCTCTCCAATGCCTTCTTTTAAAATCTCCCTCCCTCCCTCCTCTCTCCCTGTCTCTCTCCCTCCTCTCTTCCCCTCCTCTCTCTCTCTCTCCCTCCATCTCTCTCCCTTCCTCCCTACCCCCCCAACTCCCCCTTCTCTCTCCATGTGTGTGGTACATGCATGTGAAGACAGAGGACTTCAGGCGTCATCTTTAGTAGTACTTTAGTAGTACTTTGAAGCTCATTGACCTGGCTACCCTAGATGACCAGCAAGTCCCAGGGATTCTCCTGCTTCTCTGCCCCCCCCCCCCAATGCTGGGATTACAAGTGTGTGCCCTCATGCCTAACATTTTACGTAGGATTTGTACCCAGGTCCCCATGTTTGCCTATTTCCCTAGCACCATTTCATATACCTTAACTTGGTCTTGGACACACTGTGTAACCAAGAATAACCTTGAACTCATGATTCTCTCACCTCTACCTCCCAAGTGTTTGGAATGTACCTATGAAACGCCAGGCCCGGCTCTCCATTTGAGCTGTGCCTCCCTCCTGGCTCCCAGTGAATAGAACTTTCCTGCTTGCATACAGGTAAGTAAAATCCTTGCTCACTTCTCTGTCCGTGATATCGTGGCACACATCTACAGAGCCTCAGATCAACCAGTTGGTTTGTTTGTTTGTTTGTTTGTTTTTTGAGACAGGGTTTCTCTGTGTAACCCTGGTTGTCCTGGAACTCACTTTGAAGACCAGGTTAGCCTCGAACTCAGAAATCCACCTGCCTCTGCCTCCCAAGTGCTGGGATTAAAGGTGTGTGCCACCACCGCCCGGCCCATTTCAACCAGTTATAGTCCTCTGGCCATGCCTGGCACCCAGCCAGCATGTGAGTGGATGGGTGGATCAGGTAAGAACAGGTTTTCTGCAGGACTCTGCACAGGGCAGAGGATGCGTATGGTGGGAGTGATGCCAGGCCTCAGGCCATACTCACCTGTGCACCAGCTGGAGGTTTTCTTGCCTCAGCCTGCCATGCTGCTCGCCAGCAGCTGCACTGTCCTTCTCCAGCTCTGACACCCGTCTCTCTAGGAAGATGACCTAGGTAAAGAGATGACTGCCTGAGGAACAAGTTGGAAGGGGCAGACGCTGTACCTGCAAGGGAGGCAGCATGGGATTCCCATATGCACTTGCTGAGAGTTATGCTCATCCTTAGAGACTATTTCATAAATCCAGAGCCACGCAGCTATCATAGGGGCACAGTCAACTCAACAGAACAGGGCAGGTGACATTGGGAAATTCAAGCTCTAGTGGCCTCGTTGCTTGTGCTTGGAACCATGAGGTTCACTCAGACAAACGTTCACATGTGAGACTCATGCCACACAAAACTCATGGAGGCCCAGATGCTGGGGACAGCAGGGACAGAAAGGGCCACGTCTCAGTCTTTTCCTCCTTCAGGAGAGAAGATACCACAGGAGACAAGCAGAGGAAGGATGTAGCCTCAGAACACGGAGCCCTGAAGATACTGTGCAGAAAGGAACACAGCAAAGGTGAGGCCTGGCTGAAACCAAACACGAGGCACCAAGGCAGGCAAGGGAAATGGAAGGTCAGGAGAGGGCAAGCCAAGCAGACACAGGTGAACGCATGGCCGAGTACAGAGGACGTCAGGTGGCTGTAGGGAGGCCTTCGTGTGAGTCACGTGAGGAAAGGCAGGGAAGTGAGGCGAGATACAGAGGAAGCCAAGTGGGCAGCAAGATGAGGGTGGTGAGGTGCCAGCAAGGGCAAGGCCGGGCACAGGTGCCTGGTGGGTACAGGAGTAACCAGGTAGGGTTGGTGCTGCCACCCTTCCCAGACTCATACGGGCCCTTGGCAAAGGGGCATGACCGCACTTGGCCAGGCTGCAGCAATATACACCAAGCAAGCCCATGGTGGAGTTCTCTCTCTGTGGTGTTGAAGATGACAATGGCCCCAAAGGACTTGTGTACTTACATGGCTGTTGTGATGGCTAGTCTGGGTTGTCAGCTCGACTACATGTAGAGTTAACTACAACCCCACCTGTGAGCCCCAGCCTAGGAGGGCACCAGCTGCTGAAGTGATAGCACTAATTGGTAAAGAATGGAATCCAGTATCTTGGGGTGGAAACAGTGGGAGGGCCCTAATGAAGCTGAGAACTTTGAACCCAGATTCTCAAGGGTTTACCTCCCCTGAGGAGGGAGTCTCCCCACCCAGCAGAAGATGGATTCCAACACCTGAGACATCACCTTTCCACCTTGGACGGAGGAACTCAAGCCTCCATTGTCTGTGAACCAGCAGTGACGTCTCTGGAGGAAATGACAGACAACACAGTACTGATGCTCTTCAGGGCCGATCAATGCTGCCTCCAGACCCAGAGCCAGACTTAAGGCTGAGCAGGCTCCTAGAGGGGAGCTTGTAAAGTCCATGAGGAGACGCACCAAGGAGCTTAATGAGTTTGCTAACTCACTGTAGCAGAAGTCTGGGGAACGTGTGGGATTTAAGGGTGTGGGATAAAGGTGGAAGGAACATAAAACTGGATCAAGCTGAGTTTATTGATATGGGCCCTCTGAGTGGAGATTCTAGGTTTACTAAGGAAACTCTCACAGGTAAAGAAAGGTGTCAAAAGCCAGGGGGTAGTGGTATACACCTTCAATCCCAGCACTTGGGAGACAGAGGCAGGCAGCTCTCTATAAATTTGAGGCCAGCCTGGTCTACAGAGCTAGTTCCAGAACAGCCAAAGGCTACAGAGAAATCCTCTCTCTCTCTCTCTTTTTTTTATTATTATTAGGTATTTTCCTCGTTTACATTTTCAATGCTATCCCAAAGGTCCCCCATACCCACCCCCCCAATCCCCTACCCACCCACTCCCCCTTTTTGGCCCTGGCGTTCCCCTATACTGGGGCATATAAAGTTTGCAAGTCCAATGGGCCTCTCTTTGCAGTGATGGCCGACTAGGCCATCTTTTGATACATATGCAGCTAAAGACAAGAGCTCCGGGATACTGGTTAGTTCATAATGTTGTTCCACCTATAGGGTTGCAGATCCCTTTAGCTCCTTGAGTACTTTCTCTAGCTCCTCCATTGGGGGCCCTGTGATCCATCCAATAGCTGACTGTGAGCATCCACTTCTGTGTTTGCTAGGCCCCGGCATAGTCTCACAAGAGAGAGCTATATCTGGGTCCTTTCAGCAAAATCTTGTTAGTGTATGCAATGGTGTCAGCATTTGGAAGCTGATTATGGGATGGATCCCTGCATATGGCAATCACTAGATGGTCCATCCTTTCGTCACAGCTCCAAATTTTGTCTCTGTAACTCCTTCCATGGGTGTTTTGTTCCCATTTCTAAGAAAGGGTAAAGTGTCCACACTTTGGTGTTCGTTCTTCTTGAATTTCATGCGTTTGGCAAGTTGTGTCTTATATCTTGGGTATCCTAAGTTTCTGGGCTAATATCCACTTATCAGTGAGTACATATTGTGCGAGTTCCTTTGTGATTGGGTTACTTCACTCAGGATGATACCCTCCAGGTCCATCCATTTGCCTAGGAATTTCATAAATTCATTTTTTTAAATAGCTGAGTAGTATTCCATTGTGTAAATGTACCACATTTTCTGTATCCATTCCTCTGTTGAGGGGCATCTGGGTTCGAGAAATCCTCTCTTGAAAAACAGAAAACAACAAAAACCAAACCAAACCAAAAGTTGTCGGAAGTCTGAGTGGTGGCTGAAGCATGGCTCAGGAGATGGCCTCCTGAAACGGAGCTGCAGATGCCACGAATCCCTTGCTTCGTGTGGATGAAGGATTGTAAGGCTCAAGGAAGTTGCAATGCTAGAGTGTGTACGCTGAAAACCTAATCCTCCACAAGGGGAAGGCCCACTAAGACTCACCCTTCACTAATAGTATAAGACAAAAAACACTGAGAGGGTCCCCGGCATACCTGAAGAGCTCTGCAGGCCTTAGTCTAGAAGATTAAATACAACGGGTTCAACCGGGCCCAGAAACCACAGGGGCCAGGTGGCACCACTGACTGCCAAAGGTGATTTACAAAGGTGATTGCCAAAGGTAATGGGCACCACAGGCAAAGTGAATCTGATGGTGGCATGACTCCTATGAACCTTGGTACTGGCTAATCAATCATGGTGTCTCCAGGTATGACATAGATAAGAAGCCTACTGCATTTTTGTTTGATATGTGTAAGCAGAAACATCCTAAAACAAATGAAGAAAGGTTCCACTGGATCATGGCAGAAGGGAATCTGGGCCTGTGACCTAATCCCAGGCTCGAGCCAGTCTGCAGACCCAGAACCCCTTGAATGAAGGGATGGCCAGGTTCCCCTGAGGAAGGACCTTGATAAAAGACCTAAGAGATTTTACTGTCGGCCTTTCCACAGTTCGTCCTCACAGGGACAGTGCTGTGGCCTTTTATAAGGTTAACGGCACACTGTGGGGAAGGGAAATCGGACTTTCCCAGGTCTGTTGGTTCTGAATTGATGCTGACTCCAGGAATCCTCAAGAAACATTGTGGCCCTCCATTTAGACAAGGGGCTTACGGAGGTCAGGTGATTAATGGAGTTTTTGCTGAAGTCTGACTTCAGTTTGGTTGGGGGTGCAAGGTCCCTGAACTCATCCTGTAGCTATTATAATTGAGATAGATATACTTAGAAGACTCTTGTTGGTCACCTGACCTGTGGAGTGAGGGCTTTATCGTTAGAAAAGCTGAATGGAAGTCTTAGAGTTGTTTCTGCTGGCCTCCAACAGACCCTGATGCCTTTAAGACAGCAGGCTGAGACATAGGAAGAACAGTGTTAGGAGTGGCAATTGACCAGATTTCCAAGTGAAATTGGATTGCTTTTCCACAGTGGTGCTAAGGAGATTATGTGTGGAGTAAAGGAGGTCTTTGGGTGACCCTTGGTGCTATCGTACCCTGTGATTAAAATCTTTCGGGAACAACAACAACCTAATCCAGGCAGGAGGGCAGAGGGAAGAGACCTTTCAGGAATGACAGTACGGGTCATCCCTCCAGGAAATGACCCAACACTGCTGAGGTACTTGCTCAAGGTGGAGGGAATGCGGAATGGGTAGGAGAGGGAAGTAGTTATGAACACCAGCCAGGGCCACGTGATCGTCACAACCAACAAGACTGTTTCTATCCTATTGTTGTGAATGTGTTTGTACAGGTATTTCAGTTTTCTTTCCTCAATTTCTTTGTCACGAAAAAAATCACACCAATTAAGAGAATATCAATAGATATCATACTTAAATTTGAGATACTAAAAGAATGTCTTTCAAGGAACATTGCAACCTATTTGGGATTGTATGTGGGACTGTTTTATGATGTTAGGTGTAATTATTACCTGGTTATTGTTTTCATTTGGCAATTAAATACAGCATGAGGCATGACTGTTTGTTAAGTTGACAAGTTGTGAAATTGTCATGGCTATTCTTGGTAGGCCTTGCTGTTCTGGAATCCGTAGACCAGGCTGGCCTCAAATTCTGAGATCCACTCCCCTCTGCCTCTCAAGGGCTGTATATTTTAGTTTTGAGGGTAGCCTTTAATAGTTAAATAAGTTGAGGTGGGAAGACCACCTTCAACTGGACCACAGCTGCTGGCCACTTACACAGGGGACACAGAAGAAGGCAGCTTGCTCTTTGCCTGCTTGCCCTCACTCTCGCTGGCAAGTCTTCACTGGCATCAGACCCCACTTTTTTCAGGCTTCTGTCTTATATTAGAGAGCAGATGAAACATCCAGCCTTGTGAACTAAACAACTACTAGATTCTTTGGGCCTTCATTGGTACACGGCCATTGTTAGATAAGCTGGACCACAGCCTGTAAACTGTTCTAATGAATCCCCATCTCTCTCTGTCTGTCTCTTTGTCTGTCTGTCTGTCTCTCTATCTGTGTCTGTTTCTCTCTGTACACATACATATAATGTATATATAATATATAGATTCATTCTGTAAGTTCTTTTCCCCTATAAAACTCTGATTAAGACAGCTAGAGCTGGTTCCCAGTTGAAACTAGGAAGGACTGGAGGAAGTGTGTCACTGGAGTCCAACTCTGAGGTTTCAAAAGCCCCCACGCTTCCCAGGGTTCTCTCTGCCTCATGGCTGTGTCTCACAATGTGAGCTCTCAGCTGCTCCTCTAGTGTTGTGCCTGCCTGCCTGCTGCCACGCTACCTGCCATGATGGTGATGGACTCCAATCTCTCTGAAGCTGTAAATCCCAAGTAATTATCTGTCTTCTTTGGTCATGGTGCCTTATCACAGTAACAGTGTCGTGTGTGTGTGTGTGTGTGTGTGTGTGCCCACGCGCGCACGTGTGCCTGTGTCTCAGGGAGGCCATTGTGAGAAGCTGTGAAAGTGAAGACTGGATCTTGTTAGAGACCCCAAGATACTGGAGATGCCAGAGCCATGAGGTGTCTGCCAGGAAGAGCTGCACACAAGGAGTGGGATCAGCCCAGGAGAGAGAAGTGTGTTACAGTCAGCAAAGCTGCGAGGGTGGAGCCACCTCTGCCCTTTGACACTAGACATGGAACTACAAGATTTGAAGTTTGCCCTGCTAGGTTTTCTGTTTTTCTTTTTTTATTCTTTGCCCTGCTAGGTTTTGGTCTTCCCTTGGTTCAGTATTTCCCCACTGTCCCCCTGTCTGTCTCTTCTGAAGTGGGATATATTCTGTGTACTGCATGCTGGAAGCATGTAATTTCCTTTTTGAGTTTACTTATAGTTACAATTAAGAGATTACCTTGAGACTCAGAGACTTAGGACTTTTAAATCATGTTGAGACTGTGAAAGATGCTGGGACGCTTGAAGATGCACTACATGCATTGTGCATTATGGTGCATTATGGCCACACAACTATAGGGTCCTGAGCTGAAGGAACTGCCTGGGAAGGAAGAGGAGGTGTGGCTTTGTTGGAGGAAGTGTGTCACCAGAGGCAGGCTTTGAGTTTTCAACCCCACCCTCACCTCCCAGTCCTAGTTAGCTCACTCTGCCTCATGGTTAAGATGTGAGCTCTCAGTTGCTGTTCCAGTACCATACCAGTCTGCCTGCTGCCATGCTCCCAGCTGTCTCTGACTGCTGCAGGTGGTTGGTGGTCATAGACTCTGCCCTCTGAAACTGTAAGAGCCAAGGTAAGCTCTGTAATTGGCAGATGCCCTTGGTGACCCCTGAAATGACTCATATCTCCCGGCCTGATAGAGCACAGTAACTAATGACAGTCTGGAGAGATGGTTCGCTCTCTTTCTCCTAGAACTTCCACAATGTGTGTGCATTAGTGTAACCACACACATATACACACAATAAGAGAACATAATAAAATAGTATGGCTCCTGTTTAGTTCTACTCATGGCTTGCTCTGCTCAAATCTTATGGAATGTCCCTTTTATAACACAAGCATTTGAGGGAGCCAGGGCTGAACAAAGGATCTAATTAGCTAGATGACACCACTGCTGAGCTGTCCCGACAATACTCAAGTGTGAAGAAGAGACCAGGTGCTGCCAAGCACTACCCACTACCTAACAGAGCACACGGGACAGACAGGCCCTCAGCCCCATCACGTTCTGGTCTTACTGCCTTACACCTCTGCCCAGCCCACAGCATGCAGCGCCTACCTTGTCTGCAATGTCCTCCTCTGGGCACTCCACAGGCTCTGGGGGAGGGTCCTCCAGGGCCTCCATAGTCAGGGTCCCCGACTGGTGCAGATACCTATACAAAAGAACCAACAGCAGAGGGAAGAATGGGAAAATACAAACAACAGGCTCTTCACACAAGAGCACTTCCAAGTCCCTCTGAAGGGAAGAGGCCAGCATCAGGGAGCACACGCCCTCACTCCTCCTGGGGGGCAGTGTTCTCCTGAGCGAAGCACCACTAAGGAGTGTCCCTGGGCCGGACGCCTTTACCAAGAAGCCGGGAACCAAGATTGCCTTCTGTAGCCTGGGTCCTCCCCGCACCCTTTGGAGTCTGACAGCAGGTCTCTCCCTGTCAGCTGAGGGCACCAACCGGGTACTTTGGACCAGAGTGCAATAAAGCTCCTCATTCCTCAGCGAGGGATGAAACAGGACCGCGTCCGCCCACGAGAGGACCGTCAGGCATTCACTCGGGCTGCCTCCTGTCCAGCACACCTCCGTGTGTGAATGTCTGCTGCTGTTGTGGGGGGGGGGGCACTGCTGCTGTTGTGGGGAGGGCACTTGGGCTTTTTACCTTCACTTACAGTCTGCCTTCCTGCTGCAGTCCCACTCTGCAAGCGCTACAGACATTTTGTTGTTTCTGATCTGAGACACATCTTGCCTTGTAGATGTTGGCTGGTTAGTTTGGAACTCAACATGTAGACCAGGCTGGCCTCAAATTCAGAGCTCCACCTGCCTCGGCTGGGATTAAAGGTCTGCACCATCATGCATTCTTGACACTGGGTTTCTAGTGTGTTCTCTGTGGTACTGACAGTTAAGGGTCCCGAGGGTGCTATGAATCCCAGGAGTCACTCAGGTCATATTGTGGGTCACAGGTAGACCTAGGTCCAGTTGAATTAGGTAAGAGCCAGGTACACGGTTCTCTAGGGCGCCAGTGCCAGTGGACAAGGATGCTGACCGGCCAGGTTCAGACAGTAGCCCCACAGTCTCATGTAACAGCCAGGGCCACTCTCGGCGCTCTTGGCAGGGGCCACTCCTCAGGTGCAGATGCCGGGACAGGGATTCCTCAGATGGACACTCGCCTATGGCTCAGACTAACTTGTTTAGCTGGTAAGACTAACTTAGCAGCAGCTCGCACGCCCTTCAGGGCTCTGATACAGAAGCAGCAGCAAAGCTGTGAGCTGAGTTTGTCCCACACTTGGGGCCAGGCTCTAAAGCTGACACTTGCATCTGCGTGACCCCGATAAAGCATTCAAGCTTACTGAGCCTTCTCTTATGAAATAGGGGACAATCTGCAAGCAAGTAAGGGGTTTCAGTGAGGTTTCAGCATGGGTATTTTATAGACAGCTGGGGAAGGAGTCGACAGCCTGAGGATTCGGCTGTGGTCGCTTGGCCTTATTAGTGAATGAGGCTGTTTCCTTCCTCACTGACTGAGCTTCACCCCCCTCCCCCGCCCCCCTCACGAATGTTTTACCGGGAAAGGAAGCTAGCTCTGTGCTCTGAAATTATAAACCGTGCAGCACCCTGGGAGAATTGCTTCCTTCTACAGGCTGCTCTGTGTATCCTCAGATTCTCAAAGGGGTGCTGACCAAACAGTATGTTCTCAGTCAGCCACTGCTCTGAAACAGGACCTTGCCCTCAATCTGATGCCACACCCAGGACAGGAGACTACCCACCTAGACCCCAGAGGACACTCTGGGCAAGGGCCAAGGCCTGGGCTTGTCTCAGGATAGGAGAACATGCTGCCCCTAAGGACCCAGCATGTGGACCTCTTGCTGCCGCTGAGCTTGTCTGGCATAGGGAGTGTGGCTTATTTAATCCCCAGCAAGAAGAGGGGCTCTTCCTTCACCAACTCCACTCAAGAATCCCCAGGAGACAGGACTGAGGCCACCAAGAGGTTCCAGGAATCTTGAAGCCCCACAGGAGGCAGAAATAAGTCTCTGCTGTAAATGCCACTGGGCCAACTCCATGCCAGGTGCCTCAAGGAGAGGCCCAGTCCACTTCCATAGACAGGGAGGGAATAGCTTCATGGACACAGACAGGTCCAAGAGCCACAGCTGGACACTGCAAACACCCATCTTAACCTCAATGCAGAAAGGGCTGGCCATTCTGCAGTGTGAGTGACAAGGCAGCCGTTCTGTGCTTCCTAAGACTCCTAGGGAAGAACTAAGGGCACAGTGACGTATCATGTCTGCATATCTGCTCTGACGTTCCGCAGGTACACTGCGGGAAGGATTCCTTACTCATAAATTCACTGTGAACGTGAAAGCTGAGTTTTGTTGTAACAAATACATCTGACAAGAAAACTAAATTCTGAGTCTATTTCAAAGGATCCGACTTCACTGCCCACCCTTCTCAGGCCATGTGACTCCTCTGACTCTTTGTGATTTTTCTCTAGACACAATACCCAGCAGCTACCCTGGCCCTGTCAGCAACTCAGGGAGGCTGAGCTCATGTGGCAGTTCCTCCGGGCTCTGTTTCTCAGGATGAGGGGGGCAGCGTGGCCAAGCCACTCCTTGCCGATCTGTAAGTTCAGCGGAGTGGCCGTGGGCATTACTACAGCACAGTCCCTTCCTGAAGAGGTGACAACCAGAGGAGGTCAAGTGTAGATACTGCTTGTTTCTTCCAGACCCCAAGCTGCCAGGAGGCCACGGCTCCAGGATGAGGATGTATAGACACAGCAAGACAACTGCACTAGAGATGCTAGCAGCCAGCGCAGCAGCCAGGTCAGTCGCCTCAGCTTTGCTATGCTTCTCATGATCTATGAGAAAGAGGCCACGCAACAAAGTCTCACGAAATTTATTATCTTTTGTTTCCGTTCCTTTTTCTTTGTTTTGAACGGTTTGGGGGATGAACCAAGGACCACGCGTTAGGCGCGCACTCTATCACCGAGCTGTGTTCCCAGAATCTTTGTAAAATTTTGAAATAGCAGCTAAGTTGAATCTCCTGCCTCAACCTCCCAAGTAGTTGTGATTATAGGTCTGTAGCTAACCAAACAAGCTAAAATTATGATTTTCTGAAGCCAAGACAACATTTTAAAAGCTTCCAGAGAGAGAAAAGCCATAAAGAAACAAGTTGATAGACTTAGTAGCAACTCTAGTACCAAAGGCTGTGACCAATGACTCCAGAAAAATCTAAGGAAAACCATAACCTTAACCCAAATCAGGCAAAGGACACTCCCACTCAAGGTCTCAGTTCCACCTCCAGGCCCTCCCAGCTCCGGAAGCCACAGGAAGATATGCAAAACAAAAGACAAGGCTGGGGCAGGGAGCTGTGTGACTCAATCTCTGAAACAGATTCACAAGGTGTAGGGAGGACCCTAGTTGTGAAACCAGGAGATACTCTGTATAAACAGGAAGGAATACTCCCCCATGACCCCAGGAGAAGGCTGGCCAGTGGAGACTGGATAGACTCAGAAGACAGTAGTGACCACGGACTCAGCAGCAACTTGTCTTAGAAGGAAACACAGTACTGCCTGAGCCGGGCCTTAAGAAGGGTGTCAGAGCCTCAGACCCCGAACAAGGATGTCAGTGAAGAGTGGCCGGGAGCCGATTATCAGGCATAAGCACAACTCACCTTCTATAGCAGGAAGATGACAGCAGCCAAACTCCAAAGTCAAAAGCTGGCCTTTAAGACTAGCAAGAGCTAGCTACAAGGTGGTGGCACACACCTTTAATCAGAGCACTCGAGAGGCAGAGGCAGGTGGATCTCTTGAGCTGCAGGCCAGTCTGGTCTACAGAGTGAGTTCCAAGACAGGCAGGGCTACACAGAGAAACCCTGTCCCCAAAAGCAAACAAAACAAAACAACAACAAAAAAACTCACACAAAACACCAAAAGAAAAAAAAAAACCCTCCCCCAAAAAACAAAAACCAAGACTCTAGCAAGACCTTTTCCTTACCCTCTCTCCTCTCCATGTGAGCTACTGGGCTGGCAAGATCACAGTTAGGCAGGAGGCCACACAGAGCCAGTTCTAAGAGGCTGACTCCAACAGCAGACACAGGGAGACTGCTGCCCAGTCCAGCCCTTACAGGGAGTGTGTAAGGGCAAGGGAACAGGAGAAGCTGCTATGAGCCCCAGGTCCAGATCCAAACCCCCAGCCCTAGAAATCTGTTCCACAACCATTCCCCTCAATTGCTTTCTATCCCAAACCATGAAATGTCACTTGAAAGTTTGATTTAAAAAACCCAAACCACACCTGGAAGAGAGTATTTTCTAAAATGTTGTTCAGAATCTATGATTACAAGTATATTTCACAAGATTTTCAGCAAATGATCGAGGCTCTGCCTACCTTGCCACCTTCCTGCTGGAGAGCCGCTTGGCTGGGCTGTGCAAAAACCAAACAAACAGGAAAATAGTGTCAGGGAACAGACCGAAGGACAGGAGGAAACAGGAAGCTTGGGCTGGGGAGATAGCAGGGCCCAGGCATGCAGCCCCTTGCCCCCGGCAAGCCGCATGCACACAATACCCACTCGGCAAGGCAGAGGACATGCACAGCACCTCTGTAAAGGGCCTCACCAAGTCTCAGCCTGAGCCCTCAAAAGAAACCAAGCCCAATGCTGAAACCCACCGGCTGACTGCACCTAGCTCTAAGCCATTGGCCACTGTCATGTCCCCAAGTACTTCTGAAGCCATTATCTCAATTGACTGGCTATCACACAGGCCCTCCTGTGACAGAAGAGTGTGTAATCGTTTTGACCTGGGTCCTGAAACTTCACACTGCAAATATCTGTAGGACGGGGATTTAGAACCCCTTCCTGAAACCATCCCAGAGCAGTAACACCTATGGCAGCAAGAACAGGCTGAACATGCCTCTTCTGAGCCAGTCAGAGCATGGCCTCCCTTCTGAAGCTGTGGCCGTGTGTTCAGGCACAAGAACCACCTGTTTCAGCTCACGGCTTCCTCTTCTTTCAAGGGCCAGGCAGGCAATCTACCTGGAGCGGTGCGTGCTGCACAAGCCACCCCTTTATCACTGCAGCTGGGTTCAGAATCATCCTTTGTGGTGGCTCTGGGACATACACTGCTGGGATCCATTTTCATTTGTGATGCTACATTGTGCCACTAGAGGGCACTGGAGAGACAATGCTGATAGCATGTAGCCTACAGAGGGCTGAGCTGTGCCATTTCGACAGGGCTGTAGACTGCTGAGGGAAGGGTGGTAGTGGGATTTGGATCTCTTGGATGCTGTTTGCTATTCCTGCTCCTCAGGATCCTTGACAATGCACGGGTGGGCACCTGTGCATTCACTCTCACTGCGCAGTTCCTGAGCAGCTACTGTTTGGCTCCCTCTCCTGACTGGACTCCTGACTAGCAGTGTACAAATGTGCTGATGTCTTACAATCACGGACACTCCTTGAACAATTAGAGCAGATTGCTCTGTGTAACTATCAGGCTCTGGACCACTAAATCCCGCAACAGTTTACAATTTTCAAAATATACCTCTGAGTAAGTCAGACTGCTTGGTTTCTATAAAATGGATTGTTTTGACTGATGCTCCCAGGTACCTAAAGAACACAGTAGCTACAAGAGCACTTCGCGGCCCTCCCTGTTCTATGGTGAGGTCATGAAGTTTATCCCGAGGCAATCCAGGATGGCCAGGAGGCATGACTCAGCTCTTTCGCTAGTATTCAGGTACTAGTATCATCTGTGTCCTAACTAACAGGAAAGTCTCTCTACACCTGCAGAGCCTTTACCCGGGAGAGGTCCCACTGGTCATGTTGAGTCACATACTAGTCTGACACTGCCCCAAGAGGCCTAACTGGCATGATCACCATCATCTTCCAGGCAGGTTTTCAGCACTGGAAACGTCTTCAGTGACTGAGGCAACATACGGATCTTCCTTTACAACATATCTGTAACTCAAAGCCACTCACTCATCAATAGCAGGATGGCTCACCAGCAGGAAGAACACAGCTGGCTCCTTCCTAGCACTGAATGCATGGCAGGGGAAAGCCTGTGTGCCCTATACTGGGAACTGGACGGGTTTCTGGAATCACCAGAGACCGGATTTTTATTTTCAAGTCTTGCCAAAACATGCCCTCAAAGGATACTACTGGATTCGTGGCCAGGACCCCAGCAGGCTCCCTCTGATCCTTCCCAACTGGCCAAGATCCTACTTCACTGGATATTGGTTAAAGGCCTCCAGCTTTGTGATGCTGCACAGAACACAGGGAAAAAGCTAAGTCACAGGTACCACGACGGGTTATGGCACAGGGTCTGGAACAGGACGGAGGTGTAGATCCAGTCCTGCAATGGCGGGGCAGGCAAGGGGCAGCCGCTCACAGACCTCCAAGTGTGTTCCACTCCCGAGATGCTCTGCCTTCCTGCAGTAACAGTGCTGCCCGACAGGAGCCTGTGTGGCCACTCGCCACCTAAGCCTAGCAGGAGATGCTATTGGTAGCGTCACATACCGCCTAATCTTCTCCAGACCCTTCTCCTAAAAGTCCCCCAGCCAGGGGCGTGTCCCTCTTCACACCAAGCCAATGGCATCTGGCGAATGTTGAGGTGAACAAAGAACCCAAAGATGTTTCCTATGAGTATGTGAAGTTGCAAATAGCCAGCAAGGAAACTTAGCTGCAATGCTGGTTCTGTTGGGCCTGGTCACAGAGACAGTGGGACAAAGGGCAGAGATAAGAGATGCACAGGCAGAGGAGCAGCAGGCGTGAGGTGTAAAGTGGTAATGCTAAGTCCTCTGAATTCAACCCTGCCTACAAACTCGAGGCCCCCAGAGCACAGGTGAGCACGACTAACATTCCAGGAAACAAACTATTCATGAATTTTGTCCTGATTTTTCTTTTTCTTTTTTTCTTTTTTTTTTTTTTTTTTGAGGCAGGGTTTCTCTGTATAACCCTGACTCTCCTGGAACTCACTCTGTAGATCAGGCTGGCCTTGAACTCAGAAATCCGCCTGCCTCTGCCTCCAGAGTGCTGGGATTAAAGGTGTGCGCCACCGTGCCTGGCTTGTCCTACTTTTTCAAGACAGGATTTCTCTGTGTAGCCCTGGCTGTCCTGGAGCTCGCTCTACAGACCAGTCTGGCCTCAAACTCAGAGATCTGCCTGTCTCTGCTGGATTAAAAGTGTGTGCTACCACCTCCCAGCAACAAATTTGATTTCAAAAACCCATCTTTAAATTCCCTACTCTGGTTCCTGTGCCTCATTTTTATAAAGTGCTGGAGTATCCTCTTTCACGTGTTAGATTGTTTTCTCCAACAAGGACAGCAGCCAACAAGGTAGCCACCTCCATAAAGGAGACAGGACATAGGCAGCTAGCGAGATCAAGGCATGCAGGGACAGCTGGGCCGCAGGAGAGTCCCAATGTCAGAGTGCCTGGCTAGAAGAGGTGACCAGAGCAGGAGCACCGCGGACAGCACCCAGCAGAGGGCAGCACTGCAGCGGGAGTCTCCGGCAGCACAGGTAACACCAGGTCCTCGTTACCTATTCATCTCAAGATCAGTCAGGCGGGCAGACAGATCCTCAAGGCGGTTGATCTGTTTATGGCACTGGCTACAGTAAAACTCAAAGGCCTCGTCAGTGAGGACGTCGCACAGCTTTGAGGCAAGAGGGTTGGAGCTAGAAAGACAGAGGGTCAGTCAGGAGAGAGAGAGGAGGCCCGCTTAGGTTATCTTTGCCAGGCACAGGGAGGAGGTGTTAACTGCACAAGTCAGACGCAGGGGAAGGGAATGAACTGTCCGAGGTGCTGGCTGTGCTCTTGCAACTACCATGAGCCCCGCCTTACACCACCCTGGGGAGCCTGGACACCCACCAGCTAGACACATGCCCCCTGCTGGCCAGTGAGAGCTATAACACAGAACCCCACTTAATAGTGGGCAATGTATCCTTATCCCCTGTGGAAGTCACCTGAATGTGACATCAAAGTGTGCCTCCAGGGGAGTTTATTTGCTGGGTTTCTGTCATTTTGAGATGATATTACTGTCTCAAACAAACAAACGAAAGGTGCATTGGCAGACTTGTGCTTTTGAGATCCGTGCTAACTTGGGATTCTGTCAACCTTGTGGGGATGCTGGGGCTCAACTCCCATGATTCCAATTCAACAAGCTCTTAGTGCACTATCATGATGCATCTGTTCTGGGCAACCTCATCCCTAGGGTAGGACCCACAGGCCATGGGAAGCTGATCTGGAAGTTCAATTGAAGAACTTCCGAAAGAAAGGAATATATAAAATGTAGTGTGGAAATTACAATTTAGATTAAAAACACCAGGCAGGAGATGGGGCAAACTTCACAAACAGGAGAGACTGCCACATGGATGCACAAATGCCAAATTCTGGAATAAGTCCACTACTTCAACTCAAAGTCCCTAGGACTCCTCGAAGGAGGACTGAGTGCCCAGGACGCACTCAGAGATCCCACTTCACAGCCAGTGCACCTTTGAGGTGGTATATGAGCAGGAGGCCCAGGTGAAGCTTACAGGTAGCCCTCCTAGCACTGGTTCCACATGTCTGTGCTGTCATGGTAACCGAGCTGAAGTAGACACAAAAGCATCACAAAATTCAGGAACATGAAAGCAAACAGGAGATGTTGGCAATATGGAAGAGCTGTCCAGACAGGTCCAGGCCCCACTGAGAGGCAGTGGTTTCCTTAGATGGAAAGCTCAGGAGGGACTACCTGGGCCTTCAGACAAGCCAGGCAGGGTCTAGTGAGCACACAAGTCAATGT
This sequence comes from Mus musculus, assembly GCF_000001635.26. NCBI lineage: Eukaryota > Metazoa > Chordata > Mammalia > Rodentia > Muridae > Mus > Mus musculus. The sequence continues at coordinate 26,013,238 of NC_000083.6, forward strand.
CCTGAGGCACAACTTAAAGAGAGTGAGCATCTTCATCATGCCTACTCGATATCATAGCTGAGAACTTTTCAGAAAACTTGGCCAATATTAGCACATATGGCCTGGCTTATGATTCTTTTTTTTTTTTTTTTTTTAAATTTATTTATTATATGTAAGTACATTGTAGCTGTCTTCAGACATTCCAGAAGAGGGAGTCAGATCTCGTTACGGATGGTTGTGAGCCACCATGTGGTTGCTGGGATTTGAACTCTGGACCTTTGGAAGAGCAGTCGGGTGCTCTTACCCACTGAGCCATCTCACCAGCCCGCTGGCTTATGATTCTATAGTGTCCCTCAAAACCAGCCACAGGCCATAGAGTAATCAGTGACAGACAAGAGGATCTCAGCTAGACTTCACTCTGAGACAGGCTCAGAACTTGTCTGTGTGGTTTTAGCTACACAGACAAAGCAAGCCTCCTGACCAGCAAGGCCCAACAGAGGGGCTTCCCCAGCACTAGGTGTAGAGAGGGAGTAGATCATGACAGTGCAAGGTGTCACCTGGGGGTGAGAAAAGCAGGGTCCTCGCCGTCCCCATCGCAGAGGGTCTCCGGGGATAGTTCTGCCTCATTGCCCTCACCATAATCTTCAAAATGTTCCTCACTGCCAATCACCATGACGACAGCTTGGCTGTGGGGGCGGGATCTACAAAAGACAGAAGCAATTCTGAGTCACGGCCACAGGCACCCAGGCACCTGATGAGATGCGTACTATTCGACAAGCCACAGGTCTGAGCTCCATCACTGCAGGAGCCACACTGCTAAAACAGAACAGAAGCAGAAACAGGTGAGACCCATTTCCAAGAAGTGAGCTGCTACGTAAGCCATCACTTCAAAGGGGTATAAGGGAGACAATAAGGTGACAGACCATGCTAAGAGCTGTCAGTAGAGTCAGCCCTTTTGGTTCAAACCACAGTACTCCAACAGGGTTGTGGCTTTCAGTTTGACACCCATGAAGCTCACACACGTGGCCAGTCTTAGCAGCTGGACATCAGTAAAAGTGTAGGATCCCGTGCTGTCACAGCTGTCCTTCTTACCTGTGTACTCCCTTCCTGGATCTACTAAGGTCTAAAGAAATAGAACAACTTGCACTGGGTGATGGTGGTGCATGCCTTTAATACCAGCACTTGGGAGGCAGAGGCAGGTAGATCTCTGTGAGTTCGAGGCCAGCCTAGTCTAGAGAGTGAGTTCCAGGACAGCCAGGGCTACGCCGAGAAATCTTGTCTTCAAAAACAAAACAAACAGAAAATATAAAACAAAAAATTTAACAGATAAACAATTACGTCTTTCAGTAACTTTTTTTGTAGTACTGGGGCTAGAACCTAGGACTTGTACACACTGAGCAGTCAACCTTTTAAAGTGTTTGTTATTATTATTGTTGTTTTGAGACAGGGTCTCACTATATAGCTCTTGGGTAGCCCGCAACTCAAGAGGTAACCCAGGCTTGCCTCAAACTCACGAAGATCTCCATGCCTCTACACGTCCGTGCTGGAATTAAGCATGTATACCACCATACCTGTCAATTTTTAAATGATATTTTTATTTATTATTTATTATGTCCGTATGTGATCGATGTGGAGTCACAAAGATATGAATATTACGTCCTCCAGCTCTGACCTGAAGACTGTGGTAATGGTTCAGTCATGGTGGCGCATTCCTTTAATTCCAGCATTTGGGAGGCAAAGGCAAGCAGATCTCTGTGAGTCCAAAGCCGGTCTAGTGAATAGTGAATTTCATGACAGCCTGAGACACATAGTGAGACCCTGTTTAAAAAAAAATGACTTTTGTCCTGTGGTAGTGATGTACAAATTTAATCCCAGCACTTGGGAGAGAGATGCAGGCAGATCCCTGAGTTCAAGGTCAGCCTGATTTTGATTTACAGAGCGAGATCCAGGATAGCTAGGGCTACAAAGAGAAACCGCCCTGTCTCAAAATAAATAACAGTAGTAGTAGTAGTAGTCGTAGTAGTAGTCGTCGTATTTTAATTGTGCTAAGGGTTGGGAACATAGCTCAGTTGTTCAGAGTGCTTCTGAATATGAGCATTAGCTTCTGGGGCCGGAGAGATAGCCAGAATACTGACTGCAATTCTGGAGGGCCCACACGGCAGCTCACAATGTCTATACTCTGGGTCCGGAGATCCTGTAGTCTTTGTAAGCCTTTACAAGCTTACCTGTACTCATATGCACATACTAACGTGAGTTCATACACGCATGCATGCATGTACTCAAGTACCCACAAGTGCTTGTGGAGCACACACCAAGACTTGAATTTGAACCCCAATACCGCATAAAACTGGTCATCGTGGTGCGCACCTATAATTCCATCCCTCAGAAGAGATCAGACACACAGTATCATCCTTGAACACAGAGCAAGTTCAAGGCCAGCCTAGGATATTTGAGACCCTATTTCTGTAAAAAAAAAAAACAAAAACAAAAAAAAACAACTGTATTTACAAATGTCAGAAAACTAAGTTAAGGTTTATCTCTTATAATTTGTCTCTACAGCCAGTCATTGAGACCTTAAATCCAGAGAGTGGATGTCAGCTGGATGAAAGCACACAGGTGCAGCTCCACAAGCCAGCAGGATGCTGTATATGGCTCAGACAGCACAGAATGGGGACTCCAAGGGACACGCGCACACACAAACACCTACACACGAGCCTAAGCACAGACCTGCCTGGGAGCAGCAGCAATGCACCATGGTCAGGCTCCTCCATGGTGTCCAGGCACTCAGAGGGCACCCCTGAGCCACCAGCACTGTCCACGTCCCCTTCAGGCTGCAGCTCGGGGTGCACCAGGGTGCTGGTGTCCTCATCTGTGAAGGTCTCACACTCACTGTAGGTGCTCTCAGACCCCATATATGCACTGTCTGTCACCTCGTTGGCCTAGGAGAGAGAATGGACAGTCAGTAGGCAGCTATGGAGGCCACATGGCAGAGAGGATATGGAACCAACAAAAATAATAATCTCGAAGGAGTTATGGAGACAAAGTTCGGAGCAGAGACTGAAGGAAGGACCATCCAGAAACTGCCCCACCTGGGGATCCATCCCATAAACAACCACCAAACCCAGACACTATTGCAGATGCCAACATAAGCTTGCTGACAGGAGCCTGATATAGCTATCTCCTGAAAGGCTCTGCCAATGCCTGACTAATACAGAAGTGGATGCTCACAGTCATCCATTAGACGGAGCACAGGGTCCCCAATGAAGGAGCTACAGAAAGAACCCAAGGAGCTGAAGGGGTTTGCAGCCCCATAGGAGGATCATCAATATAAACTAACCAGTACCCCCCAGAGCTCCCAGGAACTAAACCACCAACCAAAGAAAACACATGGTGGAACTCGTGGGTCTAGTTGCATATGTAGCAGAGGATAGCCTAGTTGGTCATCAAAGGGAGGAGAGGCCTTTGGTTCTGTGAAGGTTCTATGCCCCAGTATAGGGGAATGCCAGGGCCAGGAAGCGGGAGTGGGTGGGTTGGTGAGCAGGGGGAAGGGGGGAGGGGATAGGGATTTTCGGAGGGGAAACTAGGAAAGGGGATAACATTTGAAATGTAAATAAAGAAAATATCTAATAACAAACAAACAATAACCACATCCCTAAACATCAACACTGGCTTATGAATCAGACTTGGCTCTGTGTGTGTGCGCGTGTGAGCAGACTACACCCAGGGCCTCTCTGACGCCCTGTGTGAAGCTGCACCTTCTGTACATATAGGTGGGCACAATGGAGCCATCCTGTACTCCTGACCTGCAGAAGATAGGGCAGGAAGACCGTGAGTTCAAGGCCAGCCTGGGCTTAATGGAAAAATCTTGTCTCAAAAACCAGAAGTGTAGTCATTCTGCAATCATTTGAATCATCACACATCTAAAGATACAAAGCATCCCAGAGTCACAGATGCTCCCAGCAGAACTACTTGTTTTGTGGCTTCTGGCATGTCACTTATAGTCAAGGAATTAACATACAACAGTGTAAGATTATGCCATTTAAAATTAATACTTGCCAGCTGGCAAGATGGATGGCTCAGTGAGGAAAGGCACCAGCCACCAAAGCTGATGATCTGAGTTCAACCCCCAAGACACACATGGTAGAAGGAAAACTGACTCCCACCAATTGTTCCCGACCTACACCCATGCATTGTGGCACGCCCCCACCATAAACGCATTTAAAATTAGTAACATAAAAATGTGCTGGATGGTGGTGGGGCACACCTTTAATTCCAGTTCTGAGGAGGCAAAGGCAGGCAGATCTACATAGTCCACCCTGGTTTAGAGTTCCAGGACAGCCAGGGCTACACAGAGAAACGCTCAAAACTCCAAATATATAAACAAACAAACTCCAATGAAGATCAAATTAAGATGTTTAGACTACTGCTGCTTTTTATTTGTTTTTGTTTTATTTTATTTTGTTTTGTTTTGAGATAGGGTTTCTCTGTATGTGTATTAATGAGTCATCTAGCCAACTTTTATACTTCAATGTCTGTTTTCCCAAACATATCTCTGTTTTCCCCCTTTCAGGCACAGAACCCAGCTCAGGGCCCATCTTATGACAGGCAGTCAGAATTTAAATAATACTAAGGAGCTTAAAAGTAAAAAAGGATGAAATATGGTGGTTTCTACTTATAATTTCAATTTTAATTACAATGAAGTTGAAAATTAGGGTAAGTCTGTCACTTCATATTCAGAAGATTCTGAGGTTAACAATTGTAAACATTATTTCAGAAAACTTGCAGTTCTAGCAGGAAAAAGATGCCCTTTGTCCCCAAGGTCTAGTGTTCCAAGGAGTGTGAGGCCAACAGCGTCCACCTGAGCCTGCAAACCTCCTGGAAGTCCTGGCCCTCTCGGCTGACGAGAAGCCAGTGCTAATCTTGACCACCACGAACGGCATGTGACCTCAGACACATGACTCAAATCTGGAGCTTCAGCTGCAAAGGGAGCTATAAATACTCACTGTGAGGATTCCAGTGGATATGTGGGTCATCTTCATCATTCCTTCTCAGAGCAAGGCAAGAAACAAGACTGCAGAGTACCTCTGACTCTGAAGGATACAAATCTACCAATATTAAGTAATGTGTAGAAAGCAGCTGCCAAGCTAAAATCTAACTGAAGCCAGTCAATGGTGGTACACACATTTAATTCTAGCACTGGGGAGACACAGACAGGCAGTGTCTCTGACTTCACGTTCAGCCTGGACTACATAATTAGCTCCATGCTGCCAAGGTGATATAGTGAGACCCTGTGTTTACAAGAAAGTGACCTCTACGGTCCAGTTCTGTTTTGCCCATGCACCTAAGCTGCTCTCTCCAGTATGAGGCAGGCCAGAACTCAAACCTGCAGGAGCCAGTTCAGAGAGGCTCGAACAGCAGACAGGCACCAGCATCTGTCAATGGCCTGGCATCACAGGAGATGGTGGACAGACTGGACACAAGACCTATCATAAGTTCCTGGTGGTCCATGAGGGGAGGCCCCTAGTCAGTTACCCAGACACTAAACAAACAGACAAACAAACAAGCAAACAAAGATTAGACATGGTACTTTAGTAGTAAGCAAAAACTTGTACAAGACTATTGTAGAATGCTGCCCCTGATCCACAAGCATGGCCCCATAAGAGTTCCTGCCCAGCACCAAGGTGTGGACCTCACAGTACAGGGACATGCAAAACCCATGTGCCCCAACCTGTGAGCTGGACGAGGCCCCGGCACTACCCTGGCAGGACCTTCCAAAGACCTCGGAGCAGCTTGTTGCTTATAGTAGAATGTGAACCTTGAGGGAGCTCTTAAAAATTTTAGACTCGCACTTTTGTCTTTTGTGGATAAATGTTTTGCCTTCACCTATGCATGTGCACAACAAGCATGCTGGCTGGTTCTCCCAGAGCTGGGTTTGTAGATGGGTAGAACTCCCAATGTGAGTGTGGGGAATTGAACCCAGACCCTCTGCAACAGCAACAAGTGCTCCTAACCGCTGTGCCATTGCTCCAGCTTCAGGAAGCTCTTTTGTTTGTTTTGGTTTTTTGAGACAGGGTTTCTCTCTGTAGCCCTGGCTGTCCTGGAACTTACTTTGTAGACCAGGCTGGCCTCCAACTCACAGAGATCTGCTTGCTTCCTCTATACTGCTGTGCATGACTACCTCCAATTTGAGGCAGCTTTTTAAAAAGCCAACCCACAGTGGGGATTTTTGTAGATTTTTTTTTTCCTCATATAGTTTCTGGTTGTATGTTTTGTTTTGTTTTATCTTACTGGGCTTCTGCTTGTATATTATGGCTTCTGATTTTGTGTTTTTATGGATTATATTTTGTCTGTGTGTGTGTGTGTGTGTGTGTGTGTGTGTGTGTGTGTGTGTGTGTGTATTTCTTGGGCTTTTTTCATATTTTTATTTTTTAATTAGTTTTTCTAAAACAAGAGAGAGACAAAGAGAAGGCATGAAGCTGGGTTGGTAAGGAGGTGGAGAGAATCTGTGAGGAGACAGGGGAGGAAAAACCAGAATCAGAATATACTGTATGAATCCAACTAAAAAATAAAAATGTCAACAGGCAATGGTGTCGCACACCTTTAATCCCAGCACTCAGGAGGCAGAGGCAGGAGGATCTGTGAGTTCCAGGCCAGCCTGATCTACACAGTGAGGAGTTCTAGGACAGCCATGGCTACACAAAGAAACGCTGTCTCCAAAAACAAAAAAATAATGTCAACAACAAAAACCCAGAGCCATTCCAAGACAGCCAAGGCTACAGAGAAACCCTGTCTCGAAAAAACCAAAACAAAAAACAACCCAAAAACCCAGAGCCAACAAAATGGCTCAGATAACCTGAGTATGGTAGTGCACACTTTTAGTCCCACACTGGCGAGGCAGACAGGCAGGTCTGAGTTCAGGCACCAGACAAGACTACAGAGTAAGATGCTGTCTCAAAACAGAAACCCAGACGGTTCGTCCTGTAAAAGCTCTTCCCATCAATCAAGACTTCTTATTGGAGTCTGGTCCCCAGGACCCAGATGGCAGAAGAAGAGAAAGGACTCACAAAAGCTGTGACCTCCACAACTGGGCTGTAGAATGGGTACCTTGCCCCTCCCTTGATGTAGTACCTTTTTGAGGGTGGTGGTTCGAGACAAGGTTTCTCTGTGTAGTCTCGGCTATCCTAGAACTAGCTTTGCAGACCTGGCTGGCCTCAAACTCACAGATCCCTTGTCTCTGTCTTCTGGGTGCTGGGATTAAAGGTTCACCACCACTGACTGGCAGATGTAGTAACTTTTTAAAAAGCCACCCTACTAGTACATAAGCCAGGGCCTCACTGCTTCCTGGCCATCACACCCTGGGTTCCCCCATAGCTGGGACACTGTAGTAACAAGTGTAGCAAGTTCTCAGAGCATTTAGCACCTTTCCGTCTGGGAAGGAGAAGCAGCCTGAGGGCTAGAGCCTGCTCATTTTATGGAGTTCTTATGATGCGGAGGGTGGTGTCCCTGCAAGCAGACCAAGGACAACACCTTCCTTGAAGTTTAGGCAGTTCTCAGGACAGAGTTACCCTAGCAACACCAGGGCGAAGAGGCAAATGTCTGCATCTCTATCTGTCCCACAGATCCTGGAGGGAGGCTGTAGGACGTACTGTCAACCCATTTCTAACGTAGTCATCCCTTCAGCACCGCTGTGGAGTAACTGAAGAACCCCAGTCACAAAGAGGGGAACACGGTTGCATATATACTTTTATTTACTTCAAAACCGCAAAGGTCAGGAGATATCATCACTGAGCACTGCAAAAAAAGTACTCAGGCTCCTCTGTGGGATGTAGGCCACAAATACGAAGTCCCAGATTGCTCACTAACTGTCTCCTAGAAACCACAAAGATAAGAGACAGAGACTGCGGCACTGTGAAGACAGGTGCCCAGCTCAGGTCCTGCCCTGTGCCTGGTCCTGAGACTCAGGTCTTCTCCCAGCTGCTACTATGCAAGGGGCAAATGAGCTAAATAGCAAACCTGTTTTTCCAAGACCCTTCAAAACATACAAAAACAAAAACCAAAAAACACTCCCCCCCCCCCAAAAAAAAAAAAAAAACCACTACTGCAGGTCATAACACACAATGCAAATACAGCACACAGCATCATCACTGAGCTACATCTACCAGCCAGTTAGGACCTAGCTTTGCCCAGAAGCTAACAGATCTGTATTATCAACTTCTAGATTATCACTAAAGTAAAGATGAACTCACATTAAAGTCAAGGTGCCTTAAAGGACTTACCAATATGTCATTACATTTACTAGTCACCAGATCATCCACACCGCAAGAGACAGATGAGAGCCTTGTTCAGACTGCTAAGTATGGCTAACACTGCCCCACAGTTCCCAGAGTCCAGGCAATGATTCCTGCTTCTACAAGCCTTTCTGTTCACAGAAACAGAATTTGGGCACACTGCAGTCTCAAATCTCTTCTTACCCTCAGGTGATGGGCAGGCACCTTCAGGAGCCTGTTTCTGAGGGCAGGCTCTGGGAAGGGTGTGTGGCTGCAGTCGACTTTCTCATCATGCGATCCTGCTCACCAGGTCACTGACTGTCACCTTCCTGTTTGTTAGCCAAGCTGGTGTTCCTGTAAAATCCATGTGCCCGTCTGAAGGCACATCATCACCTCAGAGAAAGTTTAACCTGCTCCCAGACACGCTCTGTTAAGCCTGCGGCTGCTGGCCAGGTGGGGAGAGGCAAAGTCCAGGAAGAGTCCTTGCTGGCCTTAACAAACAGGCAGGGCAGGAAACACGGCAACTTTGTTGTACACTTTAACCTTCCTGATAGCAGTTTGTACAAAGGCACAGTCTCCTCATCTCTGGTCTCTTCTCCAGCTCCCCGGAGTGGGAGAGGAGGGAGGCACACAGAAAGCACAGGCAGGACAGTTCTGGGACACCCTTATCGTTCTGGTCCTGCCTGTTCTCTGAGTGATTTCCCCGCTGCCCTCCCAGCCATCCTGATAAGTGGGTTCTTCCCACTGTGGCCTCTCCTCCCCCTGCCAGCTCAGCTTTCTTCTCATGATCATTCCTATAAACCTTAGGTCCCAGCTCTTCCCACCTCCCCTGGGACTATCAGCAACATTCTCCAGTTTCAAAGCTATAAGCCCAAGGGGTCCCTGGGGAAGGGGCAGTAAGAGCCAGGCCACCTACAGGAGGCCCTAACAGGGAGGCCAAGTAATGACTCAAGTGCTTCTGTCTACATGCGCTCAAACACACCAATGTCTACTGAATTACAGGTTTAACAGGAACTATTTTCAGCAAAACAGTAAAATGCTAATCCTCTCTAAGTACTAGTGAAGACCCAAATATGGCATCTGGATTTGACACATAGGTTCTCTGCTTTGAAAAAGGCTGGAGCCAGGTGGAGCTGGCACATGCCATTAGTCTCAGCACTTGGGAGGCAGAGGCAGGCCGATTTCTGAATCTGAGGCCAGCCTGGATTCCAGGATAGCCAGGACTATCCCAGAACCCTGTCTCAGAAAAACTAAAACAAAAAACAAAACAACAAAACAACAAAACAACAACAACAACAACAAAACCCCCAAAACCCAAAAAGTTGGAAGCCAGGATCTCAGTGCTTGGGAAGCAGAGGTAGGTAGGAGCTCTGTGAGTTCAAGGCCACTCTGGTCCACATAGCAAGTTCTATGACAGTGAAGGCTATGTAGAGAGACCCTGTGTCAGAAAACAAACCAACCAACCAACATCTTTTTGATTCCTTTTGTCTGTCTGTCTGTCTGTCTGTCTATTTGTTGAGACAGAGGCTCACTATGTAGCTCTGCCTTCAAAACTGCATAGATCTGCTTGACTCTTGCCTCCTAAGCACTGGGAAAAAGAATGAGCCACCACGTCTGGTGACCTTTTTTTGTTAAAGATATGGTATTATATAGACCAGGCTGCTCTATACATCTCAGGATGTCGGCAACGATTACCTGAATTTCTGATCCTCCTGTTGCCACCTCGCAAGCACGAGGAAGGCAGCCTGTACCACTACGTCTAGTTTTGTTTTAAAGAACAATCTCACTGAAAGTTCGTAGCATATCTAGTTCTAAAAACTGCATTGGCAAACCTGAAAAGCAACTCACAGAAGAGCCATGAGCACCAATGAGAAGAGCAGGTCTGAGTGCGTCCTGAGAGTGGGTGGGGCTCTGAGACACTCAGCAAAAGCAGAAAGACAACTCTGAAAAACCCAGAGGCAGCCAGGGGCTGTGGGCATGGCAGAGCACAGGGAACTTCCTGGGTGGGAAGCTATGGTGTATGATGCTCTCCCAGAGACACAGCTCCATATATACACTGCAAATGTTGGTCAGCAGTGAAGTTTTGTTTTGTTTTGTTGTTGTTGTTTTGTTGTTTTTTGAGACAGGGTTTCTCTGTGTAGCCCTGGCTGTCCTGGAACTCACTCTGTAGACCAGGCTGCCCTCAAACTCAGAAATCCGCCTGCCTCTGCCTCCCAAATGCTGGGATTAAAGGTATGCGCCAAAACTGCCTGGCTGATCAGCAGTAAAGTATCAGCTGTGTCCCACCACACTAATGGTAAGGCATCATGTGGATATCTTCTGCATTATTTGATCCATGTGCTTAAAATTCAAACCGGACACCACCTCCACATATTCTGTATAAAAAGTCCTGTAGACCAGCCACATGACCCCAGACTCGGCTCTCTCCAGTCTGCTAGGCAGTTACAGAAGCCTGCCTTCCTTGGCTGTGACTTTGTCCCCAGCTAGCAGACAAGGAACCCACAGTTACAGGACACACCACACAGCAGGACCCTGATTTTCCCCAGAAGTAGACAGCGAGGGATACAGGGCAGGAGGCAGGTTAGTCAATGTTCTCAAACACAAACAATTATTGTTAAGCTCACCAAGGGAAACCTTCCAACTTCTTCCGCTCTACCTCTGCCTGGTAGAACGTGACACAGCCACAAACCTTTATTCCACAGCGGGCCCAAGGATGACCTTTGAACAGCAGAGCTTGATCCCAACCAGGCCAGGGGGAAAAGTTGGTGGTTTCTGTCACAGCCCAGATCCCCCAGAGCCCACCCCTCGTGTGCACAGGGCACAGCGCTCTGCGAAGGCAGGAGCAGGAGCAGGGGAGGGAGAAGAGGGGCTCACGAGAGGAGAGCACTTGCCTCATAGGTGACAAAGTCGTCAAACTCATCGGCACAGGCAGGGGTCTCTTCATCTTGGACAGGCTCCACGCTGTACAACTGGCCATCAGGATCTGTGGAGAGAAGACCCGGCCTCAGCAGGCCACTCAGTGCTGTCCGGAGCGGAGAGGTCCACGTGTGCAGCCAGGACTCCCAAGGAAGGCTGCTTCTAGGGCTGAGCCATGATGTGCGTGGAGAGTCAGTGCCACAGAAGGGACTGAGTGTCCCTCAAGTAGAGGACCCGGGGCGGGGGGTGGGGTGGGGTGGGGTGGGGTGGGGTGGGGGTGAAAGCAGATGGGGAGAAGCTGGTATGTCTTTTTTTCTTTAAAGAATCAGACAACATTGTAAGGAAAAGTGTAAGCTACCAAATTCTGCAAAAGCACCGAGCCTTGAGAAGCCTTGGCTCCGTACAACCCGGGCCCAGCACTGCCAACGGGTTGTCAGGTGAACACCGAGCCCTGCCGTGCCCAGGGGTGACACTCAACAGCTTGACGCTCCTCCGCTGAACTGTCTTGTAGTAAGGAAATGTGGGTTGGACCAGCTAGAAAGCTCAGTGGACAAAGGTGCTTGCCACCACACCTGGTATGCTGAGTTTAATCCCCGGAACCCACATCATCAAAGTACAAAACCAAGTCCCAAATGTTGTTCTCTGACTTCCACACACATGCCCTTACACATATATGCACACATATGTGTACATGCCGATTCCCAATAAACAGGAAAATGAAAATATTTTAGAATATGAGGTTTGGGAGGGTTTTTTTGTTTTTTTGTTTTGTTTTTGTTTTTGTTTTTGTTTTTCGAGACAGGGTTTCTCTGTGTAGCCCTGGCTATCCTGGAACTCACTCTGAGGTTTGTTTTAAGGGTTTTGAATTGTTCTTTCCTTGAGACAGGATCTCACTATATAGCCCTGGCTGGTCTGGAACTTACTGTGTAGACCAGGTTGGCCTGGAACTCAGAGATTCCTCCACCTACTTCTGCCTTCTGATTGCTGGAATTGAGTGAGTAGGATACCCTGACCTATTTTTATTATATGTATACCATGTGTGTATATGTGTGTGTGTATGCCATGTGTGTGTGTATGCCATGTGTGTATATGTGTGTGTATATGCCATGTGTGTATATGTGTGTGTATATGCCATGTATGTATATGTGTGCCCACAGAGGCCAGAAGAAATGATGAGAGCTATAGGCAGTTGTGAGTTACTTGAAATGGGTTCTGGAAACTGAACTTGGACCCTCTGGAGGAACAGCAAGTGCTCTTAATCGCTAAGCCGCCTCTCCAGCCCCCATGAGCTACTGTTATTGTTTTGTTGTTTGTTTCCAAGGCAGAGTCTTACTATGTAGCCCAGGCTGGCCTAGAAGTTGCTATGTAGACGAGGCTGGCTTTTAACTCACAGAGATCTGTTTGCCTCTAGAGTGCTTTGAGGAAGGGTGTGCTCCAGAAAGCGTTTTTATTTTCATTTTCTAATGAAGGTAAACTTTTTAAAGATGTATTCCTTTTTCATTATTTTAATTGTATGGATGTTTGCCTATATGTACGCATGTGAGCACCATATGTATCCCTGGTGCCTTCAGAAGCCAGGAGGGCGTCAGATCCTCTGGAACTGGAGTTACAGTTATGAGCTCCCATGCAGGTACTGGGAATGGAATCCAGACCCTCTGCAAGGGCAACCAGTCTCTTAGCTAAGATCTCTCTCCAGCACCTATGAAAGGAAATGTTAAAGAAGCACCAACCTCCTCACTCAATGCCAACTCCGGACACCTGCATCTCCCTCTGTGGGAAGAGGTGGCAACACTCACGGTCTCCAAGATGCTCAGAGGCACTGCACAGAGCAAGGGGGACAGAAGGACATGGATACCAATGTCCCATGGAGTGCACTGACTTACAGCTCGGTTACTTAGTCAATACCTTTAACCCAGTCAATCTGACATCAGCACTTGATCAAAAAGTTCATTCAGGGCCGGGCGTGGTGGCACATGCCTTTAATCCCAGCACTCGAGAGGCAGAGGCAGGTGGATTTCTGAGTTCGAGGCCAGCCTGGTCTACAAAGTGAGTTCCAGGACAGCCAGGGCTAAACAGAGAAACCCTGTCTCAAAAGAAACCAAAAGGAAAAAAAAAAAAAAAAGTTCACTCAGGCTGGGGAGAGAGCACAATGGATAAAGGTGTTTGCTGTGGGGACTCAGAAGATAAGAGCACTGAGTACTCTTCCAGAGGTCCTGAGTTCAATTCCCAGCAACCACATGGTGCTCACAACCATCTGTAATGAGATCCAATACCATCTTCTGGTGTGTCTGAAGACAGCTACAGCGCGCTCATAAACCTTAAATAAATAAATAAATAAATAAATAAATAAATAAATAAATCTTTTTTTTTAAGGTGCTTGCTGTGCAGAATGGGGATCTGAGTTTTACAGACTTCCAGGATCTGCATAAAACCGGGTGTGGTGTCACACATCTGTAGCCCAGTTCTCTAATGATAGGATGGAGAAAGGAGAACCCTACTAGGCTTGTGTGCCAACTCACCTGGTGCACACAGCAGACCCTCATGGAACCCTGTCTCAAACAAAAATAGTAATTAAAAAAAATCATAGTCCCATTTTTTTTTCTTTTTCTTTTTTTTTTTTTTTTTTTTTTCTTTTCCTGAGGCCAAGTCTCTGGAAAACAAGGCTGGCTTTAAGTCAGCCATGTAGCCTCCTGGGTCCATCCTCAGGAACGTAGATTACAGGTATGAACCATACCTAGTTTATATAGTCATATATCAAGGGCCAAGTGGAACCGCAACCTTCCCTAGATCTTCCTGAAGAAATGCTTAGGAACGGTCAGCCTTGGCTTCCTCTAAACAGGCCACAAAAGGCCAGAGGTTCATGCAGGGAGTCCAACTACACCAGGGAAGAAAAATACAATCATAAAACCCCAACAAGTTCTGAGAGTTGGCCACTACCAGACCTGGGTAACTGGAGGCAGGGCACACTGAAGAAGCGCTGTGAGTGCCCAAGGACTCGGATCACAAAGCAGTCAGACACAGTGCTGATGTGAGGGCAGTGCCCAAGGACGCTCATGCTGTCAATCACTGTCCTCCAAGCATCACAGCTATTATACTCTTAATCAGAACAACTATGGTTACTCTCAAGAGAACCTTAAGTTCGGGCCTGCTACCCATCCCTCATAGGAGAAGGGAAGGTCCTTTGTCCCTCACCTGAGTCACATCAGTGTCTACAGTAAGTACACACTGCTCCCGTCTGTGGCTTTTAAGCATTGCTGGGGCTGGGCATGGTGGTAGATGCCTATAGTCCTAGGACTCAGGAGTCACATGTGGGTGGGTTTCTGTGATCCTGTTCCTCATAGTGGTTCCAGGACAGCCAGCGAGAAAGAAAAAGACCCTGCCTTAAAAACAAAAACAAAACAAACAAACAAACAAACTTGTGGATTTGGAGGCACATATAAAGACCTTGCCTCCAAAAACCTGTGGGTTTGGGGGCTAGAGAGATGGCTCAGCAGTTAAGACCCACTAGCTGTGCTTCCAGAGAAATTTCGTTCGATTCCCAGCATCCACACTGTATCTCACAATCATCTGTAACTCTAGTCCCAAGGGATCTGATGTCCTTTTCTAACACACACACATTACACAACATGTTTATAGTTTAATAAGAATCACGGGTCCTCTGCATAGCTGTGCATGTGGAAGCAGGACAATGGAAAAGGGGAGGAGCCTGCAGCCCAGGCACACCCGGCCTCTGCCACCTCAAGCTGTGGGCCCTGCATTATCTGGTCCAGGAGAGCTCCAGGAAAGCCACATATGCCACGGCTTCTAACACAGCTGGTTGTTGCCACAGACAGAACCTTCCAGAATCAGGAGGGAAAGTCCCCTTATCCTAGACAGTCAGGCAGAAAGGCTGGGACATTTCTAGCAGGTTTTCCTACTGCCATGTTAGCAAGTTTGCTTCAGACTCCAAAACTGAAATTAGGAACCTGAAATTTTAAAACCCACCAAGCACGGTAGATCCATGAATGTGTCTGCAGTCTGGGGCATGCAAATCATCTATGCGCACCCACCCACATGGTGTCCAGAGGGACATGTAAATGTGGCTGGCAAGTTTATAGTCTCTTTAAAAATACTAGTGTCTGCCAAGTACGGTGGCACATGCCTTTAATCCCAGCACTTGGGGGGCAGAGCCAGGATGATCTCAGGGTTTGAGGCCGGCCTGGTCTACAGAGTGAGTTCCAAAACAGCCAGGGCTACACAGAGAAACCATGTCTTGAAAACAAAAAAAAAAAAAAATGTTAAATTGGTTTTGCCTCTTCTTTTTAATTTTTTTATTAAAAAAAATTAAGTGTGTCTGTAGGTAGGTATGTGTACAGGTGCCTGTAGTGTCAGGGCAACCTGTGTGAAATTGTGTCACTGTCCTTCCTCACCTACCTAAGGCATTCTTTGATTGGCTTTAATAAAAAAATCTGATAGCCAATTAGCTGGGCAGGAAGTGGCAGATTATACTTCCTAGGCGGCAGAAGGAACCCTGGGAAGAAGGAGAAAGTCTTTCACCAGGAGACATGAGAGGAGAGAGAGTTGATCACAGGTCTAAAAGATCTAGCCAGCCACAGAGCCGGATGGGGCTAGGTGTTTGTGTTAACTTAGATAAACTAGTTGAGAGCCTGCCCAGCTAATGCCTAAGGCTTTCAAATATTAAAAGGTCTCTGTGTGGTTATTTGGGGAAAAGTTGGTTAAGGAATAATTGCTGTTGTATTAATTGCCAGCATTAATTAGTATATACAGAACATAATAATCTTTTCATCTACAATTGGTACCCAATGTGAGACAACTGGAACCCAAGCTTACAGCCTGAAAAGGTGCAGGGGAAAAGGTTGGGATGGGGGCCAGGGTAGCCAGACAAGAGGCCTGGTCTATTTAAAAAAGAATGAAAGCAGACCAAAGTCTGAGAGCACAACAGCTGCCACTTCTCCCAAGCACACCAGAGCACCTAGGCCTGAAGCTGCGGCCTGAAGTGCGCAGACGCAGTCGCAGACGCAGAAGCATGGTAAGCAGAAGCTGGAAAGGCCTGGCCAGCACCAGCAGAAGGCTGAACTGAACCATGGGGGCAAGGCTCGCCATCACAGACACGTGCTGGCTTCAGGTGCCTGCAAACACACAAGTCCAGAAGGAACATCTTCCCGGAGCTACAACAAGGATCCAGGCAGGGCTGGAGAGATGGCTCAGGGGTTAAGAGCACTGACTGCTCTTCCAGAAATCCAATTCCCAGCACCCACATGGTGGCTCACAACCATCTGTAATGGGATCTGACGCCCTCTTCTGGTGTGTCTGAAGACAGCTACAGTGTGCTCACATACATTAAATAAATAAATAAATCTTTAAAAAAAAAAAAAAGGATCCAGGCATCTGACCTGATAAGGCATTAAGTTTACAACTGGTAAATTGAAGTCTTAAGAAGAGATGCAGAAATTAAAGGGAAAAATATTTTCCATGTTAAAAGAACATGCAACAGCACAGCAGAAGTCGCTTGGGTCTTGTATATTTCTGCTTTAGCTGTTATTCATTATAGAACTAGTTATAACATGTTCATGGATGCCGGGCGATGGTGCTTGGGAGGCAGAGGCAGAGGCAGGCGGATTTCTGAGTTCGAGGCCAGCCTGGTCTACAAAGTGAGTTTTAGGACAGCCAGGGCTACACAGAGAAACCCTGTCTCAAAAAAACAAAAAACAAAAAACAAAAAAAAAAACAAAAAACAAAAAAAACCATGTTCACAGATGATTACTGTTTTCTGTGCCCTCTCTAAGCAGACCTAGGTAAGGAGGGGTCTGAGTGATGGAATGTGAAATTCCAGCAGTAAAAATAGAGAAAGAGAAAGGCTCTTCCTGAAAGAAGAAAGGAAACTGACGGCAGCTGTAACTCAGAGCGCTCTGGCTGTGAGACGTCAGCTCTTATTGCTAAGGGTCAGCCAGCGCTGGGCAGCACCACCTGACTATGCACAGGGTTCACTGCTACAGCAGGACACAACACACTGGCCCAAAAGTGTACAACTGTCTTGTTTCTTTGCTTGATGCTTGCTCGAATGTTTCGTTTTTACCCAATAACAGAAAATACAAAGGGTATTTTTATTGTTTGGCATTACTCAAAAATAGGAAAATTTTAAAGATCTTATGTAAATTCAGAATGTCTCTACAGTTCAAATGTGTTGTTTTCTAAAAAGTTAAGGATGATTTGGAATTGAGGTGAAATGTTTGACCAGGGCAGTGGTGGCAGAGACAGGCAGATCTCTGTAATTCTAGACCAGCATGTGAAGTCAGGGCAGACCCCCTGCTGATCATAAGATACTCACTTGTAAACATCCAAGATGACACTTTTTTTTCCTTGAAGGTACTATTTTTGCTTAGTAATAAATAATACCTTAATGAGATAAAATATAAATATACAACCAATCTTAAATTTATATAAAGAGAAAGGGGAATATAGGTGCATTTATCCACATAATTATAACTTCACTGTGGGGTCTGGAAGAGGCACTGAAGCCCTTGGGCTAGAGTTAGAGGCAGCCAAAAACTGCCTGCCATGGATGCAGAGACCCAAACGAGAGCCGTCTCTCCAGCCCCTTTATATTTTTATATATATATTGTTGGCAGGCATCACTTGCATGCATGGTGCCCACAAAGGCCGGAAGAGGGTGTTAGAGCCTCTTGGTTGGAGCTGCAGATGGTCATGAGCTGCCATGTGGGTTCTGGGAACTGAACCCAGGTCTACTAGAAGAGTACGCAGTACTCTTAATACTGGGACCTCTTTCTGGCCCTGCTTTTTGACTTTGAGACAGGGTCTCTCTCAGTTGCCCAGGCAGGCCTTAAGCTTGAGATCTTCCTGCCTATGTGTCTTTTTTTTTTTTTTAAGATTTATTTATTTATTTATTATATGTAAGTACACTGTAGCTGTCTTCAGATACTCCAGAAGAGGGAGTCAGATCTCGTTACAGATGGTTGTGAGATGGTTGTGAGCCACCATGTGGTTGCTGGGATTTGAACTTCAGACCTTCAGAAGAGCAATCGGGTGCTCTTACCCACTGAGCCATCTCACCAGCCCGCCTGTGTGTCTTTATGTGGAATTTTTTTTGTTTTGTTTTGAGACAGGATATCACTATGTATCCCTAGCTGCCTTAGAACTTGTTATATAGACCAGGCTGGCTTTGAACTCACAGAGATCCACCTGTCTGTGCCTCCTGAATGTTGGGATTGTAGGTGTGCACACCACCACAGCTCGCTATTAAGTGGAAACTTGAAGTAGGGGCACAAGAACCAGAGTCCTGGCCTATTTGTAACAGTTGCCTGTCTCATTCTATTCCTGGAACAGTGCCTGTGGCTGTGACAGCAGGCGTCTTGCGCTTCCCTGCAAACTGGGTCAATATATTGTGTGGTTTGCTGTGTTGCTCGCCCATGGAGTGAGGCTGACAGGCAATCCAGGCTGGCTATAGCTGCACAGTACATTACAGTGAGACCTGAAGAGAACACCACTGGAGATGTGTGACGTCTCTCTTCTAAATGCTACAAAATGATTCAAAAACCATCTCTGACTTCACCTCTCATTCTAGTCTCTCACTGTGTCTTCCTAATCGCAAGTAAATGAAACCCCAAAAGTACAGAAGCAGAAAAGTAAGGCACGGCCCTAATCAGATACACTGGGCAGTTCCTCCAGTGCCGGGCAGAATGGCTGAGGCAGGGGACTGTCCCACTGAGCACTTTTCATGGCCTAGGCTGGGGCTGAATCATGAAGCTCAATCTGTCACAGAAAAGGCCAAGTCCTCCCATTGTACCACTGGACAGATGCTATCTCCATTGCTCATTCCTCTACCTTCTGACTCCACAAGACACCCCCTGCCTGGTGCCACCCCCGTAGCTCCCAGTCTCCCACCTTATCATCTGTCTGTTTCCCACTAGAAAGCCAGCACCAAAGGCAAAGGATCCTGTTCTCGTTTGCAAATACATCTCACAGGTCGACCTCATTTAACCTTATCTCTGCAGCTCCCTACAGCTCCGCTCCATTAAGGACCCCACCAAGGAGGCTCAGACCATCCTCCAGGTCCAGTATCTGCTCTGTACAAGCTGAGCTCAAAGCAATGTCTCCCCAATGTGGTATCAGGTTGAGACCCTGCACCATCCGAAGTGCTACCAACCAGCAAGGAGATTTACATCACTAATTAAATCAAGGTGAAAATATAAATGAAAAAGAATACAAAAATGATGAAATTAAAAATGAACCCCAGCTGGGCAGTGGTGGCGCACGCCTTTAATCCCAACATTTGGGAGGCAGAGGCAGGTGGATTTCTGGGTTCGAGTCCAGCCTGGTCTACAGAGTGAGTTCCAGGACAGCCAGGGCTATACAGAGAAACCCTGTCTCTTACAAAAAACAAAAACAAACAAACAAACAAAAAAAAACCATGGCGGGCATGCCTTTAATCCCAGCTTCGGGGTGTGGGACACAGAGGCAGGGAGAGCTCTGAGTTCAAGGACAGCCTAGTCTACAGAGCAGGTTCCAGGACAGCCAGGGTTAGACAGAGAAACCCTATCTCGAAACAAAATAAACCAGTTCAGCCTCCAAGAGGTGGGTGACAGGTTTGTCACTACACCTCTACAAAGACGGTATGGACCCAGGTGATAAACCTGTCACCCACCTCTTGGAGGCTGAAGTAAACTGGTGTGAGCTCATAGCCACCATGGGCTGCACAGTGAAAAACCATGCTAGCCAATGCTGCACAGGAAGTCACTTGTCTCAAACAAAGCAGCCTAGCTACGAGTGGTAATGCTCACCTCGCTCTAGCACTTGGCAGAGAGACAGAAAGATTCACAGTGCAGGGCCATGCTTAACTACAGTCAATCCGGGCTACACGAATTGGCCTCAAAACCCAACCAGCCTAGGGTGGTGCACACATTTCATTCTAGAACTCGGGAAGTAGAGGCAGGTAGATCTTCATGAATTCACTATCTCCAAAAACAACAGCAACAAAAGTGAAACAAATGAAAAGGAAAGCAAGTCAAAATGAAAAGAACCCCAGGAAAGCGGCAGCCAGGACAGACAGCAGCGGCCAGGACAGACAGCAGCGGCAGGGTGGATAGGGCTTGGGTGTAACCAGCCAGGATGGCTCCTCAGAGAGGAAAGCAGGAGAAGAGAGTGGGCTGTGAAGAGAGTTGGCAGCCTCACTGAGACCAGCATGTCCTCTTCTCAGGCTGAGGCCAAGAAGCACCTCCCCTGTGGAAAGGACAAGGGGCACTACAGAGGCTATACGATCAGTCCTGGAAGGCAAGGGACAATAAGTTCATGACTGAGTCCTAACTGGCAAACAGGAGTAGGACTGGGGTGACAATGGGGTGACAAGACATCACAGACAGGTGTTTGCTGTCACTGGAGATGAAAAACACCTACATGCTCCTTCAGTCATTAAACCAAGACCCAGGTCACTCAGAAGACAGTCTCCTACAGACAGACAGAAAGACTCTGACCCTGAGACGCACAGAAGTCCAGAAAATGGGGGCAGGGACCTTCCAAGTCAAAATACAAGGACAGCCCACAGCAGAGAGCACACCATTTACCATTAGCTGGGGTCCAGCAGAGTACACTAACTAGAAGCCATGGAGAAATCACCTCACACAGACATCTCTATAGATTCTTCCTACCTACCCACAGCTCCTGCTGCAATTCCTCCCCGCCTGATGAGGCCTGGCCCATCAACTACCCAAGTCTGAGTAAGCCAATGAACTCCCTGGGCTAGAGAGTAAAAACAAACCTCCCTCCTACCTGTGGACAGGACCTGGGAATACTGTTTAAAGGTGCAGAGCCAACCTCACTGCCTGGCATGCATAGAGCAGGTGATCAGCCCAGTGCTCTGCACCTCTGGAGTTCCAAAGAAAAACGGACATTATCTATGGTATCTATAATGAGATGGGCAGTCATGATGGAGAATTGCCCATTTTGAACAAAGCAATCAAAGTGCCAGCTGTTTTATGTTTTGTGTGCATGTATCACATGTGCTAGATGATCTATGTGGAAGGCTGCTGGTGACAGGCAGTCTGACCACGCTTGCCTGTAAGCCTGCTGTCTCGTGTCCCACCACATCCCCAAATATACTTCCCACGAGTTTCAGGGTAGGGAGGTAGAACAGGTCTTTGAGGCAGAGTCACACACTGTAACCCATTATGAAGAACGCACTATATAAATCAAGGTAACCTCAATCTCTTAGCAATCCTCCTGCTTCAGACTCCCAAATACTCAGATACATGTAGTAACTACCATTCCAGGTTTAATGCCAAGATTTTAAAGTATACCTAAACATCAAGATATCATTTAAATCCCGGATGGGGTAAAGGCTGCTGTGAGGACTCCAGGGGTCTCAGGTCCTCTCCCAGGCTCTGTGGATACCTGAGATCACAGGCACACACCCACACTCATACACACATAAATACATACAACAGAAAAACTGCTGGTAAAAAAACCTAACTACTTGCAATCTATCAATTACAGGTCAGGCATATAGTCAGCCAAAGGGCTCAGCCTGGCAAGGCTCCGTCTAGGGCCTGTGCATATCTCCTGACTGTTCTCTATCTCACCCCTCAGGAAACTCACTCCATTCCCTACCAAGGCCCGTGCTCAGCTCTGCTCACTCACCTGCCTGCCTCTCCACAGTGGGAATGTCACTGGACCATCACTACGGCCCTCCTTCCTGGCCAGTCCCCATCACACAGGCTGGCTCTCTGCTCCCTGGTCACAAATGCTTTCCCTTCTCCCTTCCGCTCCTCCCTAGAGAAGGCTGGCCCGCACGATAGTCTCAGCTCCTGTCTTCTGCCTAGACAACAGAGGTAATTCATCTGGCTGGCTTCTTGTCACCATGCATTGGTCTCACTCTGATGCTGGCTCACAATATTATCCCCAGAGGCTGGTGTGTGTCCACAACAGACTTATGGGTGAGAAACCACCAAATGGAGTAACACACGGGACAAAACACAGCAACTTCTCTAGAACCACTAGAGGATTCGATGTTCTAGAAACTCCAGCCTAAGTGATCCTGTCAGTAATAATCTGTGGTGTGACAGGTAAGAAAGACAAGCTGAGATGTGGAGCCCATAGGCATCCTCAAAGCCCATCTCACCTGGTGACTCCCAGCCAAGCCCTGATGTGTGTGGGGAGGAGAAAGCCTGTGGCTCACACTCCATCACTGCCGACCCTAGCTCCATGGTAGCAAGTCTGATTAAAAAGGACAACACAGGGGCCAAATGTTGATTGTCCAATGGCATGTCCACTGTGAAGAGGCTAAATTTATACCCAGCATAGGGTCAACCATAGGGTGGTTACCAGAGCCTAGGCACACATGTATCCACACAAGCTTGAACACAGACCTTCAAAGTTCTACTCAGACATCCTCAAAGTGAGATGAGCACCCCACCGTCTGAAAACAGTCACAGCCAATGCAAACCACACAGTGGGCTATGAGGCATGCTGAGGGAAAGAAGTCAGATAGATAAAGGACACATTCACATGAAACCCGAGGAATTAAGGGACAGACAGAAAGTAGCCCAGGGTAGATAAAGGTGGGAGGGACTTGCTGAGACAGTCTCATGGGAGACTTGAGAAGGAAGCTCATGGATCTGAGGCCACTCCAACTGCCACACGCAAGATCTGCACGTTTCACAAGAGCTGCCGAACTCTAGGTGAGGGTTAGGCTGCACGCCAGCGCGTTAGTGGGAAGTGCGTGAACGTAACGAGCTGACTGCATTCCACTGAAAGATGGACTGTAGACAGTGGATGGGGCACACACAGCACACTGTTCACATACACAACAGGTGGGGAATATATAATAATTGTATGCTTTTTTCAGTTTTAATTTTTCCTCATGAAATGCTGGGGAAGGGAAGTAGCTTTCCACACTGCAAACGAGCAGTTGAGAGTCTTTCAATCATGGAGAGCAGGGCTCCCAGAACAGGAAAGAGAACAGTGAACACCAGATGCTTTGGGAATCCAAGAAGCAATGGGCTGTGCGGGTACTCTGGTGCACGCATTTACTCCCAGCACTTGAGAAGCAGAGGCAGGTGGATCTCTGTGAGCTCAAACCAGCCAGGGCTATAGAGTGGGTGGGGGAGAATGGACAGTTACAGAACCCTGAGGAGAAAGGAGAGGCGGCGGAGCACGGGGTGGAGCCCACTGACCTACCTCCATTTCTGATGGCTACAATCCCTTGGTAGAAATCTTCAAAGCTGATTACGCCAAGCCCACTCGGGTCCAGGTACTGAGTTAAGTCCTTCACCTGCAAAGGTCACAGGAGAGTGTGTTACCCACAGACTTCACGGTTGGCAGGGCGAACTGGACGCTGACTCCGTTACCACTCTACAAAGCAGCGGCCTGCTCACACAGTTCAGAGCTCAAGAGCTATTGAGACCTCCGACCACCGAGGCAGAAGCAGCCACGGCAAATGTTCCAGCCACATGGCGGAGAGGCAACCTGGAGGGATCCGCCAGGAACACAGTGTTCCTAACCTTAGAAATAACACCCTGGTTCTAAGATGACATCTGAGCTGCCCTGGTGGGAAAATCAGGTGTTGGAAGTTCTAGGGACTGTTCTAGCATGTTTACTGAAATGAGTTTCTCTAAGCAGTGGCTGTGCCTTAGTGGAAAATAACGGAGGCAGACAGACCCTTGCTACCTACATGTGCATGCTACAGTGGACACAGCTTTTTAGAAAGCAGACATAATTACATTATCAAGGGTAAGTTGAATCTCATCAAAGTGTAAAACTTTGACAAGCCAGATGTGCGGACTGATAGCATTCCAGAGGCTATTGTAAAAGGACTACCTAAAGCCAAGGCCAGCCTGGGCTACACAATGAGTTTAAGGCCAGCCTAGTCTACAGAAAAGACCCAACTCTAAGAAGGGAGCAGGGAGTACAAAACCAAAAACTATTTGCTTCAAAAGACAACATTCATAAAATCAAAAGACACAGCAAAGGATAGATGAAAGTATTTGCAAATCCTGTATGAATGAGTTGAATCTAGAGTATACAATAGGTGCTAATTTAAAAGAAAAAAGCAAGACACACAAATAGTGAGAATTTGTCTACAAACAGGTAGAAAGATGACTCGGTTGGCAAAGTGTTTGCCAAGCATCATGAGAACCTGAGCTGCATCCCCAGCTCCCAGCACCCACATACAAAGCAAGGCACAGCAGTGCCCAGCACTGGGAAAGCAGGCCCAGGCCCCCCGGGGCTCACTGGCTGGCCGGGCAGGACAGACTGATTAGCTCCGGGTTCAGTAAGACCCTGTCCTGGGCCAGGCAGTGGTGGAGCCAGGGAAATGGTTCCCCAGGCAAGTGGTTGCCATGCCAGCATGAGGACCTAACTTTAAATCTCTGGCGTCCATGTAAACATCTGGGCATGACAGCACACACACCCAACTCCAGCACTGTGGGCGAGCAGACACAGATCACTGGGGCTTACTGGCTGTCATCTTAACTCCAGCTTCAGGGAAAGACAAGATGAAGAGCAATGGAGCAGGGCACTGGACACGAAGTTCTCCCCTGGCCTCCACATGCAAGAGAGATAGAGTGTGTGTGTGTATGTGTGTGTGTGAGTGAGTGTGAGTGAGTCTGAGTGTGTGTGTGAGTGAGTGAGTGTGTATGAGTGTGTGTGAGTATGTGTGTGTGTGTGTGAGTGTGTGTGTGTGTGTGTGTGAGTATGTGTGTGTGAGTGTGTGTGTGTGAGTGTGAGAGAGAGAGTGTGTGTGTGTGTGTGTGTGTGTGTGTGTGTGTGTGTGTGTGTGTGTGTGTTGGGGAAGTGAGGAAGACAGTGATTGAGGAAGATAACCAAAGGCAACCTCTGGCCTCTATATGTGCACATGCACACACAAACATGTATGTATAAATAAACTAATGCACACCTATAGTCTCAGCTGTTGGGAAGCTGAGGTGGGAAGACTGCTTGAGCCCAGGAGTTGGGTTTTTTTTTGTTTGTTTTTTTTTTTTGTTGTTTTTTGGTTTTTTTTGGGGGGGGGTGGGTTTGTTTGGGTTTTTTTATGAGATTTTTTTTTAATGATTTATTTATTATTATATGCAAGTACACTGTAGCTGTCTTCAGACACACCAGAAGAGGGAGTTAGATCTTGTTATGGATGGTTGTGAGCCACCATGTGGTTGCTGGGATTTGAACTCTGGACCTTCGGAAGAGGAGTCGGGTGCTCTTACCCACTGAGCCATCTCACCAGCCCTTGTTTGGGTTTTTTGTTTTTGTTTTTGTTTTTTTTTTTGTTTGGTTGGGTTTTTTTTTTTTTTTTTTTTTTTGGTTTTTCAAGATAGGGTTTCTCTGTGTGACCCTTGGCTGTTCTAGAACTCACCCTATAGTTGGCCTCGAACTCACAGAGCTCTGCCTGCCTCTGCTTCCAATATGCTAGGATTAAAGGCCTGTCTGTCTCCCGCCTCTCTCTCACACATATGCACACAGACAGACCATATTGGCACAAGAATCCCAGTACTTGGGAGGCACAGACAGGCAGGTGGAGCTCTGAGTCCTAGGCCAGCCTGGTCTACAGAATGAGTTCCAGGACAGCCAGGGCTATGCAGAGAAACCCTGTCTCAAACACAAAACAAAGGTCAAGCGAGGCCTTACTGATTGTAAGGATCAGCAACCTGAGACCCTAATTCAGGTTCCAGCGCCCACATCAGGTCCATCACAGTCACTTCTAACTCCAGCCCCAGGGGATCTGATACCATCTTTTGTCCTCTGAGGAATTCTTAAACACGTGATGTGTGCACGCGTGTGTGCGCATGCACCTAAATACATCAAAGACCCTCTCCACAACTTTTAGTCTGTGTAAGAGTACCTGCCTAGCATGTTTCCGAAGGTCTTGAACTTCAAAGGGAAGAATTCATAAGAAATTCAAGCTGCACAGAAATCGAGTGACTCTGTAGAGGAGCTAGGTTACACTGAGGTTGAGAGAGCAATAGCTCTCACAATGACAGACACTGTAAGCCCAGCATTCCAAGTGCTGCTAAGAACCACGGTCCTTTATGAAAGGGTTAAAAACCAGGCAGTGGACGTGCACGCCTTTAATCCCAGGTAGAGGAAGGCGGATTTTTGAGTTTGAGGCCAGCCTGGTCTGCAGAGTGAGTTCCAGGATAGCCAGGAGGCTGAGCCAGGTGAATTTCTGTGAGCATGAGGCCAGCCTGGTCTACTAAGCAAACTCCAGAACAGTCAGACTATTACACAGAAGCCCTGCCTTGAAAAAGACAAAGAGAGAGAGAGAGAGAGAGAGAGAGAGAGAGAGAGAGAGAGAGAGAAGGAAAGGAAAGGAAGAAAGAAAGAGAGAGAGAGAGTCAGAAGATGACTAAAAACACCATGTACTGCAGACTGTGTGATCGATAAGAACAGAAGCCTATTTCTCACATTCTAGCCTGGAGCCCCAAGATGGTGGTGCCAGCATCAAGTGTCTGGTGAGAGCTATCCCCTCCATAGGCCAGAGCAGAGGGACAACTTCCACAAGGGCTCTGTCAAGATTTATCTCTGCACCATGGAGGACACTCACAGCACAGCACAATCCTGAGTTTGAATTGTAGTGGCACTATGAATTGAGAATGTATTTAAAAGGGGAAGGAAAAAAAAAAGCTGAGCTTAGGCCTGTAAGCACAGCTACAGCAGAGTCAGAGGCCAGAAGACCACACATTCAAGGCCAGCCTGAGCAACTTACTAAGACCCTGTACAGAAATAAAAAGATGTGCTAGTGAAACGGCTCAGGAGGTGAAGGCTCTCGAACACAAGGTGTGACAACTTGAGTTAACCTGTAGAGCAGGGGAGCAGAGACAGTCAGTTTCCAAAGTTGTCCTGTAACGGACACACACACACCATGGGACATATGAATATTTGAGAATGCGCACACTCACGTAAGTGTGCATACTTGGGGGACATGCACTAAATAGAATGAGTTAATTTTAAAAGCAGCCTGGGAGTGTGGCCCAGTGCTAGAGTACCCGCCTAGTATGTCAAGGCCCTGCCCTGAGTTCAATCACCAGCATTAGGAAAACAAAACAGAGTTAATGAAACAAGAAACAAAAGAAAAAAATCAAAAGTGGAACCAACTGTGGACGTGGGGAGAGAACGCCTGAAATCCCAACACTCGGAGAACCAGGAGTTCAAAGTTACCCTCGGCTATGGAGCAAATTCAAGGCCAATCTGGTTAAAAGACTGTTTCGGAAGGGAGAGGAGGGAACGAGAGGGAGGGAGGAGATGAGGGAAGGGGACAGGAGGGACTATGGTTAAGTTTTGTAGCTGTGGTCATGGCTTGGAGTTCCTTCAAGAGCACTGTGTGAGAGAAACCTACTACTAAAGCATGAGGAGGCCTGGAAGGACGCCCCCCACCCCCCACCCCCAGCTGTGGAGTTTCTGAAGAAGCAGGAGCTACTGTGTGACTATGGGACTGCGGCAGCTGAGTGTGGAGCCCAGCAACACAGCTGAGAACAGAGCAGCTATCCAAAACTGCTGTGACGCAACAGCAGGACTCAGGAGGCAATGTGGAGAGGCTTCCTTCCAGAACCTTTCAGAACAAGAATTCAGACTGACAACTGCGCCAGGCATGGTGGCGCACGCCTTTAATCCCAGCACTTGAGAGGCAGAGGCAGGCGAATTTCTGAGTTCGAGGCCAGCCTGGTCTACAAAGTGAGTTCTGGGACAGCCAGGGCTATACAGAGAAACCCTGTCTCAAAAAAAAAAAAGTAGGTTGCAGACTGACAACTGCAACAGCAAGCACATCAGATGTGACAACAAACAAACACATCAGGTGTGCTCGGGCGTAACTAGGAGATGAGTCACTGTGTGAAAGAAAGCCAGTTAAACAAAAAGGATCGGCCTGCCTGTCCTGAGCACACAACACAGCACCACCAGCAGGTGGCGATAGCCTGACCCTACTGACACCACCTCCCCTCCTTAAACAAGAATCCAGAGCTAGGACCCAGAGCCAGATATTGCAGCCAAGCAAGAAGAAGCAAAGAGAGCAAAAAAGGGACAGCTGACCACATCCTAGGGACCCAGATTCAGCCTTTGAGAAGTTTGACAGAGTCAGAAAATGAACTGCTGATTTCATGAAGACAACCAGGACTCTCTGTCAAACACACAGTGCTTTCATGGACATGGACCCCAACAAGCACAGAGAAGACCTGGGGTGCTGGCTCCGTAGGGAGAGGACTGAGGGCTGGCCACGGACGCATGGGGACCTGAGTCTGCTCTCCCACACCCGCCTTTTACAAAACTGCAGAGCCCAACAGTGCACACCTATAATTCCAGCGCCTGGATCAGAGGCAGGAGGAACCCTGGGAATTGCTGGCCAGCCAGGCTGACTGAATCAGCAAGCTCTAGGTTCAGAGAGACTCTGTCAGGGGGAGAAAGACAGCCCATGTTACCTAGGGCCTGTGCTCAAACACACACCTATAGGTAGCTAGAAATTTGAACATTCACTGGCTATGGATGACATGGGCTGCTGTTAATGGTTATAGACTTGGCAATATTTTAGAGCACTGGTGTCTAGATACACTTACTGACATATGTGGAGTTATTTCAGACTTCTGGAACAGGAGTTGGGCTTTCATGGTAGAGTGCTCGCCTAGCATTCAGAAGTCCTAGGTTTCGTGCCCAGCCAGGACTGGGGCTACAGATCTTTAATGACAGGACTTGGGAGGTGGAGGCAGGAAGATCAGAAGGAATTCAAGGTCAGCCAGAGCTACATAGTGAGTGGAGGCCAGATATATATGACATTGTATCTTAAAATTAAATAAATATATATTATTTAATATTTATATTTATAAATATATTTTCTATTTAATATCTATATTTTCTAAATACATTAGTATTATTTATCTAAGATTAAGTCGTAACTGAATATTTAGAACAGATTAGATATGTGTATTAATAAATATATAATATTAAATATTAAATTATATATAAATTGTACATGTGGGTAAATACAGACACAACTGAATTTGCATGACAGAGCTGCAAGGCTGGGAAGGGTCCACTACTCCCCTCTTTATATGGATATGTACTCTATAAATAAAATTTCAAAATGAGGGAAGGGGAACAGATGGAGGGTGAACCCTGGCTAAGGAGAGACTTGGGCTGAGAGTGTAGTGATGACTACAGAGGAATCCCTCAGCACGGTGAGCAGTTGTGGTGGTCTAAATAGGAAGACCCCACCCCCACCCCCACCTACCACCTGCTCCAGGATAATATAGGTGTGGCCTTGGTGAAGGAAGTGTGTCACTGGGAGTGGGCTTTAAGGTTTTAGAACTCCATAACAGGGCCTGCCTCTCTCTCTCTCTCTCTCTCTCTCTTTCTCGCTCGCTCGCTCGCTCCCCCCCACTCCCCGCCCCACTGCCTGAGAATCTGGATGTACAACTCTCAGCGGCTCGCCTGCTGCCATGCTCCCCACCATGATGATAATGGACTTACGTCTGAAACTGTAAGCCAGCCCCCAATTAAATGCTTTCTTTAATAAGAGTTGCCTTGGTCGCAGTGTCTCTTCACAGCAATAGAACAGTGTCTAATAATAGTGTGTGAGTTAGGGATGGATAAGTGTGTTTCAATCCTGCAGCTGCACCGGCTCTTGCTGAGGCCATACCTGTCACTCCACAAAGCCTACATAGTGCCAGAGCCTCCTCTGCGAGGGGGCTGGCACTCACAGCAAAGGCAGTGAGCCACCAGAATATCTCACAGAAGCCCTACCCAGGAAAGAAGCAGGCGAACTAGATTCTAGTGCCAACCAGGGATGAAAAGGACACTGCACAGGCTGTTGGGGAGACGGGGACAGGCCTGGGAGGACAGGACAGGATACTTCTGACACCAAGCATTGTCTCTGTCCGTCCCCTACCCACACCAGAAGTGAAGGAGAGAGGGGTGCTTCAGAAAAACAGCAAGGGACAGCTGACTGGAAACAGAGCTAGAACAGAGTCCTCCTGCCCCGTGGGGACACAAAGCAGCCTCAAGCATGGCCAGAGCTCACAACCAATGGCAGTGCTACAAGTGCAAGGAGTGATGGCTTCCGTCCAGATGGAACAGCGCCCAGCAGAGGAACAGTGGCAGAACTGAGGGGCAGGCATGTGGAGAAACAAGGAAACAAAGACAGACAGTAGCAGAGACACAGCTACCTCCTCTGGGGACTCCGGCAGGACATCAGAGAGTGTTCTGTGTCCATCATATGCTCCAGCTCAAAAAGGCAGAACACCAGCTCCAGAATCTACACTTAAGGACACCCAAAAAGAGACCCTGAAGAAATCAGGCCGTCAGGCCCAGCCTACTGTGTCACATACAATTTCAAGTCAGACTCAAAATAGATGACTGGCTCCAACAGTGCAGAACTCTTGAGCCAGTCTCCTCAATGGTACCCAAGGGGCTCCGAGCGGTAGTGTTGGTAGAGTTGGTAGTTACGGTATGAATATGAGTGTCTGGCCTGCATGTACGAGCGAGCACTGTTGTGCACTGTCCATCATAAGCCATGGCATGAATGCTGGAAATTGACTCTGGTTCTCTGGAAGAGAACCGCTGAGCTATCTCTCTAGGTCAGAAAGCTGATTTCTTGGATACAAATGAATCAAGGTTATCAAATGCCTCCCCTCTTACTTCACAGAAGCCTTGATTCCTAAGTAAAGAAGTCTGCAGAACCCTGTTGTTTCTGGAAGGGCTACCCAATCCAGAATGACACTGGCCACTTTATCCTTGAGCAATCTAACAGTATCAGCAGCAAAGCTACTAACAGAACACAAGCGTTCTGTTCCTTCTCAGACCTTGGCCAAACACTTTTAACCAAATCCTTAACTAAGAGTAGGCCCTTTATATATTACATTAGAATGACCAAGAAGGAATGAAAATATACTCTTTCTTATGGCTTTTGGATTTTTTTTTTTTACTTTTCTCTCTACTAACTATTAGTTTTATTTATTCATTTTCTCCCAACAGAGTTGCTCTGTTATGTAGACCAGGTTGGCCTCAACCCTGTAGAGATCCTGCCTCTGCACGTACATTATTGAGATTAAACACATGCAGAGGCAGAGGATCATTACAGGTTCAGAACAGTATGCTGCCGTTCTCCGCCCTGAAAAGTACACACTGTATTGTTTTTTTTGGGGGGTGGGGGGTGGGGTTGTTTGCTTGTTTTTACTTGAGGGCTAGAGAGATGGCTCAATGGCTAAGAACACTGACTGGTCTTGCAGAGAACTCAGGTTCAGTTCTCAGCATCTACGTGGGAGCTCACAACCTTCTGTAACTCTAGGTCCAAAGAATCTGATGCCCTCTCAAAGGAAAAAAAAAAAGGGGGGGGGGGGACAACGACACCATCTTACTGTGTAGGAGCCTGGACCAGGCTGGTCTCAAATCAGAAAGATCCTCCTGCCTCTGCCATCTGAGTGCTTGAATGTGCCACCATACCCACTGAGTCCCTATCTTTAAAATAAACAACAAGGCTGAGGCTAGCCTGGGCTACCTTCTACATGGAGAGACCTAAACTCCATTTTTAACTTTAAAAGCAAAATATTCAGCCACTCAGATAGTTCAGCAGGTAAAGGCACTGAACACCCATGATGAAAAGAGAACCAAAGCCGGGCAGTGGTGGCGCATGCCTTTAATCCCAGCACTCGGGAAGCAGAGGCAGGCAGATTTCTGAGTTCGAGGCCAGCCTGGTCCACAAAGTGAGTCCCAGGACAGCCAGGTCTATACAGAGAAACCCTGTCTTGAAAAAAAAAAAAAAAAAAAAAGAAAGAAAGAAAAGAAAACCAACTTCTACAAACACACACACTCTCTGAATACAAAACATTTTTTAAACTTAATTTTCCTTATAATCTGAAGAACAAATCAACTCCCATGGACCTGAGGATGCAAGGATGGCCTAATTCCTTCAACCCAGAGTGCTACTCTTAGTAGGCATCTTAGAAAAGTATGTGACCAGGAAGCAATGCTCTGTAAATAAAGCCTTCGTGTAAAGCCCAGCACAGCTGGGAAATTAGCCAAGGCACATAAACCAGAGCAAAGAAGTGAAATACTAGGACACAAGAGCCAGCACTGAACAAGGGGACAGTCACGACGCTTCAGGGGAGGAGGCCACTTTAAGCCATAGGAAATGCCACTGGCTCCTAAAGGGAGAACAGCAGACTGTGTGCCATTT
Source organism: Mus musculus (assembly GCF_000001635.26). Lineage (NCBI taxonomy): Eukaryota > Metazoa > Chordata > Mammalia > Rodentia > Muridae > Mus > Mus musculus. The sequence goes on from NC_000083.6 coordinate 26,045,563, forward strand.
TCACTACAGAGGCTAGCACACAGCTCACTCATCTGGGACTAAGGGAGCAGAATAAGGGCATTAGCCACGGTTCCCAGGGAGCTGGAGCTCTCTGTGGAAATCACAGCCCATGGAAACAAAACATCTCCATGTTCAAATTCTGTTGTTTTGAGTGAATCAAAATCTTCAACAAGATGTAATTTACCAGAAACAAAGATTCTGAGGACCCCCTTTTCCTATCCATATACTCTGCACTATATCAGCATGGGCAGGAGAGATACTCTACTGTGGGTGATTTCTGAAGATCGCACTGAAGAACTGGGATACGGGTAGTTCAGTGATCAGTGTCTCCCTAGCTAGCCCTGGGTTAGATACCCAGGACTCTATGAAACCAGGTATGGTATGGTTGGTATGGTTCCTCCTGTAATCCCAGCACTGGGGAAGTGGAGAGAGACAGAAGACTCACTAGGTTCCAGGCCATCCTCAACTACAAAGTGAACCTAAACACACATACACACACACACACACACACACACACACACACACACATGCACACACTCATACATATTCACATACACACACTGACACACTCATATACATGCACACACACATATACATGCACACACACTGACACACACATACACACTCATACATACTCACATACACACACACACTGACACACACATACACACACACACTCATACATACTCACATACACACACACTGACACACACATACACACTCATATACATGCACACACACATTCATGCACACACACATACACGCATGCACCCCACAAAGGCTGCAGTCAGCCCATCTTGTTGCACCCACTTTTCCTTCTAACAAGCTGCCTAAGAGGCTAAGCATGCACACAGCAGACCGCCCTGCTGTTCATCAGATGACATCACAGACACCCTGTGCTGCACCAACCTGGTGCCCCACATGGACCAGAAGGGACCAGCACATCTAAATTCTTCTGATCGCTTCAAAGCTCAAAGTTGTGGATTACTTCAAGATCTCCATCCCCCTGGTGTAGTTCACTGATAGTTTACAAGGTTAAAAACTCAATTCCAAAGAAACACTCGTCTAGCAGAATAAAATCCTTTTGTTGAATTCAGGCAGGCTGCAGGAAAGAGGCATGGGGGCAGTCTAGCTTCCCTCCTCAGGAGCTGCTCCTACTTCAAGAGGCCTCTGACTAACAATAAATAAGCCCTGTGACTCTTGGTTGTACTCCAGGGTTCTGCCAACTCTCACCAGCTCCTAACCAACCTACCCAGCATGTGTCCTCGGCACTCTCTGCAGCGTTCTGCTCCTGTGCCGTGCTCTCCCTCTCTCTGCAGTCCTCACCCTATGGAATGTAAGCGCAAATAAACCCTCCCTTCTGTGAGCTGCCGTGGTCGTGGCAATTATCACAGCAACAGAAAGGTGCTGATACATCTCCTAATTAGTCAGTGAGGGAAAAGGAGGAGGAAGGACAGACAGACTTATTACCCATGAGTTTTGGAGCCGTGGGGAGTACAACTCAAGCCTTTTGGATCGATTTGTATTCTGAGACATCAGCACACTACACATAACTCAAGATGCTCTGGGACTCAGGATCCTCTGGTGTCAGCCGTCAAGACACTGAGACTGTAGCTTTACAGGTGTGCTTAGGACTTTTCAAAAAGCATTTGTTTCTTGACTGGGTAGGGCAGTTATGCCTGTTGCCCTGGTACTAAGGATGCTAAGTCAGGAGGCGTCTTAGGTTTCTATTGCTCTGATGAAATACCATGACCAAAATCAACTTGGTTTGAAAGGGCTGATTTCATCTGAGTTTGTAGTTCATCAACCAGGGAAGTCAGGGCAGGAGCTGATGCAGAGGCCATGGAGGGGTGCTGTTCACTAGCTCGCTCATTTCCATGGCTCGCTCAGCCTGCTTCCCTATAGCATCCAGGAAAATGTATGACAGACTTGCCTATGGGGCAATCTTACGGAGGCATTTTCTCAAACCAGAGTCCCTCTTCCCAAATGACTCTAGCTTGTGTCAAGCTGACATAAAATGAGCCAGCTCATAAAGATTCCCTCACGTTCCAAGGCTACTGAGTAAGACAGTCAGCCCGGTGGCTCAGTAGGTAAAGCCTCTTTGCGTCCAAACAAGACAAACTCCGGCTCAATCCCTCAGCCCTGAGGTAACTCAGGAAACTCCTCAAAGTTGTCCTCTTACCTCTGCATGCACACGCACACCACCATGAACAATTAATAAAATAAACTGTAATAAAAACAGCAGGCTCCATAAACACAAAACAAAGGCAATGTGTGTGTGTGTGTGTGTGTGTGTGTGTGTGTGTGGTTTTTTTTTTTTTTCCTAAATTTACACTTGAAAGTGAGACAGGCAGGTTAAACACTGAATTTGCTCATTTGCAGCTCAGTTTTCTCAGTACAAAAATAGCTTCCTGGCCAGGCAGTGGTGGCGCACGCCTTTAATCCCAGCACTCGGGAGGCAGAGGCAGGGGGATTTCTGAGTTCGAGGCCAGCCTGGTCTACAGAGTGAGTTCCAGTACAGCCAGGGCTACACAGAGAAACCCTGTCTCGAAGAACCAAAAAAAAAAAAAAAAAAAAAAAAAAAAAGCTTCCTGAATCACCAGACAGGGACACACCATACCAACTGCCTGTGAGGTTGAACTGAGCAGGCTCTGTAGGGAGAAAACACTGTCTTACATGGGAAAGGCCACTCGGAGGCCTAGACAGAGGCAATCACATGCTGGAGAAGCCAGGTGTTGAAAGGTTCCCAGCCGTGCCTGTCCTTCAGCAGACCTAAGCCACAAAGCAGTCAGCGTTTGCCCTAAAATAGCAAATGAGGTTTCTCTTACCGGGACTTGAAATGCAGCTAAAGGCTTCACCCGGCACCTCCCTTTAAATTTTCACTTTTTAAATAACATCATGTGTGTGCGCGCACGTGCCACACCACCAAGTGAGAGGCAGACAGCTTTCAGGAATCAGTTATCCCCTTCTACCATCTGGGTCCTGGAGAGCAAACTCAGTTTGTCGGGCTTAGCAGCAAGCGCCTTTACCCATGGAGCTCAGAGCTACCTTGCCACTTCACCCGAGGCCTGTAACACTACCTTCAGGGGATCTGACCCCCCTTCATGCACATAGCATAATAACACAGTCACAAAGACAGACAAACACACACACAAAGCTAGATAGACAGACAGATTGACAGACAGACAGAATTTTAGGGGCTGGAAAAATGACTCAGTGGTTAAAAGTGCCTTCAGAGGATCTGAGTTCAGTTCCCAGCACCTTCATAGCAGGTCCCAACTGCCTGTAACTTCAGTCCCATGGGATTCTATACCCTCTTCTGGCCTCCTTGGCCATCAGAAGATGCGCATACATACATACATACATACATACATCATACATACATACAAGCAAAACTCAGACATAATATAAAAATAAATCTTTTAAAATATATATTTTTTAAAATTTCAAACAAGCCATGCATAGTGGTACATGCCTTTAATCCAAGCACTCAGGAGGCAGAGGCAGGCAAATACCTGTGAGTTCAAGGCCAGCCTGGTCTACAATGGGAGTTCCAGGCCAGTGAGAACTTCACAGAGAAACCCTGTCTTGGAAAAAAGAAAACAAACAAACAACAACACAAAAGCACAACAACAACAAAGCACAACAAAGCTGAGGTGTGTACATCAGAATGGAATCCTGACACACTAATGACAGACACGGTGAGGTGCTTAGAGAGGTGATAAAGTCACTTCCAGCCTCCAGAGAAAGACACAGAGACTTTTTCTAAAGGCAAGGTCATCGCCTCCAAGCTAACCACGAGGGACAACAGAGTGGCCTTCCTAGAAGGAAACTTGAGGTAGCTCGGGAGGCTGGACTGGTTTCAGCCCTACTTAGCCAAGGCATCAAGTCTATGTAGTCCTGGTAATTTTCGAGGAGAGGTGATACAGAGTCTCCTGCAGACCAGGCTGGTCGCAAACTCACTCTAGTTGAAACAAGCCTTTAACTTCTGATTTTCCTGCCTCTACCTCCAAGGGATAGAAAGTATAGGCATGAGTCACCACGCCCAAACAATTCTGATAATTATGAGATAACTTATTGCTATTTGATACTGATACTGCAAAAAAAAATTTTTTTTTGCACTATTAAAATAAATAGTGGAGAGATGGAGAGATGGCTCAGCGGTTAAGAGCACTGTCTGTTCTTCCAGAGGTCCTGAGTTCAATTCCCAGCAACCACATGATGGCTCACAACCATCTGTAATGGGATCCTATTTTCTCTTCTGGTGCGTCTGAAGACAACTATAGTGTACTCATATAGACATAAAATAAATTAAAAAATATTTGTCTCAGTATAAAAAAAGAAACTTCTCGGTTCACAAGTTTTGGGTGCTGAGAGAGGTCAACCAAGTCAAGTGCAGAGTGAACGACTGCACTGATCTTCTCCAGAAACGACTCCTTTCAGGGGCCTTTAAAATTACAGCACCAGGGGCTGCAGAGATGGCTAAGCCGTTAAAAGTTATTAGGGGATCTTCCAGAAGACCTGGGTTCAATTCCTAGAACCCATAGCACTCACATGGCAGTTCACAGCCATCTGTTAACTCCAGAGGATCCAACACCCTCTTCTGGTCACCGTAGATACAGAACATACACTTGATACACAGTCATACATACAGGGAAAAGACAAATAATAATTTTTTGTTGTGGTTGTTGTTAAAAGGAAAAAGGCAGCAAAGGCAGACAAGGTGGCAGGTGGCTGTAAGGCTGTGACCTCGGCACACGGGAAGCAGAAACGAAAGTGTCACGAGCATAGTCTACATAGTGGGTATTATATCTGCCCAGGCTACCTGAGATCCTTTCTCAAACAAAGCAAAATACGTAAGAGTTAAGGCACCAAGAATGTCCAGGCACTGGGTGGCCTGTTCATTTCTCCCCAGTCAGTGAGCTGTGAAGTGACCATCACATAAAGGGCTTTCATTCCAAGGGCAGAAAATGTTAGCACAACTGACTCCATGATGCAAGTGCCATTCAGGCTGTAAAACTCAGCACAGAGACAGCACCACCTGCCAAAACTCAAAGGAAGACCCAATCCCTCAGTGTCCACGGTTCTGGGGAGGTCTCTAACTGTGCTCACCTTGCTTTCTGCCTCTGGCTAACTGTTCTTTTTAACTGAAGCATGCCAACCCAGAACATGTTTCTTGTACTTAAAAGCTCTCCCTGATGGGCTGGTGATATGGCTCAGTGGTTAAGAGCGCCGACTGCTCTTCCGAAGGTCCAGAGTTCAAATCCCAGCAACCACATGGTGGCTCACAACCACCTGAAATGAGGTCTGATGCCCTCTTCTGGAGTGTCTGAGGACAGCTACGGTGTACTTACATATAATAAATAAATAAATCTTAAAAAAAAAAAAAAAAAAAAGCTCTCCCCGAGAAAGACTCAGTGCTACGCTGGAATCCTAAACACCAGTGTAGTCGTTGGCTGGCTAATAGAGACTTTCTATTGGCTTAAACCCATGTCCAAGCAGTCCAGTATAAAGCAGCTCGACCCACTCATACTAGGAGGAAATTAACTTAGTAAGCAGTGAAGGAGAACTGGGGGTCAGAGTGGAGAAAGAGAAACAAGGCCGCAGAGGTGAGGTGAGACCTCTATCGTGTCCAGAAGGTAACCTGAGAAACACAGGAGGAATCCAAGCCACTGCTAGTTAGACAGGCCACTCGTTGATTTTAGGCTGGGTCAGCCACCCCTTGGGCTCAGCTACCCACCCATTCTCAAGCCCCAATTAAGAAACACTAGTAACAGTGGAAAGTGGAGACTTCTTCACTGTGGCCACAGTGGGAGGAGTAACAAATTAAGGCATTCGGTGACTCCAAATCCACCTTCAGAATAGTAACATGGAGGACAAGAAGAACGGGTGACTAAGCACTTGGTCAAATCCCCAACGATCTCCGCCCATCACTGTCCTAGCTCAGATCCTCCAATGGTCGAGTCCTATAAACTTAGTCTCTTGAGGGGACACTGACTCTTTCACGTGTCTTCCAGATCACTTCCCCTCAAGAAGTACAGTTGGCCCTCGTGGCCAACAACCCTCACTGGGGGAGAGGGAGTCTAAGACTGGTCTTCCTGAAATCCAAGGTAACTCCGGGTTTAGAACAATGCCTTGGTTTCTGTGCCTTCAAGCTTAAAGGGGGGTGGAGAGGTTACATGGACACTCCTTAAGGGATTAACATGCCTAACATGCAGAGGTGATCAGGTGACCCAAAGGACTGAAAAGAGACAAAATGAAGGCAGAGATACCCAGGGTTTCTATTGACACACACAAAACACCACCTTCACTTCTCTTCCCTGCCTGAGCACAGCCTAACAAACTCAGTCACTAGAAAACCTAGTGACACAGAAAACAAGTCCTCATGGCTCCCTGACTGTCTTGTCCTCCTGCCTCCCATTGGAAGGGAAGCAACCCACCAGTGACCACTGCTCCTGAAGCCAGTTTCCTTTTGATATCAACACCCTTGTAGAGGTCCAAAAGGCTCCAAAGGGAATAGAAAATACTTTCTTCAAGTCAAAGCACGTGAACCCACTCTAACTTCCCCAACATTTTAAAATTATGTTTACTATTTACTTGTTTGAGGGGCTGTGTGCTTGCCACAGCGTGAGTGTGAAGGTCAGAGTACAACTTGCTGGCGCCAGCTCTCTCCTTTCACTATTTGAGTCCAAGGGATTGACCTCAGGTTGCCTTTATCTAGTGAGCCATCTCACCAGTCTCCAAAGTTTCCTTTAAAGAGTGCTTTAGACTAACTGAGCCTAAGTGACACAGGGGCAGGAGCTGGCCCAGTAACTTCATCTACAGAACAAGACCGTAGAGATTCTGTCCCCAGAGAATTGACTGAAGCCACAGGACACAACCCTGGATCAGCAACAAAGGTTCCACCCCCAGCCACCGAGACCTATCACTCTCGCCCCTGCAGGCCAGGCCATCTATGCATACGCCATGACAGCCCGATGAAGAGAACAACCAGCTTGGAGTCCCTCACATCTAACTCAACACCAGGCTAGTAAGACTGCTCACTGTGCTGGGCAGTGATGGCACACACCTTTAATCCCAGCACTTGGGAGGCAGAGGCAGGCAGATTTCTGAGTTTGAGGCCAGCCTGGTCTACAGAGTGAGTTCCAGTACAGCCAGGGCAACACAGAGAAACCCTGTCTCAAAAAACCAAAAACCAAAAACCAAAAACCAAAAACCAAAAACCAAAAACCAAAAAAAAAAAAAAAAAAAAAAGACTGCTCACTGAGTAAAGCACTTGCCAGATAACCTTATGACCTGAGTCCACCCCCCAAGACCACATAAAGGAAGAAACAAAGAACCGACTCAACAAAGCTGTTCTCTGACCTCCACACGTGCCACAGTCCACACATACAGCCTCGAGCCTACCATACACAAAGTTATAAAGGTAAAACTAGGGGTTAGAGAGATGGCTCAGCAGTTATGTGCACGGGCTACTCTTTCAGGGGACTCAGGTTTTACTCCCAGCACCAAAAAAGCCAGGTCACAACCATTTCTAACTTCAATTCCAGACAAGCTGCCCTCTTCTGGCCTCCTCAGGTGCTGCATATATATGATGCAGAGACACACATGCAGACATACATATAGCAAAACACATATATACTAAAATAATAATATATCATAAATAACAAGAATAATAAAATTAGCCAGGCAGTGGTGGTGCACGCCTTTAATCCCAGCACTTGGGAGGCAGAGGCAGGCTGATTTCCAAGTTTGATGCCAGCCTGGTCTACAGAGTGAGTTCCAGGACAGCCAGGGCTACACAGAGAAACCCTATCTCAAAAAACAAAAACAAGAGCTGGAGTGATGGCTCAGCGGTTAAGAGCACTGACTGCTCTTCTAAAGGTCCTGAGTTCGAATCCCAGCAACCACATGGTGGCTCACAATCATTTGTAATAAGATCTGACACCCTCTTCTGGTGTGTCTAAAAACAGCTACAGTGTACTTAGATATAATAATAAATAAATCTAAAAAAAAAAAAGAAGAAGAAAAAAATTTTTTAAAGATAAAACTGAATACCTCTCACCAAGTACCTTCCTGGTCTCAAAGCTGCCCCTGACAAACCTCCTGGTAACTAGGGACAGCTCTCTTATCAGACTAACAAGCTGTGCTAAGATCCACTAGAGAGGGGAGCCCAGCATCTGCCTCACATTCACAGCCCCCAGGCTTGGTATGTAGCTTGGTGGAAAAGCTTGTACAAGGTCCTGAGTTCCATCACTAGGACAACAAAAACAACTAAGTTCAAGCACTCCCAACTCTTAAAGAATTAGTTTTCTTCAGAGGAAGGTCTGGCCTTACAATAGACAGAATTATGTATGGAGGTATCTACTTGCCTGCCCCCAAAACTGTCTGGGGTAAAGAGACAAACAAGGTCCTCTAGTCTCCCGGGATCCTCACCCACTCAGAAGCACCTCTTTGGATGGCGCCTGGACTGGCTGTACCACTGACTCAAACTTGAAGACAAAGCCCAGTGTTGTTTAACATGCTCTGCAGGTTAAGCCGATGTATCCAAGCTCAGGAACGATTTGTTACTGAGAGAGGCCCAGGGCAGGGCAGACTTCGTTGAATGAAGGAGCCGAAGGCCTTGGTTAAATCTAATTCCTGCTACCTTCCTATCCTCAGCCCCCAGACCTTCCCAGCAGGAACAGTTACTAGATCAGACAAGCCTCCAAGAGAATTCACAGCTCAAGAGGCAGCACAGATAGTGGCCGGGCGGGCGTGGCGGGAGCCTGGTAATCAGACTGCAGCTCAGAGAGGCCCGGCACCAGCTGAGGTCTAGACCCAGAGCATGGTGGGATTTATACCTATGGAGTGAGTCTGTACTAGAAGCCAGAGAACCAGGTTCAGGGTTACTTTATTACTATTACAGGGTATTTAAAGTAATTTATTTCCAATTACAGGACTTGTAAAATTTGTCAGCAGTTTACCAAAAGTAGTACAGAGGGCGGCATGCGCATTCCCAGTGAAATGTCAGTGGCCACGGTTGGCTGTGCATGCCTAGCCTTTGTCGGCTTCGGCATGGTGAGCACTAGTTTACAAGGCTATCACATTACTGAATCATGAGGCGTAAGTCGAGAATAATGACCCCAGGCCAGTTCTCCTTAGTTCTGGATGAGGAGGAAGTGCGACAAAGCTAGCTAGCCTGTTACAGAGCAGAGCTAGCACTAGCAATGCCCACTTGACCCTTTCAGTGCTCCGGGCCTCTGGTCCAGACCGGAGCCTGAAACTCAGCACCATCTGAGTGATTTGCCTGGGCTGAGGATGTAGCTCAGCGGCACAGTGTTCACTTAGCAGGCATGAACTCCCAGGAACCATATAAATGGGGTGCCGTTTCTCACACCTAAAACCCTATTGCTTGGGGGGTAGAGGCAGAAGGATGTGACTTCCAAGACTATTTCCCATTACTTAGTAAGTTGGGGGCCAACCTGAAATATATGGGACCCAGGAGAGAGAGGGACTGAGGGCAGTGAGTTTCTTTCCCGTCAAGGGCAAAGGGACCTGTCTGAAACGTTCTTGATGAGGCAGCCCCTTGACCTTACCACAGACAAGAGCTGGACTCCTACAGCAAAGCAAAGGAACCTCTTTCTTCAAGTGGAAATCTCTTTGGAAATCAGGGTGCTGCGGACTATAAATCACACCCACAGTGACTTCACTGGCCATAGGAGGAGAGAGCCTGGAGCTCCTTCACCCTACGGGAGCTCACGTCTGCAAGCTGATTGCTTTCTCCTCCTGCTACTCCGTTTGGTAGAATGCAGTTTCATGCCTCAGTGAATCTCAAGCTTTCAAGTCACTCATAAGGAACCTGTCACAACAAGTGGAATGCCGGGTGGGGCGGGGCATACCTTTAATCCCAGCTGGAGGATCTCTGTGAGTTCAAGGCTGGCTTGAGTCTACATAGTGAGTCCCAGGACAGCCAGGGCTACAGAGTGAGATCTTGTCTCTAAATAAAAATAAAGAGGAATACAGATTTGGTATTCCAGAAAGACTTTTAAGTACCTTAGAACTTATGAAAGTGCCTACCAGTTTACCAAGTAAAATAATGGGTCGTTTACCAGTAAAACCATCAGAAGATGCTTTGCTCCCTGCTGGTCTGAAGGAAATGAGGCAGCTCTGCATGTTCATATACAGAGACGGGTTCAGAGGACCCCCTAGAAGGTAAAATAAATTTTTCCTTCTTTAAAAGTTCCTTAGACAGGGTCTCATGAAACCAAAGCTGACTTCAAATTCTCAATAAAATAAACAAGGATAACTTTGGGCTTCCACTCTAGTGCTAGGGTGCAGACCTATGCCACCATGCACCTAGCACATGCCTTGCTAGCTTTTCACCTAATAAAATGATGTCTGGTGGTATAGTGCATACCATTAATCTCAGTATTAGGGAAGCAGAGGCAAGCAGAATCTCTCTGAGTTCGAGGGCAACCTGATCTACAATAGTGAGTTCCAGGACAACCACATAGAGAAACCCTGTCACAAATTAATTAATTATGAACCCTATATGAGGAGATAGGGCCTGATTTCTGTAGTAAGCAGGGTTTTTGTTTGTTTGTTTGTTTTGTTTTTACAGGCCCACTGGGCCCAGAGCTGCATAAAGACTTTGCTAAGAAGTTCCCAAGTGACACTGCTGCCACCAGCATTGCTGCAGGCCACGACCATGCTGGGGGACGGGACACTGCCAACTGTGGCACCCCCACTTAAGCCAAGCATCTGAGCTCCTGCAGCCAGCAGAGAAGGGGCGAGAGGACAGTGCCTTACAAAGAAGAGCAAGAGAGATGGAGTGTCTGCATCCAGGGAGCAGCCCAGGAGGCGCTGCAGAGGTGACCCCCAGCCTAGTGTCACTTTGTTTTGGATTCCAGCAGGGCGTCCTGTTCCAAGCTGCTGAGGATGCTCCAACCCCTGTACTGTCAATCAATCCCATCTCTGACCTCTGACTACCCCCGGGTGAGTCCTCCTCCTCCCACAGCCTCTGCCCGGCTGTCCTGGAAGGAGGTCCCCCTGTAGGTTCTTTCCATTCTACTCCTCGCTGTCACTCAGTCTCCACAGCAGGAGCACCATGAACGACATCCTGACCATCTATGCTTACCCACACTTTACCTCTCCATACTGAGTCACCTTATAAAACCCTGAATCTCATTACCTGTCCGCCATTTAAAGTCTAAGACCCCCTTTCATACAGCTACAGCCTCTCCTCTCCATCAGTGACGGCCCCTTCCCCTCTCACTCACCGCCTTACTAATACTGCTCAGCTCTAGAACACAAGCTCAGATGTTGCCTCAATGGTGTGGTGGCACACACTGATTCCACATGCTGGGGATCAAGAGGCCACCATCAGACTCAGCTACACAGAAGCAAAGAGGCAGCGAGACCTACACGAGACCCTCGCTCATCTCAGAGGTAAAAAAAAAACAAAGCACTTGTTTCCCCACAGGAAGGAGCTTCCCCTAAGTAGGTCAGGTTCCCAGTTATACAACCTCCAAATTACCTACCTCCACCTTCCAGCATTAGAGATGACCTGCCCGCTGCCTAGAGGAAAGGAACGGGGCAGCCTTACTCAGTATCCTACACAGGACACTGCCTAATGCCCAAGAGACCCAAGAAGCACCCAGTGACGATGGGAGCAGCCATGAGCTGATAAAACCCAGGCCTGCGTGATCCCAAGGTTGGCAAGACTTACAAATGTGTTCCCTTAAATTTAACAGCCACTCTGTAGACCAGAAAACAGTCCTTGTGTCAATCCACCCAGGTCACTCCCGGAGTGCTCCACACAGAGCCGCTCACGCAGAGAACAGGACCAGGCTGCACAACGCTGCTGCACTCAGCCATATCGGGGAAGCGGGTGCAGCAGCCAGCCTCGGGCCGGAAGCTTGAGTCTTAGGAGTTTATTTTGGAGCCACCCAAGAAACTTGTGCTCAAACAGATGGCACCTTCTCAGGAAGTATATCATCAGTAGCTCTTCCTAGCCTCTGCCTGAGGGCTGGGAGATTTCCCTCTTGCTACTGGTCCTGTACCATTGTGTCAGCCTTGACCTTAGCCCCCAGGTCCAGTGTCTTCCTGGGGAACACCTCTGGTCATCTGGAGCCTCTGCTCTGTAAGGTGTGACACCCCATGCCTTCCTGGTGTACTCCGCTTTACACAGCCATGGTATTTACTCTGAAAGCCCACTTGCCCAATCGTTTACATCTCCCAGATATTGGGAGTCTCTGGAGTTTTTCCCAGTGGGCTTTTCGGGAGGCTGTTAGCTGACCTCATCCAGAGCTTCTGAGCATGCTCTCTGCATCCCACTCATCTGCTCCAATGGCTGTAAGAACGTGTGTATTTTCCCCACTGGATGCCCTGCTAGTCATACACTGGGAAGGGGCCAGGCAAGAAGGCAGACAGCCTGGATCCTTCTAGTCTCAGATCAGTGGTGAGATCTAGTCTCAGTTTATATTTGTGTCCGTGCGTACAGTAATCATATTACCGTTTCACATCAAGTTAGGTTTGTAACCCTAGAGGATCTCATGATCCCATCTGGCTGTCACCCAGGTTTTTTTTTTTTAAACAGATAGATGTCTTACCATATAACCCTCCCTGGACTGGGGTTCTATTTACAAATTATTTTACATTAAGTGTATACATATCTGTGTGTGTGGCCATGAAGGCCAGAAAAGGCAATCAGACGCCTAGACGTGAGTCATAGGCAGTTGTGAGCTGTCCACCATGAGTGCAGGAAAGCACTTCAGTCCCCAGCAAGGGCAGCAAGTATCCCTGACTGCCATGTGAAGTACACCACCTGAGGTGATGAAATTAAAACCAAAGAACAAAAAGGAAAGTGGCGAGCACGAGCCAGAAAGTAGCAAGGAACCTGTCAGACCAGATGGGCCTGAGGGCAGAGGGCACCACTACAGACCTGAGGTTTTAAAGAGTTAACAGAAGGGTTCCAAGCAAATATTGTGAACACTGGAATAAATACAATAGATCAAAGAAAAAACAAAACAAAACAAAACAAAACGTGCTAGCCTGGCATGGTGGCCTATACCCTTAATCCCAGCACTTGGTCTACAAAGCTAGGACAAGCCAAGGCTACATAAAGAAACCCTATCTCAAAAAAAAAAAAAAAAAAAAAAAAAAAAAAACCTGCTAGAACAGTGCTTGGTGGAAGCCCCTGCAAAGAATGAATGTGTTCGCTGGGCGTGGTGGCGCACGCCTTTAATCCCAGCACTTGGGAGGCAGAGGCAGGAGGATTTCTGAGTTCGAGGCCAGCCTGGTCTACAGAGTGAATTCCAGGACAGCCAGGGCTACACAGAAAAAAAAACAAAAAACAACAACAAAAGTTCAAGGTCCGCCTCAGCTGTATGGTAAGTCTGAGGCCAGCCTGGGCTATGTATGACCCTAAAAAAAAACCTCTAAAGCCATTATTTATGCTACCATATGGGGGTTATTTTGTGTTTGCTTTTGCAGTAATAAGAACTGTACCAAGGACTTCTTGTGCACTCTATGCAGACGCCATTCTCATCCATCTTCCCCAAGTGAACTCCATCCCCATTAAACAGAAGCCCTACCACTACCCTGGACCCTCCAGGAACCCTTGGCGAGCTATCCCCCTGTGATTCTACAATGTGGCTACTCTGGGTACCTCCTACATGAAAATCCTATAGGACCCAGTACTTACATTCACATATCAACTTGTACTTTCTTCTCAATAGCAGATCCAAGAAATCTCTCCCCAGGACAGGGTGAGCGGCTCAGCGGGTAGAGCACTTGCCTAGCATGGACGAAGCCCTGGGTTTGAACCTCGACAGCATGTAAACTGACACAGGCATGATGACACCTGTGGAGAGTCACATGCCTGTAAGGTATGAAGGTACACAGGATGAAGCACACAGGATGAAGGCAGGTGGACCATAATAGTTCAAGGTCATCCTCAACTAAAAACAAGTTTGAGACCAAGAAGGCTAGATGAGACAAACAAACGTGCTACGTCTCTGTTGGGTCATAAGAATTTCATGGTTGCAGCAGCGGAGCTCTCAGCTGGGTAGGTGGATCCTGAGTTCCTTTTTCCCTTCATCTCATAACAGATTTACGGCTGTGGAAGCCCGTGCTCAGGGTACAGCATTAGACATGGCAAAGCTAGGTTGCAGAGTAGACGTGGAGCCAGTGCCATGTTCTGTTCAGGGGGCCTGGACCATCTACATCCTCATCTGCAATGTGGGGGAGCCAGCTTCCGCAGGCCTGCATCCACAGGGTGTGTGAAACACTTCGGTTTATAAAAGATTGTATTATTGCTAATAACAAATGGGAACTGATTTTAACCACTCTGAGACAGGCTTTTTAGTTAATATTCTGGGGTTGGTTTCTTAATTCAATTGCTCAGTTCTGGAGGTGAATTTTGAAGGTGAGAACACTATGTCACAATGACAACAGGCAAGGAGGGGGGGGCTGGGGAATCCCAGGGCTGGAGGGAGGAGAGCAGAGCTCTATGGTAAGAACACTTGTTTGCCAGGTGTGAGGGCCTGAGTTCTACCCCAGCTGCAAAGTCAATTAACTAAATAAAAGATCCACGTGCACTAGCCTGGTGGTCAGACTCACCAGGGCCCCGAGGCAAGAAGGATGCACTGAGAAATCAACCCTGTGAGGCAAGCCCAGAATCCAGCACTGCAGAGGCTGGGCTAGGAGGCCAGCAGCCCCAGGCAGCCTGGCTACACGGAGAGCTTGTACTGAGGAGAAGCAGAAAGGTTCTCTCCTGCAACCTGAAACTTTAAGTGAGAAAGGCTGGCTGGCTGGCTGGCTGGCTGCTTTTCTTCCCAAGAAAATGTTAATCTTTCTAATCAAGTGGACTTTTGCTTGCTTTTATTGGTGCTGAACCAGTTAGTAAAATTAAAATTACCATTTAACTTCAAAGGTGTGAGCGGTTCACTGGCAGGCTGCTTAATGTGACCTAAACGACAGGTACCACATTTCCCTAGGCACAGTCCTCCACTTATCAGCCCAGGGACTTAAGGTGGTAAAGCTTCCATTTTCTTACAGAACCTGGTGAGGGTGAGGCAGGAGGCTGGCCACAAGGATAGTCTGAGCTACCTACTGATACCTATCTCAGCAAAAATATAGGCAAAATAAAATGAGATAGCAAGACATGGTGGCACATGCCTGTAGTTATTACAGCTTATATATAGATTAGTACAGCATATATATGTCTATGTCTGTCATGTCCTATTATATATATTCGGAGGCAGAGGCAGGGGCTCAGGAGTTCAAAACACCCATACACACACAAAAATAAACACACACACACACAAACTTCAGTTTAAAAAAACAAAAAAACAAAAACAGGAAAAACTGGTATGGTAAGGTACACCTATAATACCAGCACTCAGAGAGACAAGAGACAGTTCAAGGCTAGACTGTAAGTTCAAAGCCAACATTCCACGGGAATATATGTCTCACAATTCCAAAAAATAAAATAAATTTTAATTTATAAAATGTTGAAGCTGAGCACGGTAGCATACTCCTTTAGTCCCAGCACTGAGGCAGACACAGGCAAATCTCAGAGTTTGAAGCCAGCCTGGTCTACAGAGTGAGTTCCAAGACAGCTAGGGCTACACAGAGAAACCCTGTCTCGAAAAACCAAAATAAACAAGAAATTGAAAGGAAATATACAAATGATATAATAATCTTCTCAGCAACAGATACTGGTCACACACATTGTTACATTTTGCGATCTGTCTACCTGTGGCTGGCACTGAAGCAGGTCTCAGTAAAGCTGGCCTGAACTCACAGCAGATTCCCTGCCTTGGCCTCCCTAATGTTGGTATTACAGCAAAAATCCATCACACCGGCCTCTGTATTACTTAATATAAAGACTTATAATTATATTTTTAATTATGGAGATAGCATTTAAAATGCAAATGAAGAAAATTTTTTTTAAAAAATGTTTTTAATTATGTGTCTATGTGTGGACTAGAAGACCAGAGGCATGGCATCTCTTGGAGCTGAAGTTACAGGCAGCTGTGAGGCACTCAAGTCAGATGCTGGGAACCAAACTTGGGTCCTCTGCAAGAGCGGTCTATGCGCTTAACCAGCGGACCATCTCCCCAGTCCCAAATAATAATTTTTATTTTGTTGTTTAATTATTATTTTTTGTTTTTTCAAGGCGGGGCTTCTCTGTATAACCTTAGCTGTCCTGAAGCATTCCATAGACCAGGGTGGCCTCAAACTCAGAGATCTGTCTGCATCTACATCCTGAGTGTTGGGATTAAGGCGTGCACCACCTCCTCCACCAGCACCTCCAACTGCACATTTTTTTGGTATGTTATGTATTTACAGTATGTAGCCCTTGCTGGAATGTGACTCATTTATAGGTCAGTTTGGCCCTCAACATACAAAGACCTATTCCCCTCTGCCTCCTAACTGCCGGATTAAAGCTCTGACCCACCATGCCCAAACTATCTTGTGTTTCACACCACTGTTTTCAGGAGCTTTGCTTGATGATAAGCCTGTGTCACTTTTAGAAGACAAAACAGGTTCTTTTTTAGATGCTAACACAGCTATCTGATATCCAGGCACAAACAGGAACTTCATCTGATTTTGACAATTCTGTCAACACAGACCCAGAGGGGTACACAGGTACATATTCCCTCAAGTTCACTTGTGCGAGCGAGCGAGCTCTCTCATTCTCTCTCACACACACACACAGACACACAGACACACACATCCAAGGCCACAGATGCCTATTCTCTTCCCCTCCCTCCTTTTCTTTTTCTTTCTTTTTTTCTTTCTCTCTTTCCTTCTGGGGCAGGATCTCACTGTATAGCCCTAGCTGACCTGGAACACACTATGTTGACCAGGCTAGCCTCAAACTCAGAGATCTGCCTGCCTCCGTGTCCTAAAGGCTAGGACTAAAGCCGTGTGACACCAAGTCTGGCCACACAAGCCCATTTTCATTCCTATACACAGACACTTAAACCCAAGGCTAGGACAGAGACAGGAAATAACAGGAAAGAAATTAACCAAACTTCTGAAATTTTGATATTTCAGTAAAAAATATTCCTAAGAACTATCAACTGCCCCTGGCAAAGGAAGGAGAAACAGAAATGGACACACTGTGTACAATGGGTTCGCCTCTGCAGTTCCTTCTATGAACTCTGTGGAGGACAAACCGGGTCTCCCAAAACCAGAGCACTCATGGCTCCAACCAGAGTGTTCCCGGGAAGGATCAATGGCTGTTAAAATGCAAATGCTGCCAGGCAGTGGTAGCACACTTCTTTAGTCCCAGCACTCTGGAGGCAGAAGCAGGCAGATCTGAGTTCGAGGCCAGCCTGGTCTACAGAGTGAGTTCCAGGACAGCCAGGGCTACACAGAGAAACCCTGTCTCGAATATCAAAACAGAAAAGTAAATGCTGTGAAAATAGAATGTAAACAACCTCTTTTCCGATTACCACGGATTCCTTTTAAAAGCAAAAATAAGAGTGGTGGTGAAGCCTTTTATCTCAAGGCAGAAGGATCTCCATGAGTTTGAGGCCAGCCTGGTCTACATAGAGTTCCAGGACAACCAGAGCTTCATAGAGAATCCATCTAAAAAAAAAAAAAAAACCAAACCAACAACAACAAAAAGGCAAGCAAGAAAGGGCCCAACTCCTTCTCACAATTCAGAACCCCCCCAACCCCCCCCACCCCCCACCCGCACCACATAAAACCGACCGTGTCGGCATACACCTACAGTCTGAGCACTCAGAGATGGAGGCAGGGAGATGAAGTCCAAGGTTGCCCTCCACCACAAAGCCAGCTGAAGGAGAAGCTTGGCTATCTGAGCCTCTGACTAAAAGAAAAAGATAAAAAAGAAAAAAGAGAAAAAAGAGATGCATCTAGAAAGTTCTACCATGCCCATGCGCCCTTGCTCCTGACCCCTTCAGACTCCAGTGAGTGACACTGGATGGTATCACACACCTGGCCTGCCACCAGGTGAGGTAATCAGATCCACACATGCCATGACACTTGGGGAGAAAGAGAAAAGAGGGACATGACAGCCATCTCTATTATAAATGGGAGTGCTCCTATTAAAAATTCAGACAACCTGCTTAATAATTGAAAAGGCTACCTTCATAAACAGATTACATAAAAGACCCTGGAGCCTAGCTAGTGCCTCACACCTGGGAGCCCAGCATCTGGGAGATGGGGGCAGCTGGATCAGAAGCTCAGGGTCACCCTCCTCATCCCTGACACGCCGCCATTCGCAAAGAAATGAAATGTAAAAGTTAGAAATCGGGCAGAGAGAGGGCTCAGTATGTGAAGGTGCCCAGCACCAAGCCTGACGACCTGACGGCATGTACAGGAGGCGACACCAAACTTCTCAAAGTTCTCCTCCAGCCTGCCCACAAGCACTTGGCACACCACCTGCCCTGCACACCCTGAATAGATAAATGTTGTTTTTTTTTTTTAATCCTTAGCTTAGGTGAGGTATCCCAGCACCCAGGAAACAAAGACAAGTAAATTTAGTGAGTTCCAGGCCAGGCAAGGCTACAAACTGGACCATGTCTCCAAAAAAAAAAAAACAAAAACAAAACGTCAACAACAACAAAATCCTTATTTTTTAAATAAATACAAAATTGTTAACAGATAAAGATTAGCAGCATCAATCATTAAAGGTGTGCAATGGTAGCAAACACCTTAATCCCAGCACTGGGGAGGCAGAGGCAGGCGGATTTCTGAGTTCGAGGCCAGCCTGGTCTACAGAGTTGAGTTCCAGGACAGCCAGGGATACACAGGGAAACCCTGTCTTGAAAAAAAAACAAAAAACAAAAACAAAAAGCTTACACAGTGTCAAGAATGGAGTCAGGAGTCTGCTTTGAGCAGGGTAGGGGCTGGGGAGGCCGATGCCTCGGTGACGAGGGGCCTGCTGCTTTTCCAGAGATGCAGAGCACTCCGGGTCAGGTGGCTCCCGGCTCCTGTAACTCCAGCCTGAGTGTCTGACCACCTCTGCAGGCAGCTGCATGGCTGCCTCACACAGACACTCACACTCATAAAGGAATGATAAGCCAGCTCTCTCTAGTATGTACACTCAGGATTTCTTTCATCCTAAAAATTTCAAAATACAGCAGGGCATGGTAACACATCCCTTTAATCCCAGCTCTCAGGAGGCAGAGGCAGATGGATCTCTGTGAGTTCAAGGCCAGTCTGCCCTATTGAATGTCCTGGCTCCAGGACAGCCAGAACTACATAGAGAGACCCTGTCTCCAAAACAAAAAGAAAAACAGAAACATAACCTTCAAACTACATCTACTGTGGGAATGCTCTGCTTTTCTCTAAAGTCCTGCTCTATTGGTTCATGTTCCTGCCTTTGCTCCCCTAGGATATACTCAGCAAAGCCGAGCCACAAAGGCTGCCTAACTCACCTCACACTCACATAAAGATTAACTTCCATCCCTTTGTGTGTTATCGGCTCCGGAACAGTGAGAGCACTCACAGAAAACAAGAAGTGTCCTGCACAACCCAGGAGGTGGTTCTAAGTCCAGGAAGCTGAGCCAACCCAACATTGTTTCCTCCCAAGAGGCTAAAAAACCAAAGGACTAAGCGACTGCCCTCTGCTCACCATCCCAGGCTGCACGTTCCACCAGGAAGCACCAGAGCAAACCATTCTGATCCAGTTTAGTCTGTACTGAGGACTGTGCCGCACTGGGAATGGTGGCACTTTGTCTGTGATCCTAGCACCCTGGAGGCAGAGCAGAGATCAGCCAGTTCTAGACCAGCCAGAATTACATGGTGAGACCTTTTGAGGAGAAGGATTAAGGGGATGGAGAAGAAGTGTGGCTAAATCTTCCCCAGAGTAATCAAATTGGAGAGGTGACAACCAAAGACATTTCTCAAAGAGAATTGTATGCAATTCACTAAGCTGAAACTTGGTAGAAATACTTTTGAGCAGTTCTTCCCGGAGTCATCTGTGGGTTAAGAGCTAAAAAAAGAAAGAGAATCTCCAGTCCTGTTCCAGCTGGGGAAAGGCGTGTGGCCTTTCTCAGGCTCAGCATAGTCGGTGAGGCTGGGGAAAGGTGTGTGGCCTTTCTCAGGCTCAGCATAGTCGGTGAGGCTGGGGAAAGGTGTGTGGCCTTTCTCAGGCTCAGCATAGTCGGTGAGGCTGGGGAAAGGTGTGTGGCCTTTCTCAGGCTCAGCATAGTCGGTGAGGCTGGGGAAAGGTGTGTGGCCTTTCTCAGGCTCAGCATAGTCGGTGAGGCTGGGGAAAGGTGTGTGGCCTTTCTCAGGCTCAGCATAGTCGGTGAGGCTGGGGAAAGGTGTGTGGCCTTTCTCAGGCTTCTGGCTTCTTACCTGTAAAGCAAGAGGGAGACCTACTTGGCTAATTACCACCTCAGAGAACTAGCAATGACACAGTGAGAGAGAACAGCAGTGGGTCACGGGAATGAGCAAACACCAAAAAAAAACAAAAAACAAAAAACAACAACAACAACAACAAAAAAAACCAATAACAACAACAACAACAACAAAAAGAACTCAAGCTCTAAGAGAAAGGCCAGAAAGAGGGCGCAATGGTAAGAAGCCACCTGGCCCTGCAGTGTCACCTCAGCAGGGAGCTCCAAGTTAACCAGGGCGATTCTTCCCAACCTTGCCCTTCCCCCGTTAGTGTTCAGAGACAGGGTCTTGTATGTGCCCAGGCTGGCCTCGGTTTTACATCCTCCTGAGTGTATGCGACCACACCCAGCGCATTTTTCTCTTTCTTCTTCTTAAAGAACACCCAAACATGCAAATGTACTTGAACACCCACTTAACAAATGTCTGCATGTGTGAAAAATGAATAACATGAAAATTAACAGATGAAAATTTCAGAGACTTCTAACCAATAATTAAAATAAAGGAGAACATGTAACACAGTTGGTGTTTTTTCAGGGACTTCTAACCAATAAACAATTTTTTAAATGTGCATTGGTGCTTGACCTACATATATGTCTGTGTGAGGGCATCGGGTCCTCTGGAACTGGAGTTACAGATGGTTGTTAGCTGCCATGTGGGTGCTGGGAATTGAACCTGGGTCCTCTGTAAGAGCAGTCAATGCTCTTAACCGCTGAGTCATCTCTCCAGCCTCCCAACTGATAAATAAAGAGGAAACGTGACATAGCTGGTGTCACAACCCTGGTGGCACACAACCCTGGTGCCATCTTTACCCCAAACAATTAAGTGCTGAAGGGACAACACAAGGCCTCGGTCTCCATCCCACTTCCCCAGGAGCTCCTCTCTGTCACCCTTCCACACAGCTCAGCTCTCCTGTGAGAGTGGAGGCCCTGATGGCTCTGCGACCCTTGACACCTGCCATGACACTCCTGGGCCCATTCCCTTCCTTTTCTTGGTCACGGTGCAGAACATGGTGTGTATTTAGCGAGTGTGGACACACATGCATATGTGTGCTTTGAAACAGGGTCTTACTTTGTAGCTCAAGTTAGTCTTGAACTCACTACACAGACTAAGCTGGCCCTGAACTTCCAGCAATCCCATCTCAGCCTCCCAGACGCTGGGACAACCGGCATGCACCATCATGACCACCTTCAGATGTACCTGTGCTTGCTGATTGTGACACTTTCCTGTAGCGCAGGTATCTATCCTTTTATGTGATACAGAGGACTGAGTTCCAGGCTATGAGCAGGAGGAAAATACTTTTCAACTGATTACATCTTCAGCCAGAAATTAACATTTTTTAATGCCTAGGACCTTCTGGCCACTAATTACCGTCTCTCAAACAAAACCCAGTACAACAAATAGCAAACACGCAGTACACTAACTCTACTGAAAAGGCATCTATCTACAAGTCTGGTCTTTGAGGTCCTAACACTGGTGGCAGAAGCAAGGCACTGAAAAGGGTTTCCCACTCCCAGATCTAGGAAATAAGTAGCAAGTGTAACGTTAGAGGAGAGGACACCTTCCTCTGAGAGGTAAGAGGGGATTCGTGGGAAACTACCCTGAGAAATCAGCGACATCTCTCCCGACCAGAACTGTACTCAGTTTGTTACCTGCTCTGCCCCATAGACCGTGGCGAATTGGATGAAATCCTCGATGCGGACGAAGCCGTCCCCATCTCTGTCCAGGGCGTCAAATACCGCCCTGAGGCGTGCACCCTCCTCCTGAGCTGTCCCGGGCTCGCTGGGCAGCGACAACGCTGGTCCTGGGTCCGAGGGTGGCCCGGGACATGCCTGCAGCAGCTCGCCGTCGGCGAGCAAGGGCTCAAGGGGTAGGCCCCGCGTAGGGCAGCAGTCTTCCAGCTCCTCAGGCCAACTGCTCCGGACTTTGGGCTTCTCTGGCTCTTTAAATTGAAGACACGAAACTATGGGTTCCTCTCGATCCTCGGGCCAGAAGCAGGGTGCATCGGGCTCTTCCTGCCAGCACCGCTTTGTGTTCTGCTCCTCCGGCCAGAGGCACAGCACCTGGGGCTCCTCTGACCAACATCGTGATGGATCGGGCTCGTCTGGTTCATTGGCCCAGAAACACGGTGGGTTGAGAGCATCCGGCTCCTCGGATTCCTCGGGCCAACAACAGTGAAGTGCATCGGCCTCCTCTGGTTCCTTGACCAAGAGGCACGGTGCATCGGGTACCCCCTGCCACAGGTGAGAGACATCAGGCTCCTCTGGCTCCTTGGCCGAGAGGCACCCTGTGTCCGCCTCCTGAGGACAGCTGTGAGAGGCATCAGGCTCTTCTAGCTCCTTGGCCAACAAACACGGTGCCTCTGACTCCTGGGGCCAGCAGTGAAGGGCGTCAGGCTCTTCCAGCTCCTCCGTCAAGAGGCACGGTGCGTCGGATTCCTCCCACTTTTTGGCCAAGAGACAGGGCACGTCGGGCTCCTGGGGCCAGCAGCGAGGGGCGTCGGGTTCCTCCAGCTCTTTGGCTAAGTGGCACGGTGCGTCTGGTTCCTCCAGCTCCTTAGCCAAGTGACAGGATTCGTCGGGCTCCTGGGGCCAGCAGCGAGGGGAGTCGAGGTCCTCCAGTTCCTTGGCCAAGTGGCACGGTGCGTCTGGCCCTTGAAGCCAGCAGCGAAGGGCATCAGGTTCCTCCACCTCCTTGAGCAAGTGACAGAATGCGTCTGGTTCCTGGGGCCAGCAGCGAGGGGCGTCGGGTTCCTCTAGCTCCTTGGCCAAGTGGCACGGCACGTCGGGCTCCTGGGGCCAGCACCGAGGGATGTTGGGTTCCTCTAGCTCTTTGGCCAAGTAGCACGGTGTGTCGGGCTCCTGGGGCAGGCAGCGAGGGGCGTCGGGTTCCTCCAACTCCTTGGCCAAGTGGCACGGTGTGTCTGGCTCCTGGGGCCAGCAGCGAGGGGAGTCGGATTCCTCCAGCTCCTCTGCCAAGTGACAGGATTCATCGGGCTCCTGGGACGAGCAGCGAGGGGCATTGGGCTCTTTGGCCCAGCGACTAGGAGCGTGAGGCTCCTCTACCTCCTCGGGCCAGCAGATTGGCGCGTTGGGTCCCTCTGGCCACCGTTGAAGCTGGGCGTGTTCCTCGGGCTCTTCTGACCAGCCGCGAGGAGCGTCGGGCCCCACCAGCCCCATGACCCCACGCTGGGGCCCAGACGCTGGCTGGTCGTGGTCTGACAGGGAGGTCGGCTGGCACAGCTCCATGATCCGGCGCCGGCTAAACTAGGGATGATACGAAAGGCGCGGAAGGCAGACAAAGGCGCTCAGGGCGCGGCGGCGGGCGCGGGCATCCCCGCGGCGACGCGGGCGGGCGCGCGCGGGGCGCCCGGACTGCTGAGGCTGGCGCTCGGGCCCTGCTCCGCCCTCGCCCATCTTCGCACCGCACCTTAGCGGCTCCCGGCCCCGCAGCGCGGCTGGCGCGGGCCCATGGCAGCGGCACAGTCCGGATGATGTAAGGACCCAGTGGCGGGGAGTGGACGGTGGGAGACAGGCACCGGCCGGGCAGCGGAGGATGAAGCCAGAGCGCCTGAGCTTAGGAACCCAGTGAGGGACGCCGGCGCCGGCGCCGGCCCGCCCTCCGTCGCGCGTGACGTCAGCACGCCGTGTAACCTGATCACGCCCCCATGGATTGCTATAAAGGTGAGTTCGAAGAGGGCACAGCTTAGGGGCGACGGTGCTCTGCCCAATTCGAGTTTTCCGTACGATTTGCGCGAGTGGGATGAGTGAAGTGTTCTGTCGCAGGAAGAGGCGCCCGAGAATAGGTTTTGGAAAACTATTGCTGAACGGGAACAAAACATTCGCATATCCCAAAAGAAGCCGCTAGTCCCTTCTGTGTGACTCCTTCACAAACTGGTGGTACAAACCAGAATATTAATTGGCAGCAAGTAGGAGCGAAGGAGCGCTCGAATTGCCCCACCAGGTAAGGAATTATCCAAAGTCTCTCACACAAGGACAGGATCTAAGGGGCTCACACATTCATCCACAGGAGCGCACAGTAAAATAAAGAGGCACAGATGTTGTTTTACTTTGATATGTTGTTTGGTATCTTTTTGAAACAGGAACTTGTGCAGCCCACGCTACCTTTAACTCCTAATCCTGCCGCCATGGATTGTAGACTGGCCCAAACAACCCTGCTCTGAACATGTTTTTAAATTACATAAACAGCGCTTATCTCTTTATTGCTAACTAATGCCGTTATCATCATCAAAGGGTCGTGCTCAGAGATGCGGAGCAGTTGACTAAGCCAGTTGGAAGCAATGAGGTGCATCTAGTCAAGAACTAAATTTAGCCATTTAGCCAGGGGAAACTATGAACCAATTGTACACTCGTGGGCACCATGGACAAGTATGGTTTCATAAGCAGTTTTGGCAAAAGCTGAAAACTGAACTCCGTTTCCAGGTGTACAGCCAGCTAATCTACTGAGTCATCCCCAAGCAAAACTCCCAGCATATTATAGGAGACTTCCAGCAGCTGGGAAAAAGGAAGGTGATGTGCTCCCTCCCTAAAATGTAGTCCTATTTTCCTGTAAGAACTGAATGCTTTTGTGAGGAATATATATATTGAAAGAATAAAGTCCCCTCTATCTAATGCAAGGACTGGAAATTCCCTTTGACTGACAAACATTCTCACATGCAGTTCCAGTGAGTGCCAACCTTTCTATTTAGTGTGTCATGGTAAGTATCCACCTGTCCTTTGGTGTTCTCAGTCAAGATCAGTTTTCTGAGGAGCCAGGTGTTCCTGTTGTGTGCCAAAACTAAGAAAAATATTTATGACTTCCAGCATTTGTGTGCCCAAATAGAACCAGTGTGTAGAGAATGCACACCTCCTGGCTCAGACCAAGCAATGGGGCTGCAGATGAAAGGTTATAAGGAGTCAGGCGATGGGCTGGTGAGATGGCTCAGCACTAGCTGCTCTTCCAAAGGTCCTGAGTTCAAATCCCAGCAATCATATGGTAGCTCACAACCACCCATAATGAGATCTGACTCACTCTGAAGACAGCTACAGTGTACTTATGTATAGTGATAAATTAAATCTTTGGGCCGGAGCCAGCAGGGACTGAGTGAGCAGAGTTGACCAGAGCAAGCAGGGTTGACCAGAGTGAGCAGAGGTCCTAAAAATTCAACCCCAACAACCACATGAAGGCTCACAACCATCTGTACAGCTACAGTGTATTCATATACATAAAATAAATAAATCTTTTTAAAAAAAACTTGAAAAAAAAAAAGAGCCAGTCGAGATGAGGAAGGTGGCTCAGTCAACAAAGTGACCGTCCTGAAATCATGAGGACCTGAGTTCAGATTCCGGCACCCATCTTAAAAGCTGAGAATGTACCTATAATCCCAGCACTAAGGAGGCAGATGCTCACCAGCCAACCCAACTGTCCCAATAAGAAGGAGGAGGAGGAGGGAGAGAGGGAAGAGGAGAAGGAAGAAGAAGAGGTGGAAGAAGAGGAGGCTGGAGAGATGACTCAGTAGTTAAAAGCCCTGTTTTCTTCCTGAGAACCCAGGTTCAGTTCCAAGCACCCACATAGAAGCTCACAACCATGTGTAACCCCAAGTGCTACTCAGATACCAGGTACGGACGTGGTACACAGATATACATGGAGCCAAACATACACATAGATTATTTTTAGCCAGGCGTGGTGGCACATGCCTTTAATCCCAGCACTTGGGAGGCAGAGGCAGGTGGATTTCTGAGTTTGAGGCCAGCCTGGTCTACAAAGTGAGTTCCAGGACAGCCAGGGCTAAACAGAGAAACCCTGTCTCGAAAAACCAAAAAAAAAAAAAAAAAAAATTTAATGTTTAAAATTAAACAAAAAAAAAATTAAGCTAGGAGCAGGGGCTCAGTAGTTAAGAGCAGCTGCACTGCAAGCATAAGAACCAAGTTCAAATCTTGCACCCTCCTGTAACTCCAGCTCTCAAAGGTGTAGAGACAAGACAGCCACTGGGGTGAGACGCCTGTCAGCCACAAGCATAAGGACCAAGTTCAAATCCTGTGCCCTCCTGTAACTCTGACTGCTTGCTCTTCCAGAGGTCCTGAGTTCAATTCTCAGCAACCACATGGTGGCCCACAACCATCTGTAATGAGATTTGATGCCCTCTTCTAGTGTGTCTGAAGAGAGCTACAGTGTACTCATATAAATGAAATAAGTAAATCGTTTAAAAAATATATGTCACTTTCTGACCCCCACAAACAAGGTACACATAGCTTCACACACATGAGACTGAAGCAGAATTGACATCCATCCCAGGCCAGGTGCAGAATCAAGACAAAGAAGGAAAAGAGAAGCAGCAGCTACTTTTGCCTGAAAAAGCATTGACTCCTTATTCAGACCAGCAAGATTGAAGATTGAAGGCAGAAAGAAAAGGCATTGCTCTGCCCTTGCATGGGGAGGCCACACCCCGGAGCAGAGGCAATCATGGGAGAACTAGAGCGCTCCCCTGGTGTGCTGTCAGCCTGCATAACCACCTCTCTGAACCAGAACTGTCCCATGACCTATCAGACCACACCTCGACATGATTGCCTGTCCCCATTCATCCCCTGCTTAAACCTAATGCTGACAGCAACTCCAGGAATCCGTACTTAGGATCCCTGAACCTTCCACTCTCTTCTTTCCACTGTGGCCACATTATTAAGTCAGACCTCCCTTCTCTGATTTTCACCTCACTCCTCTTTAACTGGCCTATCTGCAAGGGCACCCACACCTCTGGGGATGCCAGAGCCAAAAGTTTTGTTCTAAAAATCTCAGTCACATTGCCTGCCATTCCAATCCAGGAATTCCCTGCCCAGAAAGACCTTGTATGGACCCAACCTTCACTTGTCCCACATGTTAGTAGCAGAATGACTGGGTCATATAGTCTGCACTGATTTTTTAATCTTTTATAACATTGTGTGTGTATATGCACATACATACACATGCACCTACACATACATACATACATACATACATACATACATACATACATGTAATTTAAAAAAAAATCAATGTGCCAGATGGGGAATGGCATATACCTTTAGTTCCAGTCCTCAGGAGGCGGAGACAGAGGCAGGCAGATCTCTGAGTTTGAGGCCAGCCTGGTCTACATGAGTGAGTTCCAGGACAGCCAGGGCTACAGAGAAACCCTGTCTCAAAAAAAAAAACAGAAAACAAAACAAAACAAAAAAACCAAACCAAGATGCTGGACAGAAGTTGTGGGTGTGTTTTGCCACCGATGAAGATGATAAAAGTGCTGACTGGGTGAGACCATGCAGGCGCAGTTTCTGCTAAGTGAGTGAGTTCACCACCTGGCTTGTCTGCAAAGCTGGGCAGATGAGGAGCAAAGAGAAAACAGCGCAGCCAGAGTGGCGTGCCCTCAGTGCAGTGCTGAGTTACTTAATCGTTTTTCCAAAACTGGGTCCAGTCTTTTTGGTCTTGGACCTTGCAGATAGACTGGTCTCAAAATCTTGCCCTTCTGCTGCAACAGGAATAATGATTGGATCTATCTCATGGACAGCTGTGACTTACAGAGCAGTGACAGAGATGCAGGTTGTAGGACATAAAGCCGGGCTGCACGTCATGGAGCGAGCTGACTTTTTATCGATTTGATTAGACTTTCTACTATTCCTGTGACGCTGATAACTAGGCAAAATGATTGACTGGGAAGACAATGTGCTTAGACTATGGTGCAAATACTCAAACTACAAATCTTGAACAGTATATTCCTTCCCAAGAATTTGGTTGTCCTGTTCTCAAATTCCAGTTGAAGCTGGTCTTTTAGCAGACCACGTCTCTGTTACTAGGATTCTGCGTGGAGCCCTTGTCTTTCCTACTATTGAGACGATAGTTGCTATCCTGATGTTCAGTAGTGTTAACTCAGATTTACAAAGGTCAATCTTGGCTGGAATTGCTTTTTTTTTTTTTTTTTTTTTTTTTTGCCATAAAAGGAGCATAGAAGGTTTACTTCAAACAGCAGCAATAGTTATTATGTCAGGCACACCACAAAATCCTAAATTATTCAGAGCAGGAAGAAGCATAAATCTGAGTCCAGGTAGTTCTGAGGTCTCTCATCCTGACTAGTCCGTTGTGTTCTGCTTCCATCGTTAATGTGCTAGTGCAGACTTGTGATAAGCTACTGCTCCTATATTCTCTCTCTCTCTCTCTCTCTTTTTTTCTGAAACAGGGTTTCTCTGTGTAGCCCTGGCTTTCCTGGAACTCACTCTGTAGACCAAGCTGATCTCGAACTCAGAAATCTGCCTGCCTCTGCCTTCCAAGTGCTGGGATCAAAGGTGTGTGCCACCACTCCCAGCTTGCTCCTATATTCTTTTCTTTTTTTTTTTAAGATTTATTTATTTATTATATGTGAGTACACTGTAGCTGTCTTCAGACACTCCAGAAGAGGGAGTCAGATCTTGTTACAGATGGTTGTGAGCCACCATGTAATTGCTGGGATTTGAACTCCGGACCTTCAGAAGAGCAGTCGGGTGCTCTTACCCACTGAGCCATCTCACCAGCCCGCTCCTATATTCTTAAGAAATATAATAAACCACCGAGGGCAGGGGAAGCCTCTCAGTAATCATGGAACGTAAGGCCTGAAAAAGCCCTGCAATTCGTATGTTCTGCTTTTACGGCAGTCAGCGAAACCATTATTTTAGCGTGGTGAACCTGGTTTTGTTCATATTCTTCCAGACAAAAATGTAAAGATAAAAGTGTACAGATATTGAAAGCAGACATGTTTTATTCTGATGCCTTTTTTCTATATATTCATCTTCAGTGTTTTCTTAGAAACAGTGCCTCGATGAAGGTTTGTGTGCGCATGTGTGCATGTGTCCATATGTGTATACATGTGTGTGTGTGCGTGCGCTCTCACGTGTGTGTGTGTGTGTGTGTGCATGTGTGTGTGTGTGTGTGTGCGTGCATGCGTGTGTGTGTGTGTGTGTGTGTGCCTGTGCGTGTGTGCGTGCGTGTGTGTGTGTGTGTGTGTGTGTGTGCTTCATGGTACACACATGTGGGTACCTCATGAGTCCTGAAAAGGGTGTAGATTCCCTGGAGCTGGAGTTACAATTGAGCCACCTGACATGGGTGCTGGAAACTAAACTCAGGTCCTCTGGAAAACAGCAAGTACTCTTAACCACTGAGCCATTTCTCCAACCTTAAAATAGCCTTTTTAAATTTATACTTTTGAAAGCTAGGTTAGCATTTTGTATTGACAAGCAAAGTTAAGTGAGAAGTCAATTTTAGGTCCATGTCACATACGCCTGGGGCCTCCGGCACTCAAGGGCACAGAGCCGCCCATGTTTACTGATATTTTATTTAGTGGGAAGGATTTTTTTTTCCTCACCTTCAAATTTGGCAAAGTACATTTCTTTGAGTAAAAATAGAGTGTGAGTTTGTAGAGCAGAGTTTAATTCCTCCTGACTCAGCCTGAGGGTTTGCTGGTTTTCTTATTTTAACATCTCATGCTGAAGTTGCTCACACCTGCTCCTGTCTCCCTGGGAAGAAACAGCATCCACAGCCCCCACAGTCACCCACCACCCGTCTCCTCCTCCCCTCTACACCCTTTCCCACACACACAGCTTGGGGCAGGAGAAGCACCAGCAGGAGAGCTGCAGCCATGAATCAGAAGGGCTTGTCTATAGCACCCATCAGTTTCTGTCCCAGGTTAAAGAATCGTTCTGTTCTCCTCCTCGTACTATGACATCACATATGGAAGAATCCTAAAGTGATTCTTTCCATTTGGTTTCGGAAGCAGAGTCTTGCTGTGCAGCCCTGACTCGCATGTGCTCTGTGTTTGGCTCAGGCTGGCCTCAAATGTATGCCAACCCTCTTATCTCAGTCTCCCAAGTACTGGGAGTAAAGAGACCACCATATCTGGCTTCAAAGTCAATTTTATTAATTTATTCATTTACAGGCAAGGCCTCAGGAGGCCCAGCTTGGCCTTGAACCAGTTGTGTGGCTGAGAATGATTTTGAACGCTGGTCTACTTCCTCCTTTAGAGTTCTGGGATTACAAGAATGTGGTAGTGGTGCACGCCTTTAATCCCAGGGCTTGGAAGGCAGAGGCAGGCAGATTTCTGAGTTCAAGGCCATCCTGGTCTACAGAGTGAGTTCCAGGTCAGCCAGGACTACATGGGAACCCTGTCTTGGAAAGGAGCATAGCTTGTCAAGTGCCTGTGTGGCTGGAGTCTGACCCGAGCTCTTCCATCCCAGGCCTGGAACTCTTGTGTTGTGCATCTTCCCTGACTCGGGGACCCAGGGTTTTGTTTAGATCTATGGGGCCAGAGCAGATCTTCCTGCATCCAAGTAAAAGCTTGATGTGTCCTGAAGGCAGTGACAGCTGGAGCCAGCTTGGGAAATCCTGACATGGCCCCAAAACTGACATTGTTCAGTGTCCTAGAAGATATTGCTGTGTGCCTGAAATTTCAGCACAGAACCAGAGATGGACAAAATGCTACTCACTGCCTACCTACACATCCACGGGAAAGCTTCACCATGGCAAGACAGGTTTAATCTGTCCTGGGAGAGAAGGATGGAATGATTAAGCAGGAAGGGGTGAGCCCAGTGGCTGAGAATAAGACAACTACTGCACTGTTTTAGCCAGATTCAAATGAAGATTTTATTAAATACTAGCCAAGATGGTGGACCCTGGCCAGATCCAGACCTGGGATTCCCAGAATATGGAGGTGAGTTTCATAAGTAAGGGTTTTATAAAAGCAAAACCCATGAGGCTACAGTGCTTCCCACCTTCGTCCAATCAGGGACCAGCATACATTCTTAGCTACTTCCTTTTACTTTCTTCCTTTCTCTCTTCTTTTCTCTCTTCCTTCCTTCCTTCCTTCCTTCCTTCCTTCCTTCCTTCCTTTCTTTACATTGAGGCTTTTAATATGTCACGTATAACATTTTAATGTATTGCTATTTAAAAACTGAGATAGCTAACATTTATATAAATATCTGCTGTTTGGAGATAATATTTGAATGCTGATGCTGATTTAGCTAATTGAATACTAATTTAGACCACATTAAGATTAATGATACAGCTATTTAATATATCATATTGGTTAACTACGATTTGAAAATAGGTATTTTTTCTTCTTCCAATCAGGGGCCAGCATACATTCTTAGGTACTTCCTGCCTAGACACCTGTGCTGTTGGGGCAACCAAACTTGATTATAGAAGTAAAGACCAGTACTGGGGAATGCCAGGGCCAAGAAGTGGGAGTGGGTGGGGGAGTGTGTGGGGGACTTTTGGGATAGCATTGGAAATGTAAATGAAATAAATACCTAATTTTAAAAAAGGTAAAGACCAGACCTGTGTCTTGGTGTTACTTTACATGAACAACAGCCTCCAGCATTCCAGGAAGTCATCTGTCCTTGGGCAAGTAGGGCTTACAGGTTAGAAGCATTTTTATTTTATAGCTCTCTTTAAGTGCAGTAATTTAACCTTAAAACATAACTTTAGCCATCATGTTAGCTGTTACAGGAACATCTGCTGGCCTTAAAATGTTTTGGCTAATGTAGTTTTCTAGAAAATGCCATTTTAGCTTGTCTCTCCTCCACTCAGTCAGTGAGCCCACATGAATTCAGGCAAAGAGAAGACAAGAAGCCATGACCATAGACGTCATCACTTCCCAGGGAGGCTCAGCTCACACACTCTGGGTTCCTAACGCGTGGTGTCCAGAGTGCCCACTGGCTGCAGGACCCTCCTGCCTGCTCTTCTATAGACACTAGCAGCCAGCCACAGCCTTTCAGATGAGTAAGGCTTCAGACAACATTGAGACAAGGTGTTCATGGTCATCAGCTTAACAGACAGAAGAATGTCAACCATTGAAACGGGAGGAAAGAGAATAAACGGGAGATACTAAGTAGTCTGTGAACTATAACAGCCGTGAATAAGATGAGCAAATCTGTTTTAACATGATCATCAAGTTGAGAAATGGTTTTTTTTGTATTTAAATACATACACTCATTTCAATGTTCTTTATTAATAAAAATGCATTTTTCTTTGATTCTTCGAGACAGGGTTTCTCTTTATAGCCCTGGCTGTCCTGGAACTCACTTTGTAGACCAGACTGGCCTCGAACTCAGAAATCCGCCTGCCTCTGCCTCCCAAGTGCTGGGACTAAAGGCGTGCCCCACCACACCCGGCATAAAAATGCATTTTTAAAAAAGATTTATTTATTTTATATGAGTACACTGTTGTGTTCAGATACACCAGAAGAGGGCATCAGATCTTATTACCGATGTTTGTGAGACACCATGTGGTTGATGGGAATTGAACTCAGGAAGAGCGAGCAGTCAGTGCTCTTAACCACTGATCCATCTCTCCAGACCATAAAAAAGCCAAAAAAAAAAAAAAAAAAAAAAATCTGGTTGCTCTTGCAGATGACCTGGGTTCAATTCCTAGCCCTCACATGGCAGCTCACTGTAACTCCAATCCCAAGGGATCCAATGCTCTCTTCTGGACTCTGCAGGCACTGCATACCTGTGGTGCATAAACATATTCAGGCAACATTTTTTTAGACATGTAAATAAAAACTCAAAAAAAAAAATGTTGACGTGAAGAGGTCTTCTTCAGGGGCCGCTGAGATGGTTCAGTGCATAGAGATTGCCAGCCTCACAACCAGAGTTTGCTTCCCAAAACCCATGGGAAGGAAGAAGAGAAGTGACAACACACAGCTGTCCTCTGACCTCTGCACATACATGTGCTCCCCTTCCCATGTTCTGTACACACACAGTAATATGGGCCAGCAAGATGGCTCAGCAGGTAAAGACCACCAAACCTGTCACCGGAATTCAACCCCCAGCATCTACTTGGTAGAAGGAGAAAACCAAGTCTCTAATGTTATCCTCGGATCTCCACATGAGCATCGTAACACATCCTGCCCACACATATGCATGCAAATAAATAACAAATGTTTAAAAGCAAAAACAAACAAACAAATACAACAGACAGGTACCTTCAACCTGTTTCCTATGTCTCCATGAGGTGGCCCCGCCCTGGCAAACAGAGAGGAAGACCCAGTGCTTGGGAAAATCCTCCAGGGAGACAAGTGGATTTTGGTGCCAGATCTTGTAGTACATGCAAGCCACAGCTGGGCTGCTCCAAGTTACCAAGGCAACAGAAATCAGTGGAAAGGAACCCCCTCCAAATGAGCAGTGTTTATTTTGGGCAATTTTAAGGTTTTTGTGTTCTGGATAGACAAAGATAAACATACCCAGACCTTCATTTGTAACCTATGGAAAACACTGACATGCTAGAAATCACCTGTATGGCTCAAACCAAGGCACGGGTGAGTACATGCAGTTTTGTTTGTTCGTTCATTAAACACATACAACCCAAGACACTTTGTTCTTTTTGTGGTAGGGGAGGATGTGTGGGTTTTTTGAGACAGAGTTTCTCTGTGTAACAGTACTGGCTGTATGACTTAAGATTTCCATTGCTAACAAGAGACACCATGACCAAGGCAATTCTTTTTTTTTTTCTTTTTTGGTTTTTCAAGACAGGGTTTCTCTGTGCAGCCCTGGCTGACCCGGAACTCACTTTGTAGACCAGGTTGGCCTCAAACTCAGAAATCCGCCTGCCTCTGCCTCCCGAGTGCTGGGAATAAAGGAGCGCCACCACGCCCGGCTGGACCAAGGCAATTCTTATAAGGGACAGCATTTAATTGGGGCTGGCTTACAGGTTCAGAGGTTTAGTGCACTATATTGGCAGGATGCATGGCAGTGTGCAGGCAAACATGGTGCTAGAGAAAGAGTCAAGGGTTGTACATCTTAGCTGGGCAAGGTGGCGCACGCCTTTACTCCCAGCACTCAGGAGGCAGAGGCAGGCTGATTTCTGAGTTTGAGGCCATCCTGGTCTACAAAGTGAGTTCCAGGACAGCCAGGGCTATACAGAGAAACCCTGTCTCCAAAAACAAAAACAAACAAACAAACAAACAAAAAGAGTTGTACATCTTGATCCAAAGGCAGTCAGGAGAAGACTGACTTCCAGGCAGCTAGGAGGAGGGTCTCAAAGCCCACCCTCACAGTGACACATGTGGTTGCCGGGAATTGAACTCCGGACTTCTGGAAGAGTAGTCAGTGCTCTTAACCACTGAGCCATTTCTACAGCCCCACTTTGTTATTTTAAGACAGGTTTTTGGCATGGCTGATAGTCACTCTGTAGCCAAGCTAGCCTTGAATTTGTGGCAGTTATGCTAGGATTACAAGTGTATACCACTAAGCCTGGGTTTTGCTGTTGCTGAGGGGGTTTGGTTTGGGTTGGGTTTGAGGGGTGTGTTATTTGTTGTTTGGTTGCTTGCTTGGTTTCTAAGGCTGGGTCTCACCGTGCAGTCTAAACCACCCTTAATCTTAATCTTCCTATTTTAGTCTCCCAAGTGCTGGGATTACAAGCCTGTGCCATCATAATGAACTAATGCCTTTTAAAATCTGCATCTTGGGGGGGGGGGGCGGGGCTGGAGAAATGGCTTAGTGATTAGAGCTATATACTCCTTTTGAAGAGGAATGGATTTCAATTTTCATGAGACTCAAATCAGATTATAACTCCAGCTGCAGGGGGATCTCAAAGATGCCTTCTTCTGGACTCTGGGGGTATCTACACTAACACATTAAGGTTAGCCAGGCGGTGGTGGCGCATGCCTTTAATCCCAGCACTTGCTAGACAAGGCTGGCCACCAAATGCTCTGACACACCAGCATGGTGGCCACATGCTGGAGCCGGCAGGCAACCCCCACGGATGGGGCAGTGGGGCTGCTTGTACCTTACACATTGAGTGAGTGCTGAAATTGTGTCCTTCTTGAGCTGGCTCAACAGCTAAGAGCTTGATACTGTGTCTGCCAAAGGGGCCCGGAACAGCAGAACATGCTCAGGATTTGTAGTAGAGCGGGGAGTTCAAAGACAGGTGACTATAGGGCTGAAAGGTTTCAGGGAGGGGGAGATGCTCCCTCCCACCAGGGTGGCCACAGTGCCACACCTCCCTCTGATCTGGAGACCATTGGTAAGAAGTCAGGAAGCTGTGCTGCTAGGGTTGGGGGGCAGGATAATGGGGAGGAGGGCACTGGGCTCTGTTGGTGGAAGGAGGGCATGAGGGGGGAGGACTTCACTCAGTTGGTGGGAGGAGGGCATGAGGGAGAAGGACTTTGATCAGTTGGTGGGAGGAGTGCATGAGGGGGGAAGGACTGGGCTCGGTAGGTGGGAGGAAGGCATGAGAAGCAACCAAGCTAAAGAGATATGGAAAAAAGACAGGAAACACAAGCACTATTTCCATGGTAGAATCAGTCAATTTTTTTTCTGTCTAGAAACGTTTTTATTAAAGATTTCTTTATTTATTTTATGTATATGAGTACACTGTAGCTGTACAGATGGTTGTGAGCCTTCATGTGGTTGTTGGGAATTGAATTTTTAGGACCTCTGCTCGCTCTGGTCTGCTCTGCTCGCTCAATCCTGCTAGCTCTGGCCCAAAGATTTATTTATTATTATACATGAGTTCACTGTAGCTGACTTCAGATGCACCAGATCTTATCACAGATGGTTGTGAGCCACCATGTGGTTGCTGGGATTTGAACTCAGGACTTTCAGAAGAGCAGTCAGTGCTCTTACCTGCTGAACCATTTTGCCAGCCCTCTAGAAACTTTTACAAATTCCAACTCATAGCTATTTTTATAGTAGAAAAAACAAAAAACAAAAAAAAAAAAACCCGGGCAGTGGTGGCGAATGCCTTTAATCCCAGCACTTGGGAGGCAGAGGCAGGCAGATTTCGAGGCCAGCCTGGTCTACAGAGTTCCAGGACAGCCAGGGCTATGCAGAGAAACCCTGTCTCAAAAAAAAAAATTTTTTTTTACAAGAAAATGCATTTTTTTTCTGGTAAAACCATAGGAATTCCTCAGATACTGTAAGCAAGTTTCAGCTATGCATGATCGGGTTATTCCTACTCAAGATGTGGGCGGAGGAGAGGCAGAGCTTGCAAAGAGCTTGATCCCAGAGGCAGGGGAGTGGGCTCGGATTTCCAAGTCAGACTCAACACTTCCTGTGTGACTATAGACCTATGCAAGGCAGGAGGCATTCCCCATGAAGAACACTGCCTCCTCAAAACAACTATCTTGAGTACGAAGTTTATGTGTCAGAAGATCCCCGGGGGAGGACGTACAGATCAGTTGATTCTGCTGGTTGAACCTGCTGGAAGCCTTGGGTGTGATCTTCAAACACTGCAAAAATTGGCAGGGTGGCTCTTTTGTAAAATCATCTTCAGCTACATAGTGTACATGAGATCCTATCTTCAAAGAAGAAGAAGGTGGATATCCACGGGAGGACTCCCCTGGGGGACGGGAGGACGGGAGGGAGAGGAAGCTTCAGTCATGATGTAAAGAAAATTGATTAATTCATTAATTAATAGAAAAGTAATCATTAATCATCACTGAATAAACGTTGACCTGAGATGAAGTTATAAGGAGAAAGAAGAAGAACGTGGAGGAGGAGGAAGAAAGAGAGAAAAGGAAAGGAAAGGAAAGGAAAGGAAAGGAAAGGAAAGGAAAGGAAAGGAAAGGAAAGGAAAGGAAAGGAAAGAAAAGAAAAGAAAAGAAAAGAAAAGAAAAGAAAAGAAAAGAAAAGAAAAGAAAAAGTTATATCCTAGCATGTACTCCTGTACTCTCACACTCCAGAGGCTAAGATAGGAAAATTGCAAATTTAAGGCTGTATTTCTCCAATAGAGACGAGGATAAGGTCTGGGAAAACCCAGTGTCATAGAGCCCACTTCCTTCACATTCTTGGAGACCATGTCTTGCCCACCTGGCCCAGGGCCCCTCTGTGCCAGGACAGGGGCAGGGATGCTCCTATGAAAACATGACTAGTAGTTTATAGCTGCACTTAGTAGAATAAAAGATGAGGCATCCAAGGACATGGGGATCCCGAGAAGTGGGAACAACACCTTACCTACAGCTTAGCAGAGAAGGATTCAAACTCTAGCAGTTGCTTGATGCCATTGGGGAATGTCATCCAGCTTCCACCATCAACCACCAGCACGATACCTGAGACATAGGAAGCCAGAGGGCTGGCCAGGTACAGCACGCTGTGAGCGATCTCTGTCTTGGTCCCAAGTCTTGGAATAGGATTTGAAAAATGCTTTAATTTCGAACTGGCATTGGAGCCTCCTGGAAAGCAATAGGAAGTCAGATCCCAGTAAGCCTCTATGCCACAGTGTCTGCTGCTCTCTCCAGCTAGCTCTCTCCCTGACCCAGATCTGGAAACAGTGGTTGCTCTATCAAGGCCAACAGCAGACTGACACTGAACCCACATGATGGACATTGGAGACCCTCACAGTAGGCCAAGTTCAACAGGGTAGAAGGTTAAACATTTAGATAACTTCTTGACTTGAATAAGAAGACTTTTGTTGATGGTTGTGTTGTCCTTATTGTTTTTGTTTTTGAGACAGGGTTTCTCTGTGTAGCCCTGGCTGTCCTGGAACTCACTCTGTAGACCAGGCTGGCCTCGAACTCAGAGATCCACCTGCCTCTGCCTCCCAAGTGCTGGGATTAAAGGTGTGTGCCACCACCACCCAGTAAGACAGAATTGTTAAGTACTGCAACAATTCTTGAAGCTTTGATGGGTGTCTCAAACTCCCAGGGAGACTTACTTAATCGCCTTAAACCCTCAGTGCCACTGATGGCACCAGGAGCCAGGCTGTTGACACGGATATTCTGGGGACCCCATTCCACAGCCAAGTGTCGCGTCATAGCATCTGCATGAGAAATGCATATGGGAGGGGAAACTGTGAGGCTGTTCCGCTCTGAGGTAGCCCAAGTATCAGTGTGAGCTCTACAGTGTCCACAGCTAGGATCAAGTTCATGTGGAGATTATCAGCCTCTGGGGAGAGTCTAAGGAGTGCACAGGGGACACACATACCCACAGCTGCTTTGGCAGCGCCTGCATGTAGCTGTAGCACCTGCCCCCTCATACTGAGGGTGGCAGTAATGTTCACAATCACTCCTCCATGGTCCTGAAACATATAAGGGATGGTGATGAGCAAGTAGCCAAGAGGAAGAAAGGCCCTTGCCAGGAGGATACCCACCCGGAAGAACTTCTTGTAAAGCACACTAGACACATTGAAGGTACCGATGGTGTCAATGTCAACCACGGTCTTAAAGGCATTGAAAGACAAAGCACTGGCAGGGCATAGGAAGTTTCCAGCTGCACCTAGAGAATAGAAGGGGAAAGCTGGTGGGTTGTGGCTCTGAGAAGACAGGGCACTAATGAGCTAAGCCTTGTCAGGAGTGTTCTGAGAACAGCAAGAGTATGGAGACCCGCCGGGCGTGGTGGCTCACGCCTTTAAAAATCCCAGCACTTGGGAGGCAGAGGCAGGCGGACTTCTGAGTTCGAGGCCAGCCTGGTCTACAAAGGGAGTTCCAGGACAGCCAGGACTATACAGAGAAACCCTGTCTCGGGAAAAAAAAAAAAAAAAAAAACAACAACAACAACAACAACAACAAAAAAGAGTATGGAGACCCTTAAAGTAGTCTAAGCTAGACAGGACAGGACACTACGCACTCAACAGACACAGGATAGAAGACTATATGCCAAGAAGTGGAGTCCTAAGACCAAGTCTGAAGGCAGCACTTGGGAGGCAGCAGCAATAAGATCAGAAGTTCAATGGACATAGTGAGCTTGACCCCAAAGAAGATAGGAGATTCTATTTCACAAAAATAGGGAGATGGATGGACGGACAGATGGATGGGTAGATGGATAGATGACAGACAGTTTATTGGTTTGTTTTCTTTTTGTTTTTGTTTTTTTTTTTGTTTTGTGAATGTGACTTTATTTGAATAGAGAGCCTTTAGCCAGGCATGGTGGTACACACCTTTATTCCCAGGAAGCAGAGACAGGCAGATTTCTCTGAGTTCAAGGACAGCCTGGTCTACCAAATGAGTTCTAGGACATCCAGGGATAGCCAGAGAATCCCTGTCTCAACAAACAAACAAACATCCCACAAAAACAGGAAATAGAATGTTTATTATCAAGTTGAGATGGTGCTGAGTTAGGTTCAGCACTAACTGATTTCTTTCTCTAAGAAGAGGTAGGAGGAACTGGGGTGTGGCTCAGGGGTAGGACACTGGCCTGGCATGCACAGCACTGTGGGTTCAATCGGCAGGCAGAAAGAGAACACGTAAAGATACAAAGACACAGAAGGGTCACAGGAAGATGGAGTCAGAAACTGGGGCGACACAGCCACAAGCTAAGGGGCACTAAAACTTGGTACAACTCTGAAAGCTGAGATAAAGCCACAGAGTGAGCCCCTTGGGAGCCTGCAGAGAGTAGCGCTCTGATGACACCTGAGTTTAGCTTGCAATGGCCTCTAGAACTGAGGAATTGTACCTAGTCTTTAAGGCCACCAAGTTTGTGGCACTTGTTCATCCCAAGGAAGCGAACATACAGGATGTTTACATTTTTCTGTCTACTTTTACAAATATATATGTATATAGGTCTCTTAATTTTGTGTTAAGAGTGTTTGCCTGCTTGTGTACCATGTGTACATCTGGTGCCTGTGGAGGCCATAAGATTGAACCTTGATACACGGTAATAATATCAATTATTTGGCATGTAACATTTGATTAATAGCAGATACAGTGAAGTAATTATATAGACTTCTGTTTTATCTACTTAATTATTCTGTAAGGTTATGAAATCAACTTTTTTTTCTGGGCTAATGATAGTAACCAGGGCTTTCTGCATGCTGGGCTTCATTCCTATATCTATTACATTGGTTTGCTTATTATTAATTAATTAATTAATTAATTCCGAGGCAGGGTCTCTTTATGTAACTCTGGCTGTCTTGGAACTTACTAGGTAGAGCAAGCTGGCCTCATACTTAGAGCCCCTCCTGCCTCT
The DNA here is from genome assembly GCF_000001635.26 of Mus musculus. Classification (NCBI taxonomy): domain Eukaryota; kingdom Metazoa; phylum Chordata; class Mammalia; order Rodentia; family Muridae; genus Mus; species Mus musculus. The sequence continues at coordinate 26,085,825 of NC_000083.6, forward strand.
GCCCCTGAGTGCTTAGATTAAAGTCATGTGCCACCACACCTGGAGAGCCAGCCCATACTTTTATTTTAACATGTATTTAGTTTGTATGTATGTACACATGTATGTATGATGTGTGTGGGTGTGCATGTGCCACGGCATACATGTAGGGGACAAAGGATGACCTGTGCTAGTGAATCCAGTCCTTCCACCACATGGTTCCAGGGACAGGACTCAGACCTAAGCTGCTGAGCCATCTCCCCATTCCATGGTTTTGTTGTTACTGCTGTTTTTTGTTTTGTTTTGTTTGTTTAAGACATGGTTTATGTAGCCCTGGCTTTCCTGGAACTCACTCTGTAAACCAGGCTGGCCTTGAACATAGAGATTCACCTGCCTCTGCCTAAGTGCTGGAGTTAAAGGCATACCACCATTGCCAGGCTAGCCCACTTTTTAATTTTTTAATTTATTTATTTTTATCTATGTGATGGTGTCAGATCTGGGCATTTCAGATAGTTGTGAGCTGCCATGTGAGTCCTGGGAATTGAACACCCAGGTCCTCTGAAAGAGCAATCAGTGTTCTTTTTGTTTGTTTGTTTTGTTTTGTTTTGTTTTGTTTTGTTTTGTTTTTCAAGACAGGGTTTCTCTGTATAGCCCTGGCTGTCCTGGAACTCACTCTGAAGACCAGGCTGGCCTCGAACTCAGAAATCTGCCTGCCCCTGCCTCCCGAGTGCTGGGATTAAAGGTGTGCGCCACCACCGCCCGGCTTAAATTTATTAGGCAGGCGGATTTCCGAGTTCGAGGCTAGCCTGGTCTACATAGTGAGTTCCAGGACAGCCAGGGCTACACAGAGAAACCCTGTCTCGAAAAAAAACAAAAAAAAATTTATTAGATATTTTCTTCATTTACATTTCAAATGCTGTCCCGAAAGTCCCCTATGCCCTCCCCCTGCCCTGCTCCCCAACCCACCCATTCCTGCTTCCTGGCCCTGACATTCCCCTGTACTGGGGCATAGAATCTTTGCTAGACCAAGGGGCCTCTCTTCCCATTGTTTTTTTAAAGTAGAAATTTCAGTACATGCCGGGCGTGGTGGCACACGCCTTTATTCCCAGCACTCGGGAGGCAGAGGCAGGCAGATTTCTGAGTTCCAGGCCAGCCTGGTCTACAGAGTGAGTTCCAGGACAGCCAGGGCTATACAGAGAAATCCTGTCTTGAAAAACCAAAAAAAAAAAAAAAATTCAGTACACAAAACACCCTGTATGTGACTTAGTCATGTCCAGAGGACATCCAGGGTAGCTTAGAGTTTGCTGACCTGTGTGACGTAGGAAACAGTCCAGGGCAGAGCATACTCTAGATTGTCCTAATTGAAAGGTCACAGCTGGGCCAGAACCGATTGTGAGGCGATAGTTCAACCAAGACAAACACCTAGGCTCTGTCACATCACTGCCCTTGGACCAGAGTTCTGGAGCTTCCGGACGGCACTTCTAACCTATCAGCAGACTCTGGCCTCACTAAGCCACACTCACAGTTAATGAGGATGTTGATTTTGCCAAATTCTTGCAGCGCTTGATCCACAGCAGTCATGACCTCTGGGGGAACTCGGACATCCATAGACAGAGGGAGGCACCGCTTTCCGGTGGCAGCAACCAACTTCTTAGCAGCCTAGACAGCAGAGAGAAAGAGAGCTGGATGACAGCTTAAGCCCAGAGTAGCAGCCTCAGCCTGGAGAAGCATTTTCAGCCCAGAGAAGCAGCCTTAGCCTGGAAAAGCAGCCTCAGCCTGAAGAAGCACACCCTTAAGAACTTCATGGGAATGACTCATCTACATTACATTAGGACCCCAAGTTTGTTGGGGTACCTGCCAGGGAGACTTAGCTTGAAAATAGCGACATCCTGGGTCCAGACCCCTGGTGGATGTTGGTAAGACAGCCTGCATTCTCTATAATCTGTCACCCATCCCAGACCCCACCTTCTGCCTACATTCCGCCTGGCCTGGAGGGTAGATGGCTGGAGTGATGGCCTTTAACACTGACGGTCCTACTGAGCCATTCTGGAACCAGACAACTTCTAAAAACATGACCCAATAACCAAACTTCTAAAAAAAAAAAGTCCAGGGGATCTCTGAGACTCCATTTCCACTGAGCTCCTCTGCTCAAGAAGAGACAGATTTTGTTCTGTTTCTATCCTCTGGGTCTCAGGACTCCTCCCCACAGCTTTCTTCTCACCGTGGTCACTTTCTGCAGACTCCTGCCGACGATGACAGTGTGGCAGCCATGCCTATAAAACCAGATAGTAGGCCTGAGAAGAAAAGATGAGGGACAAACCCTGGGGGGCTCCCAGCAAGCACTACTCCAGAAGGAACTCCCCCAAGTTTCTTAGTTTCTTGGCCTGACCGGCAGCAGGCACAACTGTGTAAGTCTAGACAGACTTCTGGATGCCATGGCTGCCCACTCCTAGGTGTCTGTGGTGTGTCTCTGGCTTGGGGTACCCTGCCTCAGATACCATGTACATGGCAGAGAGGGTGTAGTGGGATACTGGTGTCAATCCCATATCTGTGCAGGGCCCTGCTGGGACACTGGAGTGAAGAACAGGAGCCCATTTTGAGAGGGGGAGCCACCCGGTGACAACAGTGTCTATGACCTGCTCCACAGGTTTTCATAGAAGCTACACCAGCTTATTTAATCTTCCCGACTCTGAATAGACAGGGCTTTGTTCTACTAGAAGAAACTTCATAAAGCCACCAGCTCTGAATAATAATCTACTACTTGGAGCCTCAGTCGATTCTTGTGGGACTCACGTCCAGTTGTGAAAAGCTGAGTGCTGGGGAAGACTGGAGAAGGGTTCTTCTACCTCCACCTCCACAATTCTGAGCCTCCACCAGCTTTGGTATCGAGCTGCTAATCCTCTCAATGAGGTCACAAAACCTGTGTCCAAGGGACACTCTTCTCCCACATCAGCAGCACCCCGTCAACGTACGAGGCTGTGAGGCTAGTCACACACAGTCTCAACTAATTCTAGGAGACCACAAAGGTCCTGACCTCTCCCCAAGACAGCATTCAACCACTCCCCCAAATCCACCAAGATCCAGACAAAGGGACGTAAGGTGGCAGGAAGGGTTCCGGTAGTGTGTACCTCATGAAAATCTCTGCGATCCGGAAGCCAATCCCAGAACCACCACCTGTGATAAAGGCCACTTTGTCCCTTCAAAAACAAGAAAATGTAGTCATTTTTAAATATTTATTTGTTTTACCAGTATGAGTGTTTTGCCTGTGTGCCTACAGAGAGTTGAGTCCTCGTGTGGATGCTGGGAACCAATGCTGGGTCTCCTGCAAGAACAGTAAGTGCTCTGAACTTATTCAGCCATCTCTCTAGTCCCTAAACTCTTCTTTGAAAACCATGTTTTAGCTTGATGGGGGATGCATGCCTGTAATTCCAGCCTGTGAGAAGTGGAGACAGGGGGACCAAGAATTAAAAGCCAGCCTGGTCTACAGAGAGAGTTCTAGGACAGCCAGGGCTTCACAGAGAAACCTCATCTCGAAGAGCTTTAGATAGATAGATCTCTGTTAACTCAAGCTCAAATAGATAAGCGGCCCGTGGAGAACTTTCACTCCATGAACTTCTACCCAGTTTCGCTATGAAGGAAAACATGCTCCTGCTAAACAGGTACTCAATGAATTTGCAAGACATAAATCCCCAGCCATAAAACTGCAATCTTTAAAGTCGGTTATTTTTAGGCTCCCTAGAAGTTCGGAGGTGAAGGAGTTTATTTAGCCTAAAATTTTCTGCGTAGTAAGTTACCAAGAGAGACTTGTTTTCAAAAGTGAGCAAGCGCCGGGCGTGGTGTCGCACGCCTTTAATTCCAGCACTCGGGAGGCAGAGGCAGGCGGATTTCTGAGTTCGAGGCTAGCCTGGTCTACAAAGTGACTTCCAGGACAGCCAAGGCTATACAGAGAAACCCTGTCTCTAAAACAAAACAAAACAAAGTGAGCAGCTTCCACCCTCAGTCCCTCATCCCATTCTTCCAGAACCCCAAGAAACTTCAGGTCTACGATTGCCCAGGAACGGAGTACTGAGCATCTGTCCTCTGTGATGTCACATCCAGTGGCAGATTCGTTAAACCCTGTGCCCCAAGTCTGGATCGCCCCCTGGTTCCCTGCTTTAGCTCACTGGAGAAGATCCGGGCAGAAGAGATGGTGGTATTCAGGAAGACAGTCATCCCCCTCAACGTCGGGCGGCGGCTGGGCCATGATTGCTGCGTGTCCGGGATGGCAAGGACAGTGGAACCAGGAACCAGATCTACCTTTCCAACGCAAAACGCAGCGTTCTGCAGGTTGCTCGCTCCGCCCAGAAAGATCCAGGACCAAAGTTCTGCCCCCACATCAAGCCGCCCATCAGACGGGGGTGGGACAGGGGCGCCCCACCCCAAAAAGGTGCCTGGGCCCTTCAAGCCTTCCTATCACAGACCCTCCCGCAACTCCCAGCCTCCAGCCCTTCCCACTCGACCAGGCGGACACCCCGCCCTCGGTGGCGCGCAGCCTGCTGGGACTGAGAATGGGAGGAGGCACTGATACAGAGGCCCAGAGACGCTCCAGCCAGTTAAATGCCCGGTTCCTTTCCCAGTTGGTGTCTGTGCAGCCACTTAGTCCATATACCCAAGCTGGCCGGGCTGCGTGCTATCAGCTGTGGAAGTCGGAACTCCAGATGAACACCGCTCTTGGACACTACCTCCCAGTGCAGAGAATCTGGAGCTTGCAAACCCAATAGCTCCCTCTCGTGGCTAACCCGGGTGGAAAGTCCAGAGTGAACCTCTTGCTGGCTGGCAAGAATCACTGCACTGAAACTCAGAGAACCAAGAACTGGGTTCCATTGTCTAGATGTCAAAGAGTGAAATGACTTATCAAATTAGCCACAGAAGCTGTCATGATGTACCTGCAACTGAATCAGTGACTCTGGGATCCGGGGTGAGATGTGACTTACATGTGTCAATGTGAACATAAATGGACATCAGGCCGTGGTGGTCATCATGGACAGCATCAGGTCGGGAGTGGAGGATACTCTTTTGTGCCTGGGTTGCATTGAGGGAGAGATGAGAGTAGCCCTTGGAGTGTTAGGCTCTGCTGTTCCAACTTCAGGAGACCTGATACACAATACCCACAAAGACTGGTGTGTACTCCTACTGAAGGCTCGCTCACTGGGCCTTGAAGAAGCCTCAGGTCCGGTCTATTCTTTACTGCCATCCTCAGACAAATCAGATGGGCAGGAGCTATACCAGCGCCCGCAAAAGAACCCCAATTGGATTCTCAATTTCATGGGCCCTGGATTCTTGCTTGGTTCTTGCATTTACCCAAAGTCGAGGGATCCTTCCTTTCTTTACTCAAAGCTCTAAGCTTCAGGCCTAATGTTTTATACCATGCATAAAAACACTCATTAAAGTGCTTGAGTAAAGCAATTTCCTCCACATTTGTCATGACTATGGGACATCATGGTGCATCATTGCTCTGGTGACCTATAGCTTGGCCCTGTAGTCGTGCCAATGAAATAAGTAGAATACGGTGGTAGCTGGGACTAGGGGAGTAGTAATCCAGGATCGGCATTATACACTGGCCTTAACTCCTCACCTAGGACTTTCTACTCCCCTGTAGGAGGTAGGTAAACTGAAAGCAGGATCCCATCAGGCTTGCTGTCACTGCCCATGCTGGGGGCAGGGGGACCTTTCAGTGACTCGGCTGTCCTGAGGTCACCCATGTTTCTGTGGCCAATCTCTCATCCACGGTCCCATAAGCCAGTCCAACGAACTCATGGGTTCACCAACTGGAAATGGTTGGAATTGTTACTCTAGTCTGTTATTGGTGCCCTAGAGGGGGTGAACAAGCATTTGTTCATATCTCCCAGGAAAGGTCACACAGTGCTGAGATAGCAGAACTAGTAAGTAGACCATTTCCATTTTAAGCATAAAATTTTAATGTCTCTCCTTTGAGGCAGGTGAAGTCACCTTTGACAATGCCCCAAAGGTTGTCTGGCACTTTTGTACACAAGGACATGGTCCAATATTGTATTGACTTAGGATACAAAAAGGCACATAGAGTTGAGGCTTAGACTCCCCTGGGCTGGAGTTGGGTAGAGCGGGAGTAGGGAGTGGTTTGGGGACATGGGAAGCATGGGGGCTTGACTTCTTGTTGACAGAGGTAGTAGGTCATGGGTAGACCTGAAGTGCAGAAGGCAGTGCAAGCCCTCAGGCAGGGTAGCAGCTGCTGTGGTGACCACCATCTGCCCAGTTCAACAGTTCGCTGCTCTGAAACCACAGCTCGATCTCCCTCTGGGCCCCATCCACAGAATCGCTAGCATGGATGACGTTCCTGTGAGAGGTGGAAAAGGTGGAGTCTGTGGTTGAGTCCAGTTTAAGTCTGGATTGGGACCCCAGGGCTATCTTGCCTCTAACCTGCTGCCCTCTGTCAGGGAACAAGGTGACCGTAGAGAAGAGAAGGAGATTTTGGAGTTGGTTATGGTGCTACAAGCCTATAACAAGGGCACTGAAGAAGCTGAGATTGCAGGACTGCCTTGAATCGTGGCCAGTCTGGATTAGAGAGGGAGACCCTGTCTCAGAATAGAAGACGGGGGCTGGAGAGATGGCATGGCAGTTGGAGCACATCCTCTCTTGCAGAGACCCAGACCTTGGTTCCCAGCACCCAAATACAGTGGCTCACAACTACCTGTAACTCTGGCTCCAGGCATCTAGCACCCTCTTCTGGCTTCTGCAGGCACTACAGGCATATGCACACACAAAGATAAAATAAAATATAAATAAATAAATAAATAAATAAATAAATAAATAAATAAATAAATAAGGGAGACGAGAGCCAGAGATGAAGCTCAGTTGGTAGAGTGCTTGCTTGCCTGGCATGCACAAACCCCTGATTTTGATCCCCAGCACTCGGTAGGCAGTACTAGGCAGAGGCAGGGAGAGTACAAATTCATGGCTGCGCTCAGCAATATAATCAGTTTGAGACCAGCCTAGATTACATGAGAAAAATGAAGGGAAGGAGGAAGGGGAAAGGGTGGGCAGTAAGAAGGGCTGGACATTTGCATCTCTCCTGGCCTCAGTTTCTCCCAAGCTCAGAGGCCAGCCTATATACTAACTTCTGACAGCTGCCTCTCCCTACCGGTAATCAGAGACGCCCCTCGTGGTTGGCGACCAAAACAGAATACTAAAGAGCCAGGAAAAAGTGGTTTTAGTCAGGCATGGAAGCCTACTGTAAGCTCAGCACTCAGGCAGTAGAGATATGAGACTAAGGAGTTCAAGACAGGGGCTGGAGGGATGGCTCAGCGGTTAGGAGCACTAATTGCTCTTCCAGAGGTCCTGAGTTCAAATCCCAGCAACCACATGGTGGCTCACAACCATCTGTAATGGGATCCCATGCCCTCTTCTGGTGTGTCTGAAAACAGCTACAGTGTACTCATATAAGTAAAATAAACAAATCTTTTAAAAAAAAGTTTAAGACACCTTCAATAAGCTCAGAGACAATCTGGCCTACCTGAGAACAGATCTCAAAAAAAAACCTGGCTTTTCTTTCAGCCCAGCAAGATTCCCACTTCTCAAGGATTTTTTTTTTTTTTTTTTTGGACAGGGTTTCTCTGTGAAGCCCTGGCAGTTCTGGAACTCCCCTTTGTGACCAGGCTGTCCTCAAACTCAGAGATCTGGCTGCCTCTGCCTCCTGAGCGGTAGGATTAAGGGGGTGTCACTGTCACTGTCACAGCCGCCTGACTAACACTGGCCTTCTTTGCCCCACTTTGGGAGACTAAGGGTGTCAGGGCCTCCATACCTGCTGATGTGAACACTGAAGTCGCCCCTGATTGTCCCGGGGGCTGCCTCTGTTGAGTCGGTGTGTCCTATCATGGCCCTTGAGATATGGACCACATTGGGGCCTTCCCAGACCTGCAGCACAGATATGGGGGTTCGAGAGAAGCTGGGGACCCTGGGTGCCCTGGGCTCAATCCAAGCCCTTTCCTTTGCTCGGAGAATGACACCCCAAAGACCCATTCCATTGCCCCTGCCCTGCTGTACCATGGCCACCACAGGCCCAGAGCTCATGTAGCTGATAAGAGCTGGGTAGAATGGCTTCCTCTGTAGGTCCCGGTAGTGCTCAGCAAGGATGCTTTCTGGTGCCTGTGTGGAAAGAGGTGTGAGACCAACCCTCGGAGAATAAACCCCCAATTGGTGTCCTGAGTTTGGGGCACCTTTTGGACACAACTCCAGAAGCTAGCTCCTACAATGGATACCTCCCAACCCTTGCAACTGCAAGTGCTAGGAGCCTTTGGGACACCACAGCCCAAGGGAGATACCTGCAGCATCTTCATCCCCACGAGCTTGAAGCCCCGCCTCTCAAAGCGTTGTATCACAGTCCCCACTAGTCTCCTCTGTACCCCATCTGGCTTCACAGCAACCAGCGTCCGCTCTTGGGGCCAGGGGGGGCCTCCTGTTAAAAAAAAAAGACAGGTCGGGGTGAGGATGCTCCACATTTTCAGGGCCCTCCCACCTAGATACCTGACAGAGCTCAGACATCAAAGGACTGGGAAGTTCCTGCCACAATACAAACACAGACAAATGCAAAGGGGAGCCGCCCTGGCAGTCGCAGAAGCTGCTCAAGGTGGAGATGGTTTCCCTGAAAAGGCTCAGATAACTTAGGGGCCAGAGAGTCTTGGTGATGAAGTCTCCCTTTCCCCTGAAAAGAAAACTTGAGTCTAGCCTCACATGACTCCAGGTACCACAGTGTGTGAAGCCCAGGCTTGCCCACAAGGAGCTTATCCTCTGGGTGTGGAGAAATGGCATTGAAATCAAGGAATATTAGTGCACGATGTCTAGGCGGGCTAAGTGCTGGGGACCAAGGATCAGGCTTGAGCAGAGGATGACCCACACTACAGGGCAGAAACATAGCTGCCACGGCACGTGCGTCTCCTCCAAAAACAAACGCTACTTCTGAGAGGGTCCTAGCCCCTGACTGACTCACAAAACGGTAGCAAAGTTAGGAGAAACACCAAGTTAGAGAAGAGGTGATCGACCAGGCTCTAATCCCCAGGCCACAATGAATGCCCACTAAACTCAACAGGCTGATAAAAGGGGGGAGGTGTCTCCCTAACTTGCAAGTTCCCCAAGGGACAAGAGACCCAGGATAGCCCCAGAGTCTGATGCCTGCTGGTCTGTGCCTTGGTGAGGCTATTCAATTTCCAAGATTCATGAAAGGAATACCCTTTATCTGGCTCTCAGAAAGCACCCCATGAGTGGATAGAAAGGGCCAAGACCCCAGGAAATGACCGGGGTGTCTTAGGCCTGCTCTGGCTCAAGTTTCAATACCCGGGCAACAACTGCTCCGCGGAGGGAACGTGACCCCATAGCGTCTGGTAGTCTCCCCGCCTCGGCTTTGGCTTTCTACTGCTAAAAGCTCTGTCCCGGGCTGCTGAGGGTTGGACTTGCACTCCTCCGGGACAAGACCAAGCCTTTGGCTGCCGCACGTGCGCAAACAAAGGCCGCGCAGCGGCCATCCGCCTAGTTCCCCACGGGCACAGGACTCACCGGAACTGGGGCGCACCAGCAGGCACTGAAAGCGTGGCCCGCACAACAGCGCCCGCAGCGCCGCGACGCGCCCGAAAAGGCTGCCCATGTTGCGGGCTGGCGCCGCACTGAACGCCGCGCAGAGCGGGCAGTGGGAGGTGCCACGCATTGCCCCGCCCCGCCTCCACCCTAAGGGGCCCGCTGGGGCCCCACATCACATTCTTGTCTTCTGGAGCTGATAGCCTTCAAACACTGATCTCTGTTAAAATCAGGGTGCAGCTCAGTGACGGAGCGCTTGACTATCATGCTCAGAGCCTTGGGCTCGACCAACCCCAGTACTGCAGGGGGAAAAAAAATGAAAAATTATGTGTGTGTGTGCGCGTGTCTATGCGCGTATGTATAAATTTTGCAGTTGCTCATTCAGTTTTTAGATTATATACTTGTTTTCATAACGTACAGTCAAATATTGTTATATCTACTTTTGGGGGCAGAGTGGCCATCGCCGCAAATACCAACTGGCTCTCTAAGTTTGACAGTTGGACTATTTGTCAGTTCTGTTATTACATCCTTGATTTTCAAGTTATCTATCAATTTATTTATTTATTGGAATTTTTTATTTTGTTTAAACCTCTCTAGATTAAAAAAGTTATTTTTTATTTACTAGCAGGGTGGTGGTGGCATACTCCTTGAATTTAGCCCTCAAGAAGGTAGAGTCAAGCTCTCTGAGAATCCCTCCCCCCCCCCCCACCCCCCGCCTGTGTTTTTGTTTTTGTTTTTGTTTTTCCAGACAGGGTTTTCTCTGTGTAGCCCTGGCTGTCCTGGAACTCACTCTGTAGACCAGGCTGGCTTTGAACTAAGAAATCCACCTGCTTGTGCCTCCCAAGTGCTGGGATTAAAGGCGTGTGCCACCACTGCTGAGAAACCCTTTCTCAACTCACCCCCAAAGAAAAATGATTTACATTGAACAGTTGAGAGCTGCCCAGGATGGGTGCTAGGAACCGAACTCACATCTTTTGGGAGGCCAAGCACTGCTCTCTTAACCACTCAGTCATCTCTCCAACCCCATCTGTGTACCACAGCTGGGAGCTGGGAATTGCTTTGACTTTATGACAAAGGTATAATCAATCCTTGCTGCTGTCACTGCATTGCATATGTAGCAGAGGTTGGCTTGGAACTCTTTTTTTTTTTTAAGATTTATTTATTTTATGTATATGAGTACACTAGCTGTCTTCAGACACACCAGAAGAGGGTGTCAGATCCCATTACAAATGGTTGTGAACCACCATGTGGTTGCTGAGAATTGAACTCAGGACCTCTGGAAGAGCAGTCAGTGCTCTTACCCGTTGTACTTTATTTTATTATATATATTACCCCTTGAACTTTTATTGTTGTTTTTTTCGAGACAGGGTTTCTCTGTGTAGCCCTGGCTGTCCTGGAACTCACTCTGTAGACCAGGCTGGCCTCAAACTCAGAAATCTGCCTGCCTCAGCCTCCCGAGTGCTGGGAGTAAAGGCATGCGCCACCACCGCCCGACTTCTCACTGTGTATCTTGCTGGCCTGGAACTAGCTATGTAAACCAAGCTGACTTTGAACTCACAGAGTTCTATTTAAATACCAAGATTAAAAGCATTGCCAGGGCTGGAGAGATGACTCAGTGGTAAAGGACACTGACTGCTCTTTCTGAGTTCAATTCCCAGCAACCACATGGTGGCTCACAATCACAATGGGATCTGATGCCCACTTCTGGCATGCAGGCATACACAAAATAAAATTTTAAAAATCTTTAAAAAGAAGGGGAAAAAAAAAAAAAGCATTGCCAGCCGGGCGGTGGTGGCGCACGCCCTTAATCCCGGCACTTGGGAGGCAGAGGCAGGCAAATTTCTGACTTTGAGGTCAGCCTGGTCTACAGAGTGAGTTCCAGGACAGCCAGGGCTACACAAAGAAACCCTGTCTCAGAAAACAAAAACAAAAACAAACAAACAAACAAAAGCATTGCCACTAATCTAGCAGTGGTGCAGCACTCTGGTTGGGTTTTTTGTTTTTTGTTTGTTTGGTTGGTTTGGTTTTTCCAGGCAGGGTTTCTCTGTGTAGCCCTGGCTGTCCTGGAACTCACTCTGTAGACCAGGCTGGCCTCCTCTGCATCTGGAACACTGCAATTAAAGGCTTGCACTGGCACTGACCTGCTAGTGGCGCTCGCCTTTAATCCCAACACTCAGGAGGCAGAGGCAGGTGGGTATCTGTGAGTTTGAGTCCAGCCTGGTCTACAGAGTGAGTTCCAGGACAGCCAGGGCTACACAGAAAAGCACCTGTCTTGAAACAAACAAACAAACAAACAAAATAATAATGATAAAGAAATAAGGGGAAAAAAGCCATCGCCACTACACTCAGCTGTTTTTCTTTTTATTTTATTTACCTATTGATTTATCCATGAAGTGTATGTGTAGTGTATGCACATGTGTATGAGTGTGTATGAATGTGTGTGTGATGTATGTATGAGTGTGTATGAATGTGTGTGATGTATGCACATGTGTATGAGTGTGTATGAATGTGTGTGTGATATATGTATGAGTGTGTATGAATGTGTGTGATGTATGTACATGTGTATGAGTGTGTATGTGTAGTGTATGCACTGTATATGTATGTAACATGTGTGTATGTGTAATCTATGTACATGTATATATGTGTGTGCTATATGTGTGTGTATGAGTGTTCCTGTCTGATGTGTGTGGTGTATGTACATGTGTATATGTGTGTGATATAGGTGTGTGTATGAGTGTACATGTGTGATATAGGCACATGTGTATGTCTCTGCACAAAGGCCAGAAGAAGTCATTGGCTGTCCTTCCCCATCACTTTCCACCTTATTCTTTGTGGTAGAGCATCTCCCAGAACCTCGAGCTCTTGTTTCTTGTAGGAAACTGACAGTGAGCAACCCCTCAATCCTCCTGTCCTCACTACATCATTGGTTTTGCAGTCATTCTCTGGTCCATGACTGGGCTGTTCCAGACTCAGTGCAGCAAGCATTCTTCTTTTTTTTTTTTTTTTTTTTTTTTTGGTTTTTCAAGACAGGGTTTCTCTGTATAGCCCTGGCTGTCCTGGAACTCACTTTGTAGACCAGGCTGGCCTCAAACTCAGAAATCTGCCTGCCTCTGCCTCCCGAGTGCTGGCATTAAAGGCATGCGCCACCACGCCCGGCTGCAGCAAGTGTTCTTAAGCATTGAGCCAGATATCCACCATCTATTGCTACGATTGTTGCTGTTCAGACAGGATTTCTTATAGCCCAAGCCGTCCTCAGACTCATCATGTAGATAAACTGATCTTCCTCCTGAATTTCCCATGTACTGGCATTACAAGCAAGGGTCACCACACCAGGTCTGTGCCTTGCTGAAGTTCAAACCCAGTGCCCGAACATGCTAGACAAGTTTTCTACCATCCCCAGATCTATTTATTTATTTATTTATTTTGAGGTGAGTTTTAACCTGTAGGTTATCCTGACAGCCCTTGATTTTATTTTATTTTTTTTTTTTTGAGTATCACAAAAGTTTATTTAGTAAAAAGTTCCATATGAAAATGTACATGACCTAATTCTACATCACAATCAAACAGGCCTTTGAGGAGGGATGTGGACACTGCTTGCTGAGCACAGGTCAGACTCTTTCCAAGGCTTCTAACATGATGATGCTGTTTCCTCGGATGACCACCATGCCAATGTTGTTCTGTTGCCCACTGGTTGCCATCTCCACACACTCGTCAATCACAAGGTTCATAAAGGGATCAAAGCCCCGCAGTATTCCTTGGACATGCCTGCCACCGTTTAACTTCAATGATAACTTCTTGTCCATAAACTTCTTCAGCTCGGGAGGGTGGGCTTTGCTCATGGCGACTCCTCTGCGGGCTCGGCACAACGGCGAAGGCAGCCCTTGATTTTAAAATCTTACTCCCCCACCACAAAAAAAAAAAAAATCTTCCCAAATGTTGGGAGCGCTGGCTTGCACCACCAGGCAAGACTCCACATTGATTCTATTATTATTAATTTTTTTTAAAGATTTATTTGTTTATTTTATGAATGTTCTATCTGCATGTACACCTGCAAGCCAGAAGAGGGCATCAGATCACATTATAGATAGTGGTGAGACACCATGTGGTTACTCTTAACCACTAAACCAAACCATGTCTCCAGGTCTCCAGCCCTCTTATTGTTAATTTTTTTTTTTGGTGGGGGGTTACGAGACAGGGTTTCTCTGTGTAGCTCTGGCTGTCCTGGAACTCACTTTGTAGACCAGGCTGGCCTCAAACTCAGATATCTGCCTGCCTCTGCCTCCCAAGTGCTGAGATTAAAGGTGTGAGCCACCAAGCCTGGCGGTAATTATTATTCTTACTTTTAATTAATTTTTTATTTATGTGTACATTTTGTACCTGCATGAGTTTGTGTACCTCACATACATGTAGGTGTCCCAGGAGGCCAGAGATTATCAAGTTATAGCTACCATCCCAGGTCCACTGTGGAGTAGTAAATACTACTGAGTTTTTCTTCCTTTCTCTTTCTCTCTTAGACTTCTTTCTTTCTTTCTTTCTTTCTTTCTTTCTTTCTTTCTTTCTTCCTTTCTTTCAGATTTATTTATTTTATATATGTGAGTACACTGTCACTGTCTTCAGACACACCATGTGGTTGCTGGGAATTGAACTCAGGACCTCTGGAAGAGCAGTCAGTGCTCTTAACCGCTGAGCCACCTCTCCAGCTCCCCTGTACTGATTCTTAAGGTTAACTGGGCTGTTTGAGTTGGTCGATTAATGCCTTTCTTCAAGTCTGAAAAATAAAGGTATTTTAACCAATACTTTTTTCTGTCTCAGTCTCTTTCATACTCTCCGGGAACTCTAATTTCCCTTTAGCCCTCTTTCTGCCCTACTAAAGTTACTACTGGAAGTATGTAAAACATGCAGGAATGAGGGCTGCTTCTATGTAGAAGGTCCAGGGTGTCACTCCTGCCTGCCAGGTCGGGTTACTTGCTGCCAGGCACCAAACTGAGCCTTCAAGCCACAGCACAAGGCATGACAAAGCCCTCCCTGCACTGCTTGGAATGGGGCAGAGACACTCAGCACAGACCTTACCCCAGGCTCTCCACAGGCCAGAATGTTTACTTGAAGTTGTTGGCCTGCACTTTCTGGTTCATTGGTACCCAAGATCCAAGACCAGATGGGTTTTTGCTGTTGTTGTTTTGTATTTGTTTTGTTTTGTTTTGTTTTTGTTTTTGTTCACTTCATGGTTAATCTTGTTAGTCAGTGTAATAGGATCACAAATGATCTAAGAGACAAGCCCACTGGTCTGGTCTGTGAATCACTGCTAGGAAGGATTAACTGATAGGGAAGACCCTCCCTCAGAGTGGCAGCACCATAGTTGGGGGGAGGTGGCTGGGGGTGGTTGGGGGGGGGGGCAAATATAGAAAGGTCAGAGGCAAGAGCTGGGCTGCTTACTGGGCCTTTAATCCCAGCACTTGAGAGGCAGAGGTAGGTGGATCTTTGAGTTTGAGGCCAACCTGATCTACAGAGTGAGTTCCAAGACAGCCAGGGCTACACAGAGAAACCCTGTCTCAGAAATCCAAACCCAAAAAACCAAAAGACTCCCTCAAATCGTAGATTGTTATAAATGGGAAGTGGTGGTGCCATACCGCATAGCGACAGGGATTAGCTAGATGAACAAAGATGGGCAAAGGAGAGCAGTGATTGACCCAAAGTGAGTAGAAAATGGAGATGGAGAGTGGGATGGGGTGGCATGGGGTAGGGGGCTGGGGGCTCCCTGAGGACCTGAGCTCAGTTCTCAGCATCCACATAAAGGTAGAAGGTGACAACTGGCAAGGTTGTCCAGTGGCCTCCACAAGTCTACTGTGGCATTCACCAAACTTGTCCACATCATGTGCACGCACACACATGCACATACTACTACTACTACTACTACATATATATATGGAGAGAGAGACACAGAGAGAGAGAGAGAGATGTGTCAATCCTTGCTTAGCATAAACTGGTAAGTCTTTATGGTTGATTAGAACTTGGCTCAGTGTGGAGTAATCCTCCTGCCTCAGTCTTCTAAGTATGGGGATTGCAGATATGTACTGTCATACCCTGAGCTACCACTTAGATGAGTCTAGAGAATGACTGGAGGAAAAGGGCGAAGCAGCCCATAGCTTCATGTTGAAATCCTTTCCCTTTGTGACTGGCATCAGGGGAGCAGTGGCCACTCTGGAGCAGGAGGCGGGGAGGTGGGGAGGCGGGGAGGCAGGGAGGCGGGGAGGCAGGGAGACAGGGAGGCAGAGAGGCAGGGAGGCAGGGAGGGAGGGAGGCAGGCAGGCAGGCAGGCAGGCAGGCATGCATGCAGAGTGCTGACTCACATGCTCAGAGGCAGGAGGCCCTGTGCACAGGGAAAACTGCTGACTACAGTTGTGCTCAGATCACCACAAGCAGTTTTAAATTTGGAATTTGCTGTTATTTCTCTCAGTAAGCAAAACCTGCCCACCCAGAGAGATCTTCCCAGAAATGGGTGCTTTATTTTTTTTTTTTCAAGACAGGGTTTCTCTGTGTAGCCCTGACTGTCCTGGAACTCACTCTGTAGACCAGGCTGGCCTCGAACTCAGAAATCTGCCTGCCTCTACCTACCAAGTGCAAAAAAAAAAAAATTTTTTTTTTTAATTTTAAGATTTATTTAATTGATCTAAGTGTTTTGCCTGGACATATGTCTGTACACCACATGTGTGCCTGGTGTCCGAGGAAGTGGTGAACCTCCACATGTGAGCAAAATACCCATACACTTAAAATAAAAATTAAAGAAAAAAACAAAGGAAAGAAAGATGGGAGTGGCAGCAGCTTCAGTGGATTAAAGCATTCAGGAGGCAGAGGCAGGCTGATCTCAGATTTTGAGGCCAGTGTGGTCTGCAGAGCAACCAGGGCTACACAGAGAAACCCTGTCTCAAAAATAAAATAAAGAGCCCGGGCATTGGTGGCACACGCCTTTAATCCCAGCACTTGGGAGGCAGAGGCAGGCAGATTTTTGAGTTCAAGGCCAGCCTGGTCTACAGAGTGAGATCCAGGACAGCCAGGGCTATACAGAGAAACCCTGTCTCGAAAAAAAAAAAAAAAACAAAACAAAAAAATAAAACAAAAATGAAAACAAAATAACAACAAAGAAAGAAAGAACAGCAGTAGGTAGGTGTGGTGACATAAGTGTATAGTCACAACATTCTAACCCTGGAGACAGGAAGATCAGACTTTCAAAGTCATCCTTGTCTATACAGGGAGTTAGGAGGTAGGTACGAGCTACCTGCCTTTTGTTTTCCTTTCCTTTCCCTTCTCTCATTCTTTCTCTCCCTTCTCTCCCTCCCTCTCTGTCTTTCTCTGTCTATCTCTCTGTCTCTCTGTGTCTCTCTCTGTCTCTGTCTCTGTCTCTTTCCGAAACAAGGTCTCATTTGTAGCCCTAGCTGTCCTGGAACTCAAAGAGGTCTAGATCTGCCTGCCTCAGTCTCCCAAGTGCTGGGACTAAAAGCTCTCACCACCATGCATGGCTACATTTTTTTAAAAAAGAGCTGCAGCAGAGTTAGGGCGGCCTCTGTAGTGGAATCTTTGTTTTCAGAGGAAAAAGGGGATCTGGAGAGACAGCTCAGTGGTTAGGTGTTTGCTGCTTGTCTTTTGACTACTTTGTGGGTTCTTCTTTCTTCCACCCTTCCTACCCTTTAGCTTCCACCCTTTCAACCCACTAACACTGGATAAGAGAGAGAAAGGGGAAAGGGGAAAGGAAAGAGATCTCTGAATAAAGTCCAGGGTCAGAAAGGGGGCGATGTTATTGCTATTCTACTTCCTGCTGAGTAGGGGTATTGAATTCCTTGAGGCAAGTTTGATCTTCACTGTCAGGTTATCTAATTTCATTTTTTTGTTTCTACTTTTGTTAACTATTTAACAAAACATGACCAACAACAGCCACCAAAAAAACAACAAAAAACAACAACAACCCACCTGAACTACCAACAACAACCAACCAACAACCCCTCTTCCCCAGAGCCCTAGCATTTATATAGTCTCTGAAGAATCCCCAGAATTCCAAACGTTGCACAATCACAGAAAATTATCTGCAGCTGGCAAAATTGTGCTCTGCTAAATAAAGTGTGAGGCAAATCAAATTAGCCTCTGTGGACAATCTGAAGCAGGCCAATATCCCCCACCTGGGAAATGAAAACATACTTCTATAATATTTGTCATTTTTTAAAAAAAGGAACCAGGGCTGGAGAGATGGCTCAGTGGTTAAGAGCACCAACTGCTCTGCTCTTCTGAAGGACCTGAGTTCAAATCCCAGCAACCACATGGTGGCTCACATCTACCTGTAATGGGATCTGATGCCCTCTTCTGGTGTACTTATGTACAAAAGTAAATAAATCTTTGGGCCGAAGTGAGCAGGGACCATCAGAGCGAGCAGAGCAGAGGTCCTAAATTCAATTCCCAACTACCACATGAAAGCTCACAACCGTCTGTACAGCTACTCATATACATTAAATAAGTAAAAAAAATTTTTTTTTTTGGTTTTTCGAAATAAATAAATCTTAAAAAAAAAAAAAAAAAAAAAGAACCAGGCAGGGTGGCACAATACTTTAATCCCAGCACTCGGGAGGCAGAGGCAGGCAGATTTCTGAGTTCGAGGCCAGCCTGGTCTACAAAGTGAGTTCCAGGACAGCCAGGGCTTCGCAGAGAAACCATGTCTCAAAAAACCAAAAAAAGAAAAAAAAAAAAAAAAAAAAAAGAAATGATTTGTAAATTTGTATCCTGACTTTGGCTACTTTGTGGGTTTTTTTCTTCTCTGCCCCTCAGAGACAAGAAAGGGATAGAAGAGAAAGGAAGCAGGTGACATTATCATTAGACTACTTCCTGTTACTGATGGGCACTGACGTCCATGGGGCAAGTTTGATCTTCACCATCAAGATACCTAATTTCTTCTTTGCACATGACTACTTAACAAACTGCAACCATAGCCAAGCAGTGGTGGAGCACGCCTTTAATCCTAGCACTTGGGAGGCAGAGGCAGGTGGATTTCTGAGTTCTAGGCCAGCCTGGTCTACAAAGTGAGTTCCAGGACAGTCAGGGCTATACAGAGAAACCCTGTCTCAAAAAACCAAAAAAAAAAAAAAAAAAAGAAAAAAAGAAAAGAAAAAGAAAAAGAAAAAAAAAAAAAAAGAGAATGTTCTTTATATTTTCCTCTGAGAAAATGATCTTTCCTTCGTGAAATTGTAGAGGGTAGTTGCATTTGGGAAAACACAGGTGTTTTAGAATAACTAAGGTTCAGAATATTTTTTTCTGGTGTAGAAATAAAGTCTCATAATTATAGCCCAAGCTGCTCTTAAACTCTCAGTAATTCTCCTGCCTCAGCCTCCTATAATTACAGTACTATGATTACAGGTATGAACCACCATGCTCAGCAAGATTCAGAAATCTTATGCTGGTGGAGTAGAACAAGGTTAAAAAGACCAGTTATGGGCTGGTGAAATGGCTCAGCAGTTAAGAGCGCCGACTGCTCTTCTAAAGGTCCTGAGTTCAAATCCCAGCAACTACATGGTGGCTCACAACCATCCATAACAAAAATCTGATGCCCTCTTCTGGAGTGTCTGAAGACAGCTATGGTGTACACATATAATAAATAAATAAATAAATAAATAAATAAATAAATAAATAAATAAATCTTTAAAAAAAAGACCAGTTATTAGATATTTATTGACTTATTTAGTGATTTACCCAAAGCACGTTTGTATGCCCATTTGCTACTTCACTTGCTACTTGAAGAATGCACTGGAGGAGAGCCTGAAACTACTAATGGTTGCTGCTTCTAACCTGTTGAGTGCCATGTATGCTTCTGCAAGAGAGCTCCTGCTAGCCTGCCCCATCTGTAAAATGAGACCACAACTTGGGACGGAGGTCTCTCAGGAGCAGTCCTGGCTTCCATACACTTGTGACATCTGCACATTGCTCTCTTCCACTCTCGTTGGTGTGGGGTGCTTATTGAGAAAGATTCCCACAACACTGACTATGAACACTGTATGTGCCTAAACATCTAGGCAGCCCTGGTCTAATTAATTATACTAACAAGTTGGGGTACTGGGGAGGGAGAGGGGAGATAGAGAGAATATGTGTCTCCCTCCTTCCTTCTAGGTTACACAGAATATAGCTTGGTGGCCTTGAACATGCCCTGGTCCCTTTGTGGGACAGTCAGGAGAGAAACCCCTCCACTTCCTATCATCTGTAGGGCATAGGGCAGGTTCAGGAGCTTGGAGGCATCCTTAAAACCAAAGCTCTATAGCATTTCCCCTTGTTATTTGGTTCAAGCTAAACTACAGAGGCCCTCCTATCCTCCCTCCCTCCCTCCCTCCCTCCCTCCTCCCCCTCCCTCCCTCCCTCCTTTCCTTCCTTCCTTCCTTTTTTTTTTTTTGATACTGAGGGCTTTGCGCATACAAGAGAGGAACATTAGAACTTAGCTCTAGATAGGAATCTTTTGTTGTTAAGCTTTGGAAATTTGTACCCAAAGCGTGATACTGACGAGCACATTGTCTGAGGAAACAGATACTGTGCTGGGGAGTGGGTCTGAGGGTTTCTAGTCGGCCTGGAAGTAGGGCACATTCATGTTTTTCAGCAACTAGATCCTCCCAGGGTAGCAATTATTCCTCCAGAAGATCTACAGATGGACCTAAGAATGTCAGAAATTCAGAACATGCCAAGGGTGGTGGTATATACCTATAACTGTGTAACAGGGGTTGATCCTGGGGTTGGGGGTTTGAGCTGGGGGCCACTTGCCTAAGGGTTCTTCCATGAGGGTCAACTGTCCAGGGAGTCAGGCTCTTTCTAAGAGGTGAATAAACAACTGGACACCTAAGAATAGAAGGAGCAGAGACTCAGAGAAAGCAAAAGTAGGTGATTCAAGCAGGCACCGAGTGCTCTTCAGGAGGAGTGGGGTCTCTAGATGGAGGTATCTGGAAGGATAACTGAGTACCAAGTGTTTTATGACATGAGTGTGCTGTCTCTTCCTCTTCTGACCTCTCCCCTAACTCCCTATTGCCAAGTGACCCTCTCTCAGGGTAAAGTTAGACTTCTGTCTGAAGGTAAAAGGGTGGTGACTAAGCTGGCTTCTCCAGGCCGTGTGTACAGGAATTATGGCTCCTTAGAGGGACTTTCTTCTTAGAGGTTGGAGGATGACAGATAAGTCCAGAGGCACCGGGCGGTGATGGCGAACGCCTTTAATCCCAGCACTTGGGAGGCAGAGGCAGGCAGATTTCTGAGTTCGAGACCAGCCTGGTCTACAAAGGGAGTTCCAGGGCTTTACAGAGAAACCCTGTCTCAAAAAAAAAAAAAAAAAAGGGCTGGTGAGATGGCTCAGCAGGTAAGAGCACCCTGCTCTTCCAAAGGTCCTGAGTTCAAATCCCAGCAACCACATGGTGGCTCACAACCATCTGTAATGAGATCTGACTCCCTTTTCTGGTGTGTCTGAAGACAGCTACAGTGTACTTACATATAATAAATAAATCTTAAAAAAAAAAAAACCGCCCAGGGGCATGGTCATAGTGGGTTTCCATGAAGACCACCATTTGGAAATTTAATGACCTCAGTGTGCTGAGGGATGATGAGGGATGAGCCGCGAACACAGTAAGGACACAAGGACTGAAACTGAAGGCCATGAAGAGAGAGTCCTATGAGAGAAGCCCGCCATGGTGGCACAGTCTTTTTTTTTTTTTTTTTTTTTTTTGGTTTTTTGAGACAGGGTTTCTCTGTATAGCCCTGGGTGTCCTGGAACTCACTTTGTAGACCAGGTGGGCCTCGAACTCAGAAATCCGCCTGCCTCTGCCTCCCAAGTGCTGGGATTAAAGGCATGAGCCACCATGCCTGGCTGGCAGCACAGTCTTTAATCCTAGCACTCGGAGGCAGAAGCAGATGGACCTCTGTGAGTTCAAGGCCAGCCTTGTCTACAAATTGAGTTCCAGAACAGCCAGGCTGTTATACAGAGGAACTCTGTCTCAAAAAACTGAAATAAGTAAATAAATGAATGAATAGATAAACAAATAAATAAAGGGTTGGATTATTTTTCCTAAATACAAATTTTAAAGTATTTTATAAAAAAGGTTTATATGGGGCTGGAGAGATGGCTCAGTGCTGAAGAGCACCGACTGCTCTTCCAGAGGTCCTGAGTTCAATTTCCAGCAACCACATGGTGGTTCACAACCATCTGTAATGGGATCTGATGCCTTCTTCTTGTGTGTCTGAAGAAAGCTACAGTGTACTCATATAAATAAAATAAATGAATCTTTAAAAAAAGAATTATATTTAATATTTCTTTTTTTTTTGCTTATTTTTTAATTAGCTATTTTCTTCATTTATATTTCAAATGCTATCCCAAAAGTCCCCCATATCTTCCCCCCACCCATTCCCCTACCCACCCACTCCCACTTCTTGGCCCTGGTGTTCCCCTGTACTGAGGCATATAAAGTTTGCAAGATCAAGGGGCCTCTCTTCCCAATGATGGCCGACTAGGCCATCTTCTGCTACATATGCAGCTAGAGACATGAGCTCCGGGGTTAGTTCATATTGTTCCACTTATAGGGTTGCAGACCCCTTTAGCTCCTTGGGTACTTTCTCTAGCTCCTCCATTGGGGGCCCATATTTAATATTTCTTAGCTACAATAAGGGTAAGGGGCCCCTTCTCTGACTCATTGACTGTCACTGCTGAGTTTAGTGGTTAATCTCAGTGAGATTTCCATGTGGTATAATCAGATCCAAGTTGAACTAGACCCCATCGGCCAACCCAAATGGGTCCAAACATTGTAACCCTCATATTCAGGAAGTTGAGGCAGGAAGATCAAGAATTTCAGGCCAGTCTGGAAAAAAAATAGTGGGTATTTTTGTTTGTTTTAGATTTATTTATTATGTATATAGTGTTCTGTGTTCTGCTTGCATGTATGCCTGAATGACAGAAGAGGGCACCGGATCTCATTATAGGTAGTTATGGGCTACTATGTGGTTGCTAGGAATTGAACTCAGGACCTCTGGAAGAGCAGCCAGTGCTCTTAACCACTGAGCCATCTCCCCAGCCCCAGCCTCACCCCACATCGTGTTTCCATCTTCCTTCCTTCCTTTCTTCCTTTCTCTCTCTCTCTCTCTCTCTCTCTCTCTCTTTCTTTCTTTCTTTCTTTTCCTTCCTTCTTTTTCTCTCTCTCTTTTTTCTTTTTCTTTTGTTTTTTTTTGTTTTTGTTTTGTTTTTTCGAGACAGGGTTTCTCTATATAGTCTTGGCTGTCCTGGAACTCACTTTGTAGACTAGGCTGGCCTCGAACTCAGAAATCTGCCTGCCTCTGCCTCCCGAGTGCTGGGATTAAAAGCGTGCGCCACCACGCCCGGCTAAAGATTTATTCTATATATGTGAGTATTCTGTCGCTGTCTACAGACACACCAGAAGGAGGCCTCAGATCCCCTTACAGATGGTTATGAACCACCATGTAACTGCTGGGAATCGAACTCAGGACCTCTGAAAGCGCAGTCAGTGCTCTTAACCTCTGAGCCATCTCTCCAGCCTGATTTTCTTTTTCTTCCTTCCTTCCTTCCTTCCTTCCTTCCTTCCTTCCTTCCTTCCTTCCTTCCTTCCTTCCTTCTCTCTCTCTCTCTTTCTTCTTTCCTTTCCTTTCCCTTTCCTCTCTCCCTCCTTTCCTCTCTCCCTCCCTTCCTTCCTTCCTTCCTTCCTTCCTTCCTTCCTTCCTTCCTTCCTTCCTTCCTTCTTGTTCTGGTGGTGCAGGCCGGTATGATACGCGGAAATGGCAGAGGCAGGAGGATCAGAGTTCGAGGTTAGCTTGGTCTTTCTTGACTTATTTTATACGTATGGCTGTTCTGCCTGAATGCAGGTTTGTATATCGTGTGTGTACAGTGCCAGATGAGGCCAGAAGAGCGTCAGATCCCTTAGGGCGAGAGTTCCAGGTTATGAACAGTCAAGTGGATGCTGAGAATCAAACCAGAACCTCTGGAAGAGCAGTCAGTGCTCTTAACCACTAAGACATCTCTCCAGCTCCCTACATAATGGTTTTGAAAACAATCTGGGCTATACAGTGCAATTATCTTTTTTTTTTTTAAGATTTATTTATTTACTAATGTATGTGAGTACACTGTCACTGTCTTCAGACACACCAGTACACCACACACAGCATCAGATGGTTGTGAGTCACCATGTGGTTGCTGGGAATTGAGCTCAGGACCTCTGGAAGAGCAGTCAGTGCTCGTAAGCACTCGCTGAGCCATCTTTCTAGCCCCTGAAATTGTCTTAAAAAGAAAAAGGAACATTTGGAATCCATCTCTATTCTGTGCTCTGCTCTCGAGGCTGGCTGGTGTTTACAGCAGCAGGCATTGGAGGTCTTCCCTCCTCAGCTCCTGGAATTTCTACCACAATGAATGTGTTAGCACATTCATTTTTTCTTTTTTTTTTTTTTTTTAAGATTTATTTATTTATTATATGTAAGTACATTGTAGCTGTCTTCAGACACTCCAGAAGAGGGAGTCAGATCTCGTTACGGATGGTTGTGAGCCACCATGTGGTTGCTGGGATTTGAACTCTGGACCTTCGGAAGAGCAGTCGGGTGCTCTAACCCACTGAGCCATCTCACCAGCCCCACATTCATTTTCAAGGGCTGAGTTTGTAGGAGTCACATAGAAGCTGTTTTTTGCTTAAAAAAAAAAAAAAAAAGCATTGACTCTTTACGTGGACCCACAATTTAAATTTAAAAAAAAAAGGGGTGAAGCTCTGATACTTTTTACTTTCCTTTTGTTTCATTGGCCTTGAGGTGCATTCTGTCGGTCACACACACAGGGTCCTCACTAAGCAGCCCCAGTTTTCTCATTTCTCTCCCCTACAAAGCCAAAAGAATCATTGTCCTAAGCCTGTGGTCTCCTAGGATTCCAGAACCAGCAAGGCTTTGCAAGCAGGATCAACACACCCATTTCTGGACCCTCTTCTAGGTTGTGCAAATCGAGGGAAATTCCTTTGTCCTCTCAGAGCTCCCTGCTGAGGATGGAGTTTTGTCCCAAGACAAGGACAGCTATGTATAGTGAAAAAGCTGCATTCCGAGTATATACTTCTGTTGGAACCAGATCTGGTCCTTTAGGTGAAGATGGTGATTAACACATCAGACAGCAATTAACAGCTTTTAAAAACGTTTTCATTTTTAATTACAAGTGGCGCACAAGTGCCACAGCAAAGCAGAAGAAAGGCTTGGTTGGAGCCACCCAATGTAAGTGCTGAAACCTGAAATTGTGTCCTTCGCAAGAGTGGTTTCTGTTCTTACACAATGAGCCATTTCTCCAGCCCCTAAGATTCTTGTTACAAGACAGTTCACAGTCCTGCAGCAAACTGTGCACTGTGTGCTGACTACTAGGCCAACACAATACAGTACGTTTTTGCATTTGCTGTTCCCTAATTTCCTGGAAGGGTTCCTTGCGAGTGCAATTTCCTGGTAGGGGTCCTTGCTCAGCTGTTACTCAGCCCGGGGCCCTTAGGCTTTACTCTGGGGTGAGTGTCCACCCTCAAGCTCTCTAGCCCTTACAGGGGCACAGCAGGGACTTCTGCTGCCTGTTTTTCACTTGGAAAGCACAACAACCCTCCTCCACAATGACACACTCAGAGAGGGCTTTGGAGTGGGCAGAGAGAGGAGAGGGGGCTCTGAGTCCAGGCTGGGTCAGCCAGTAGAGCATACTTCAGTACTGATCACGTCTGCTGCTCTTGGGACTGTGGGATGCTTCAGCAGGCATGGAGCAGTAACACTCAAAGACTTCTGTCGCTTTAAATTCAGAGTGGCTGGAGGGCCCCCTGCAGCTGGGGTCTGCAGGGCTCAGCCGGATTCCACAGCAACAAAGGGTCTCCTTTAGCTTGGCTACCTTGTTTCCTTCCTCTGTGACCTACACCCTTCAGTCTTCAATGCCTTCTTCAATGCTGCTAGCAAGCTTACCTCTCCCTTCCCCCTACTGTGTAAAACATTTAAGCGATAAAAGCAGGTATGGTTCAGTCTTCTATTCCTAGCCTCCTGTCTCCCTTCCCCCAGGGCGCAGCACGGTGACCAGATGCCAACTTCTTTTGCAGATATTCCATACCTTTGATACATAGACATGAAAATTAATTTTATTTTTCTATGGGAGTGGCCTAGGAGACCAGAGGAGCTTATCTGATCCCCTAGCTGGAGTTACAGGTGGTTATGAGCCACTTAACATGGATTCTGGGAACTGAACTTTCGTCCTCTAGAAGAGGAGCAAGGGCTTTTAACCTGTGGCTATCACTCTCTCCAACACAAGATGTGAATTTCTCTCACTCAATTAAAACATCCCCCCCCCCCCACTTTCCTAACACAGTACATCATTCCCAAACAAAGCACAATATTTTCCTTTTTTTTCTTGAGGAGAAAGGGGAGGTGTTGAGAAAGGAGTTCTTGTGTAGCCCTGGCTGTCCTGGAACTCCCTTTGTACCCGAGGCCGGCCTTGAATTTAGATATCCACTTGCCTTGCCGGTGGGTGGGGCCTTTCTTCCTTCCTTGTGCTGAGATACAGGTGTGCTCTGCCCCACCAGCCCTTTCTCATGTGACCACAGTCACTTTCAGTAGGGGTGACCACTTTATATATGCATCTACCATTAGAACAGTGGGTGGATGCAGCCCCACACTTCAGTGAACCCTGGCAGGATAACAAAGGAAATAGTTTTCCTACAGGCTGGGGCTATTTTTGGAGAGTTCGGAGGCTCCTTGGGGACATTCCTTAATTTGGGCCCCATCTCCCCAAAGAGCTTTTTGATCTTTGTTTGGCAAAAGGATAAATATGCTCCAACTTTTTAACATTCTCTAACACAGGAGGTGGTCCTGTTGTTCTAATTTGCATAATGTTTTAGGAATCCTGTAGCATGTAGCACTTTGACTTTTTTCCCCCAGCTTTTCAAAACAGGGTTTCTCTGAGTACCTGGAACTCAGAGGTTGGTCTGTCTCTGCCTCCCAAGTGCTGGGATTAAAGGTGTGCACCATGACCACCCTGGTCCCTTATCACTTTCCTGAAAAGGCAGGTAATACTGATGTGGGGAGCACTTTACTAGTATCTGTAGGTCAGGCTGGCCTCACTCTTGGTGATTTTCTTGTTCTAGCCTTGCCAGCACTGGGACTTCAGCTGAGATCCACTGTACTCAGCTTTTCATGATAGGCTGCAACCTGACCTGGTGTTATTTATAATTTTTTTTTCTCAAGACAGGGTTTCTCTGTGTAATAGCTTTGGCTGTCCTGGACTTTATTTGTAAACTACCCTGGCCTTGAACTCAGAGGTCTGCCTGCCTTTGCCTCCCCAGTGCTGGAATTAAAGGCACGGGCCACAAATGTTTGGCTTATTTTTGTACGCATGTTTTTAGTGCATTGTTTTACTTTT
Organism: Mus musculus; assembly: GCF_000001635.26. NCBI lineage: Eukaryota > Metazoa > Chordata > Mammalia > Rodentia > Muridae > Mus > Mus musculus. Next base: position 26,112,787 of record NC_000083.6, read on the forward strand.
GTTGTTGCATCGAACCCCTCTGAAAAAAGCCTCAACTTCTCTTTTTGGGCTTTCAGTTTGCAACCACATCTTTAACATGTTTGGAATATATCCCTTTGGTACCCAGAGTAGTTCATCTGACACTGACATGAAACTCGGTTACTCAAAGTGCACCTTCCCGTTTCCATTTGGTCTCTTATACTTTTGCGGCAGTTTATGGTTATGGTGTGAGGGGTCCTGAGAGCAGCTGGAGGTTCGGTTCTTCCAGGCAAGGTCAGAGTGCACCTTCGGGCGTATATGTCACGTATACGTGACATCTGTCGTCTGGTACCCCAAAGCGTTCGACAGGACCCTTCATCCTTTGCCGCCCACCCCCTCAAGCTGAGTGATCCCCAGTGAATCCGTGTCCCCTTCCAATGAGACCTTTTCGGCCCCCTGCTGTTCGCCTCCACTCTGGCCAAGGTGACGCGGTCCAGCATCCTCAGGAACCTAGACCGCAGGCCGGCTCCCTGCGGGGCGGGGCCTCGGAGGCGGAAGTGCCCGGGGCGCTGGCGGCAGGTCTATCGGAGCCATGGGAGCTCCGGGCAGAGGCAGTGGCGGCGGCCGCAGAGGCGGCGGGGGCTGCCCAGGCGGGGGCGAGCGGCGCGGGACGCGGGAGGGGTAGCTCGGGCTGAGCGCCGAGCCATGGGCCGGGTTGGGGCCGGGGGCACAGCGCGGGAGGCAGCGACCGGGTCACTGCTGCTGCTGCTGCTGCTCCTGGCTCGGCCTCCGCCTGCCGCCGCCAGCAACAGCAAGGAGAGCGGTGAGCCCGCGGGCCTACAGCGCCATCCGCGGCGCGGGCCGGGGGCGGGCGGGAGGCGGGGATTGTGACTCACGGGGGGCACCTGTGCGTTCACCTGGCGCGGCGTTGAAACGAGGTTCTCATCTTGGGTTGCGCCCCCTGCGGGGCATCCGGGCCAGAAAAACCCCCATGCCCGCTTTTCCGTTCCGGGCCCGCCGAGTTCGCTCACTTGGAGCGGATTCTACCGGTCCGTCTCTCCTGTGCTTTAGAGACGCGACTGTGGCACCCAAGAGCTGGGAGGTAGAGGAACCTATCTCCGAAGAATAGCTGAACCGTGGTGACGCAAGGGACAGTATCTGGTAGAAGGGTTGAGCTAGAGAAAGTTGGGCAGACCCTGGACTAGGGGGGGTCTAACCAGCATTATGTTCCTAATCCAATCCCAGGAAGGTCACTCTTGATTGCTGATTTTGCTTCTCACCGACTGTGCTGCCAGCTGGCCCTAGAGAAGCTGGCTGACCAGAATGGATGTAAAGAAAGGGTACTCCCTTATAGGGGAGCTTCCTAACTGCTTTTTGTTATTTCTGCTCCGCAAGTGGGAACGCACTGGACTACAGTTTAAGGAGGCAGTTAGATCTTTGACCCTCTGTGTTCTGCCTACCCGCAGACATTTAGAAATAGGAAAGATGAGTACTTTCCCTTCTCTTGCCCGGCGGGAAACTCCCCGGGAGACCTTTGTGCTACCTGGTGTTCCTTGGACCTTTCCGGATGTTGACTGTACCTCCCATTTCCACCCCCTCCTCCCTTGGAGCTCTTGTTTCTTTCTTTTTTATTTATTTATTTATTTACTTATTTATTTATTTTTATTATATGTAATTACACTGTAGCTGTCTTCAGACACTCCGGAAGAGGGAGTCAGATCTCATTACGGATGGTTGTGAGCCACCATGTGGTTGCTGGGATTTGAACTTCGGACCTTCGGAAGAGCAGTCGGGTGCTCTTACCCACTGAGCCATCTCACCAGCCCCTTGTTTCTTTTTTTAAAGATTTATTTATTTATTATATGTAAGTACACTGTAGCTGTCTTCAGACACTCCAGAAGGGGGAGTCAAATCTCACTAGGGATGGTTGTGAGCCACCATGTGGTTACTGGGATTTGCACTCAGGACATTTGGAAGAGCAGTCAGTGATCTTAACCGCTGAGCCATCTCTCCAGCCCGGAGCTCTTGTTTCTTTGAGGGTTGTTGTTTTTGGTTTCCGAGGAGTTGGTATAGTTTGAAATGAAAGGCAGTGTTCCCTAAAGACCTTCTGATAGATTGCTCCATACCACATCCTATTTGTTCCTCCTTCTCCAGCCCTGGGATTAAGCCCAAGTGAGAGTTGATGGCTGGGTGGGGGACAAGTGGCTCTGTGGCCCTGGCTGCTTTGACGTGTGGGTAGTATCTCTGACAGTTGCTGGGGTTTGGAAGGTGTGGGGCAGAGTACCTTTGCTTAAATTCTCAGGGAAAGTTCAGGACTTTCTTTTCCCACTCTCTACTCAACCTTATGCCAATGGGGGTGGTGTGTGGGGCAGGCAGGGCTCACCCTACCATGCCAGTTGTCTAGGTCATATGTGTTCAACAAAGTAAGTGTGTGTCTCATCAAGGAAGTCTGGAGAGGTTATTTAGACATGAGAGTTTGGTACTTGGGTCTCATCTAGGTATCTAAACATCACAGATGTCAGCTCTATTCCAAGTGTCCCTCCCTTCACAAAGGCTTTGTGGGGTCCAAGGGCTTTTCCCTTAGCAGGTTAAGGGTGCTGCTGTACGCTGTAGGGTAATCTCTCCCACCGGGCCGCCTCAGAGGTTTGGATACCTGCCTATCCAAGACCGCACAGTCCTAGGGGGTGGGGAACCTGTTCTGCCTCAGCTGAGAGAGCAATATTCTGCCTCACAGTTTATTTTCTGCTCCATTATCATATTACCATGTAGCAGCTCCTGGTATTCAGTCCTCAACCTGGTGAATGGGACCTGCAGCTAGCAGAGAGCGTGGAGTTCACCGAGGGAGCTCCCCTCTGCCCTCCCCATGCCAGCCTCCTTTGCAGCTCCTTTGCTCTCCTCCAGCAGGCTGCTAGCTTTTCTCCAGGTGCCTCTGTTTGGAGGAGTCACATGTCTGGCAAGAAAGCCAGCTGCTCACCTGACTCCCTCTCCTCTCTCCTGGGGGAACCAGGCACCACTTTCACAGTGGGGCAAAGGGAGGCTTCCTGAGTGGGAAGGGCGCCAAATAGTACTGTGTTTCTCTTAAAGCACTTTATTACTCATTAACTTCAAAGGGAAAAGCAGTCTGCTTTAGACTACCCATAGGGATCCAGGAATCTAGAGAGGTAAGGGGCACCCAAGATCATACAGGCGCAAGGCCTGAGCTGCCACTGGGTATGGGGTAGGAGTCTGTAAGATGATGCAGGGCCTGAGGCCACATGATGCCCTAGTCTGGGGGCTTTAGGGAGTTTGTCTGCCTGGTCTTCTGTCATTGTACCTCCATGCATGGGTGTGTGCCCTGAGGGCATTTGGAGATCTCACCCATTTGGAACAGAGAGGCCACCTGTCCCTTGGTTCCAGGCTTCTGAACTACAGTCCCTCATCATGGTCTTTTACTGGGTAGGGATCTGGCTGTGTCCTAAGTCATAACAAGTTGGAGAGACAGCCATCTTCTGGACCTAAACCTCCCTACCTGCCCATGTGGTTCTGGGAGGTTCAGAGGAGTTGAGGTGGGAGGAGCCTTTGCTGTGGCCCTGAGTTCAAGGTAGATATTAACAGGGGAGGGATCTCCTTCCAGACTGCCCCCCCCCCCGGGGCCGCCCCCCCCCCTCCCCCGCTGTCTTTCAGGCTCCACATTTCTTGGCCTGGATGTACTAGAATATAGTGCAAGGGTACAAATAACTAGCTCACAAAAAGACCCACCATGGGAGGGTCCATCTGAAGGTGGTGGTTGATAGGGCTACTGACTTCATTGTTTACACGTTGCTGTAGTGTGAGAAAGCAGAGTCCCCTGCCATCTAGAGAGAGGAGGCCAAGGATTGACTGCTCAGTTTTAAGAGAAACTGTTGATCACCGCAGGCAGAAGGCGCATTTTCTACTTTGGCTAAGGACAAAGTTCAGGGTGGGACAAGTACTTCCTGGAGCCCATGCTTCCTGTGTGCCTGCCCCACCTACCTGATTGTCACCTTTTCCCTGTAGAGGCTGGACTGGTATCTGAACACTTCTCCCAGGCCCCACAGAAGCTGTCCTTCTACAGCTGGTATGGCAGCACCCGGCTCTTCCACTTCCGCGTGCCCCCGGACACTGTGCTGCTCCGCTGGCTGCTGCACGTGTCCCAGGGAAGTCCCTCATGCACTGACGAAGAGATCACAGTGTAGGTACCCAGTATTCTGCACCCCCGGCACCTATGCCCGGCAGAAACCCCGACTCTCACCCCTGCTTGACATGATCTCTTCCAGGCATTTCCGCTATGGCGCCCCTCCTGTCATCAACCCTCTGGGCACCAGCTTCCCTGACAACACCTTGAGCCACGCCTCCTTCCATATCAGGGCATTGTTGAGCACCTTGATGCTGGACAACACCTCAGTCAACATCTCCCACCCTGCCCCTGGGGACTGGTTCCTGGTTGCTCACCTCCCTCCCTCCTCCCAGAAGATCCAGGTGAAGGTGAGGGGCTGACCTCCGGGGATGGAGGCTGAACCGCTTGATGCATGGAGGACCCAGCCTCTTGTCAATGTCTGGGCAGACCTTACTCTCAGCTACCCGACTCTAGATTCAACTCCGTCTTCTCCTTTGGCCTATGTCCTACCTTCTCTAACCCCTATCACTTCCTGCCTTATTCTCCCCTCAGGGCTTTGTTCCAACCTGTGCCTACATCTTCCAGCCTGATATGCTGGTAATGAGGGTGGTTGAAGTCTCCACCCTAGAGCCTGATGTTCCCCTCCCACAGACGCTGCTCTCCTACCCCAGCTACCTCAAGTGAGTGGATCAGGGAGGCCAAGTCTGTCCTGTAGCTGCAAACCTTTGGGTTTAGGGTGGGTGGTACCACCATCTCATCTTGCAGGTGAGAAAGCGTAGAGACGCGCTGGGAAGAGAAGTCAGATATCTCCCTGTAAGCATGTTAGGAGAAATAAGTGCCCAGTGCGAGCTAGCAAGTCTGAGTCACCACCTTGCCACAGGATCTTTGTCCCTGAATACACCCAGGAGCTTCGGTTGGAACTGCAGGGCTGTGTGTCCAGTGTGAGCCCCGGCTGCCCAGTACGTGTCACAGTGGGGGCAACCACCCTGCCTAGAAACTTCCAGAGGGTGCTGACTTGCACTGGCCTCGCTCCATCCTGCCATTTGCTACTGTCCTCTCCACCCTGGGGCCGGTGGTTACAAGTGACATTTGAGAGCCTGGCTGAACCTCATGTGACAGTGGGCTTTACTGCTAAAGCTGTCTTTACAGGTGGGCTCCATGGGAGGGGAGTGGGGCGGGGTGGACGGGCTCTGTCTACCTCCCCCAGAGCTCTGGGCTTTCTTCCGGTTGAGCCCCTTGTCTTTTTGACAGTATGTAGGCCATGGAGTGTGACCATCCATCATCTTATACAAAACAACCCAAACCAGACTTATGATACCTCTGCAATCCAGCTGTCCCAAAGCGCTGTCCACCGGGACCTGGGCAGGAGTAGCAGGGTGGACAGTGGCCCCTTCTGTCTCCTGAACTATCCAGTCCTGAGGGAGGACACAGATGTGGTGTCTGTACACTTCCAGCCCCTGAATGGGGCCTTCGTGCTAGTGCATTCAAGCATGCCTTCTGTAATGCAGCTCCGCCTTGATACAGGCATGGACAGCGGAGGCTCCTTCATCATCGTCCTGAGGACTAACAAGGTATCCTCTGGAAGCCCACTGAAGCAGTCTACAGCTGCTGGTAGCCTGGGCTTGGCTCAGGGTACAGGGTGACTTCAGCTCTGAGACTGGGGTGAAGGGACCTGGTAGGTGATAGCATGCTATCAATAGCATGGGCCAGAAGGGGATTCCTCCAAGATAAAAGACTTCCCCTACCCGAAGCCCTGTCCCTGGTAGAAGTTATAATTATATCTGTGCAAATGGACAGGGAAATGGCCAGAACAGGAGACAGCTGAAGATAATTCAGCTGAAGAAAATTTGGACCATGATGAACTTTGGGCTAGCAGGCGGCCTCCCTCCCCTCAAAAAAAGGACCCAGCATGACCGAGCTAAAGTACAAGGTGGGGAGGCAAACTGCTCCTTAGATGTCTTTGAGGGGTGACAATGGCTAACCTACCCTACTTCCCCTTCCAGACAGAGGTCACAAATGGCACCTTGGTAGCAGCTTGTGTGAATGCTGCCTCCCCTTTCCTCAGCTTCAACACTTCACTCAACTGCACCACAGGTATTCTGGGCAGGCAGTTTTGGTGGAGAGACTGACTGGCCCCTCTAGCCACCTCTGACAGGCCCTCCCACCCCATGCAGCCTTTTTCCAGGGCTACCCCATGTTTCTGAGAGCCTCATCTCACATGGCCAACCTCATCATGCCCTTCCCGGAGACAGACAACTGGTACCTCTCCCTGCAGCTTGTGTGCCCTGAGAGTCCTGAGTATGTGAATCTGGGCCTGGGCAACATGACATGGGCTGGTAGCAGTGGAGAGTGGGAAGCATCTATGAGTTTGGAGGGGTTCTCCTTTTCCACCTGCCCCCCATCCCACAGCAGCACAAGCAGGGGAAATGGGAATCCCAGCCATTGGAGCCTGGAGGGCTTGGCTCTAGGCCTGGGAGTCCTAGTGGTAGAGCCACCAACAGGAGCGCTACAACCAGCCTTCTCAGGCCACTTCTTTGTAGGGATTGTGAACAGGCTGTGGTTCGCGTGGAGACCATCTTGTATCTGGTGCCCTGTTTGAATGACTGTGGGCCCTACGGCCAGTGTCTCCTGCTCCGTAGATACGGCTATGTGTACGCAGGCTGCAGCTGCAAGGCAGGTGAGGATGAGCTTGCCAGGCCAAGCAGGGGTGACACTCCCTCCCACTCCTTCTCACGCTCCCCTGCTAACTTGGGACCCCCAGTCTAGGTGTAAGGGACACTGATTTGTGGGGGGGTTGGGGTGCTGCCTCCTGACTGTGGCATTGCTTGCATCCTGCCTGCCCTTACCCACTCAGTGCCTACAGTTGTCTGCCTTACCCACTCCTGTCTGAGCTGTGTCCTACTGCTCACGTTTTGTTGTGACTACATATTGATTCACACTTTTCCTCGACAGTCTCTACGTCTGTCCATGCATGCCACACTGGCTCCTACGTGTCCACATATCTCTACATCTGTCCCTACCAACTTATCACACCTGTCCGCCCTTACCTACACGTACTGGTTCACACAGCCTTCTCCATGTGCCTGCTCACAGCAGAACACACTTGGCCACGCCTACCTGTGTCTACACACACCCGTCCATACCTGTTTCCCTGTACCAACTATGCTTATCCCTCCTTCTCCACTCCTGACCATGCCTGCTATGGATACACGTGCTCGTCCAGACCCTCCCGTGCCTACATGCATCTTCCACTTTTGTCCCCACTTGCCCGTGCCTGCCCACTCTTGCATATACCAGTATCTATTAGTGCCGATTTCCTCCTCCTATGCCCGTGGATTCCCTCAGGCTTGTCTACACAGCATCCTCTGGGCGAGGAAGGGCCCTAAAGTTCAGAAGCTCATGCCTAGGTATTGCGTGGCCCCCAGGTTGGCGTGGGTGGAGCTGCACCGACAACAGCACAGCGCAGACCGTAGCCCAGCAGAGGGCAGCAGCGCTTCTGCTCACGCTCAGCAACCTCATGTTCCTGGCCCCCATTGCTATATCCCTGCACCGTTCCTTCCTGGTCGAGGCCTCTGTCTACTTTTACACCATGTTCTTCTCCACGGTAGGCTTGGCCCTAACCCTCTCGGGAACTCTGGGTGGGGAGGTCAGGTCTGCTTGCTCATCGCTTCACCTCATAGTTCTACCACGCCTGTGACCAACCCGGGGAGGCAGTGTTGTGCATCCTCAGTTATGACACGCTACAGTATTGCGACTTTCTGGGCTCTGGGGCGTCCACCTGGGTGACCATTCTTTGCATGGCCCGTCTGAAGACAATCCTGAAACAGGTGAGTGGCCTCTGATGCCAAGCCTGGGCTCCAGGGAAGCAGGGGCCCTCACATACAGTACATGACGTGGCAGAGAGGGATAGACCAGATAGGACTGGGTATCGGATCTCACAAGAGAACTCGTCATCCACTACTGGAGGACGTTGTAGGAAGCTGTGAGGGAAAGGTGTAGCCGTCAGGACGCCAGGAAAGAAGATGGGGACCGGGACCCTAATCTCAAAGAGGAGTCAGGGCAGGCCTCCCTGAGAAGCTGGAGCCATGTTCCTGGGTTCCTTGTCTAAGGGCACTTGGGGATTTTATGCAGCATCTGGACAATAGAGGTGACTCTTCGGTGCTTGTGAGCTGTGTCCTCTATAGCCTGGGTACTGCCCATCAGGGGCACCCATATCATCTCAAAGAGTGGGAGGAGAAAGTTCTGGAATTTGGAGATCCAGCAGGCTGAGTGTGGAGGGCATGAACTTTCAGGCAGTGGGCAGATAGAAACTTAGGCATGGGTCCCCTCCCAGGTTGCATCTAAGGCCACCCTGCTTGTAGATCCTGGAAGGCTTGGTATGCACGGTCATGCAAGTGTGTACAAGACTGCCCATTAGGAGTGGACATCATCACCTAGTCCTCCAAAGGTCCTTTGGACACAGTAAAGGGACTAGAGGAAGGGTACTTCCCTCCCAGGGGCTGAGCAGGAACGGGGCAGAGTCTTAAGAGGAGCCGACAGAGGAGAGGAGCCAGGATGTTGGGAAGCTGACCTGGGTAATCAGCGCCCCTGACCCCAGCGCCTGCCTATTGTGTCTCGTGCTATCACAGGTGATTCCAGCCAAAGGCTTCTATGGCCTCACAAACCACTGTGTCTCTCCTAGGTACTACTTGTCCTCGGCACACTCGTCATCGCCATGTCCTTGCAGATGGATCGCAGGGGCATCTGGAACTTGATGGGACCTTGCGTCTTTGCTTTTGTGATCATGGCCTCCATGTGGGTAAGGAACAGGGCATATAGTCTCCTGTTCAGACTCATGGAGAAGAGAGCCAGGCCCTTAATTCCAGTTATGCTGGGAGGGCTCCAAAACTCCACATCTGTTTAGAGTCGGTAGCAGCTACCCATAGAGCCCCAGTCTGGCTATGTGCCTTAGGTCTTGTGCCGATAACCACTAGGCATGAGGCCATATGCACTTCTCCTGCCCAGATCTAGATAGACCCCATACCTCTTGGCTCTGGGTCTGCACCAACCAACCAACTCCCATGTGGCTATCCACTCTAGATATACCGCTGTGGGCACCGGGGACAGTGCTACCCAACCTCCTGGCAGCGCTGGGTCTTCTACCTCCTGCCTGGCATCTCCATGGCTTCCGTTGGCATCGCCATGTATACTTCAATGATGACCAGTGACAATTACTACTACACCCACAGCATTTGGCACATCCTACTGGCTGGTAGTGCAGCATTTCTTCTGCCACCACGAGAGGAAAAAGCTGGGTCCTGGGCCTGTTTGCAGAAGTTCCCTTGTCACTACCAGATCTGCAGGAATGATCGGGATGAGTTGTACACAGTGACCTGATAAGGCTGGTTCATGGACACCTGAAACTCTAATGACCTCTTCAGCTAGGACAAGCGAGAGAGGTGCTTGTCTAGCCCCAACCAGGTTTCCATCTGAATAAAATTGTCCTGAGACGCTTGGCTTCTTTCTCCAGAGAAGACCCCCTCCACCCCAAAAAATCTTTATGGCTGCTGCCAATTCCTCTGAAGGTCACAGCTGTTTCCACCTGGAGCCCACAGGTGCCACGTGTGGGCTGATCACGCTGTTATGGATGGGGATACAGATAAGGGATTCCTGTGGTCCCCTTCCTTTGGAAAGCCGTGATATGAGACCCACAAGCAAGGAAGTCTGAGTGCACAGAGGTCACTCACTGTCTCTGACATCCTGTACCCTTAATGCCATCCTGCCTTGGCATGGGGATACCCTCCTGCTGCAGTTGCTATGGTAGAGTCCAGGGTCATCAGAGAGCTGATTAAGACCTGGAGTGCTGTGTGCTGTCCCTCCCTCATTGTCTGTTGGAGCAGGAGGCCTTCGGGAGAGCCTGAGGTAGCAGGCTGCTCAGCTGTATGAGGTCTGGCTCCAGAAGGCACACAATGCTCGCTAGTGTTCCCTTCTCTCTTAAGGGGTCCAAGGCCCCAGTCTGGTGAGCATTCTCCTGTGCTGGCCCTAGACACTTGGATGAGGCTGACCCCTACTGGATCAACTGAGGATTAAGGAGTGGGTTCTGGATCCCCAGCCCAATCTTTCTGGTCTCCTGGGGTCACTGAGCTGGTAGTGCTGTGTGCCCAGGCCATTTGGTTCCCACTGTGAGGCTCATCTGCTCTGAGTACTGGGATTGCAGGTGTGGGCTTCTGGGCTCCTTCCCAAGCTACTAACATCCTTTATTTGGCACCAAAGCACACTTTAGCCCCTGAAAGGGGAAATGTGTATATTCTGTTGGGGGTGGGGGGCAGGTGGTAAAATGTTACTGTTCTAAGATATGAAGGCATATTTTTATGTAATTGGTGAATTTAATATTCTACAATAATTTTTCAAATCAAATGAGTGGTCTTTTTTTTTTTTTTCCTTGCGTCCCTGGAGGGAAAGGGAGGTTGAGCTCAGGGTAGCCTTTCCCAACAGGCTTGCCAAAGCTGCTGGGGAACTCCTGGGCTGCACTTGGCAGACGGTGCCTTGAACCCATTCGCAGTAGATAATTTTTCATGGTCCCTAAAGGAGGCGGAGGGAAAGGGATTAGTTTAGATGGACGGGCGTTGCTGCCAATTGGCAGCGAGCGAAGGCGCACGTTCGGTGACGCTATTCCGGTTCCGGGAGGCGCGGGCGCGCTCTCCTAGAAGTAGAGGGTCGCGCGATGCCGCTGCACAGGTATCCTGTGCACCTGTGGCAGAAGCTGCGGCTGCGGCAGGGCATCTGTGCGCGCTTGCCCGCCCACTTCTTGCGCTCACTGGAAGAAGAACGGACGCCGACCCCGGTACACTACAAACCTCACGGGACCAAGTTCAAGATCAACCCCAAGAATGGGCAGCGCGAGCGCGTTGAGGACGTACCCATTCCAGTTCACTACCCTCCAGAGTCCCAGCAGGGACTGTGGGGTGGAGAGGGCTTGATTTTAGGCTACAGATACGCCAACAACGACAAGGTGGGTGCGGACCATCTCGGCTGTTCTGCATGCTTTGCTGAGCAGGCGCTGCTCTGGGCGCCACAAACGGTCAACCAGACTAACACAAGCGTTTTGTTTACGGAGCAAGCTAACTCCGATAGCAAAGTCTAGTCCTGAAGTGGGGTGGTCCTGGATCAGATAGTATCAAAAGTAAGGACAGAGTGGGGACAGTGGTGGAGAAAAGGAAGGAGGAAGGATAGATTCGAAGCTTGTGCCGAAGAGGAGGGAGAAGTGAAATCTGCTTGTCACCTGCTAGTTTCTATGCGCATTTCCCTCATTTTTAGGACGGAATAACTTTGCTCCTAGTACATAAAAATCAAAAAGACCGAGATGACTGCCTGGAGTCTATCTCTTCTGGTGATACTCTGCTCCTAGGCAAGCCCTGTGGGAGGAGAGAGTATGTTTCAGGCCTTCCAGGGTGTCATTCACTTGCCTGTGGCTACTGGGTTTCAGCTGTGTGAGAATCTGGAACATATACCAGTAGCATTAGGGCTAGCCTGAGTGAAGCAGACATCTAGGTGGGTGGGTGTCCAGAGCCAGCTCAGGGGCCCTGACCTGCATCAGTGGTCCTGAGGAGCGTCTGAGGAAGGGAGAGGGCCTGGCTCACAGTAGCCCAGGTTCCAGAAGGGTGCTTTGGGGCCCACTTGGTCTATAGGAAAACGGGAGGTTTCTCTTGCACCCTTAGCTCTCCAAGAGGGTGAAGAAGGTGTGGAAGCCACAGCTGTTCACTCGGGAGCTTTACAGTGAAATCCTGGACAAGAAGTTCACCGTGACTGTGACCATGAGGACCCTGGATCTCATCGATGAGGCCTATGGATTTGACTTCTATATTCTCAAGGCAAGCAGGGGTTAGTGCACTCCAAGGTCTTGTCAGACTCGTGGGAAGTGCCGAGTGCACTGCATGGGCATGGGCAGGGAGTGTGGGGCACCCCAGGGTAGCCATTACAAGTAGGACTGAGTCCCTGTTGGTGCAGCCCCTGAAGCTTTCTGTCTTGCTGAGGCCACTCCCTGTGAGTCGCTGACTTGTCCAATGGTTGTAGCCATTTCTTTTTCTTTCTTTCTTTCTTTTTTTTTTTTTCGAGACAGGGTTTCTCTGTATAGCCCTGGCTGTCCTGGAACTCACTCTAGACCAGGCTGGCCTCGAACTCAGAAATCTGCCTGCCTCTGCCTCCCGAGTGCTGGGATTAAAGGTGTGCGCCACCATGCATGCCTTGGGCCTGACCCATATAGGCTTGGATGCTAGCGCTGATCCCAATGCCTGTTCTGCTGTGGTCTAGCTTAGGGCTGCCAGCAGCTGAAGAAGAACCCATAGGGTCAGCTGACAGGGTGGGGGGGTGGGGTGGTGAGCCTGCTGTAGCACCCGACCCTATGTGAACCTTCTGCCAGACCCCTAAGGAGGACCTGGGCTCCAAGTTTGGCATGGACCTGAAGCGAGGGATGCTGCTGAGGCTTGCTCGCCAGGACCCCCATCTCCACCCTGAGAACCCTGAGCGGAGAGCAGCCATCTATGACAAGTACAGGGTGAGAGTTTCCCCATCCTGCTTGCTGCCCGAGGCTCCTGGCCCAGCCCCCACACCTCATGCCAGCCTCCTCTCCTGCTTATTCAGAGCTTTGTCATCCCCGAGGCAGAGGCCGAGTGGGTTGGCCTGACGCTGGAGGAGGCCCTGGAGAAACAGAGGCTTCTGGAGGAAAAGGTGAGTACCTGTGTACCGGCAGATCTCAGGCCACTGAGGTTGAGTGATGGGGGGGGCGGGAAGGCTAGCTTTTAGGGTCTGCCACACCGAAATGCTGCCATACGTTTGGTTCCTTCCATTTTGAAATTGCATGGCATGCTTCGTCTCGTGAAGCCCTTCCCTCTCTTTCTCTGAATGCTCGGGGATCTTTGGCACTAGGCGTTTTCTTTCTTTCTCTCTTTCTCTCTCTCTCTTTCTTTCTTCCTTTCTTTTTTGGTTTTTCGAGACAGGGTTTCTCTGTGTAGCCCTGGCTGTCCTGGAACTCACTCTGTAGACCAGGCTGGCCTCAAACTCAGAAATCTGCCTGCCTCTGCCTCCCAAGTGCTGGCATTAAAGGCGTGCGCTACCACCGCCCGGCACTAGGTGTTTTCTTAATCCCTTGGCAGCCCCTAGGATGTTCCATTTGTGTCTGTTTCCCAGAATAGTCAAGAGCCTGTGGCGGCCAGCAGTTACAGGGAAGCCAAGGGTAGGCATGTGAGTTTGTGTGACCAAGGGAAAGCAGTCCTCTTTTGGCGGTCAAATGCCCTCCAGGATGACAAGCAGCAACATCCCCAGTCCTTCTACACCCTGCTTCTCCCCATGGTCAGCCAGAAGCAGCTGGCTGTCACCCTCCTTAGGGCGCCATCCCTGGGCTACGTTGAGCCTTACCATGCCCTCTCCCCTTCAGGACCCTGTACCCCTGTTCAAGGTCTACGTAGAGGAGCTGGTCCAGCGGCTTCAGGAGCAGGTTCTGTCCAGGCCCGCAGTGGTGCAGAAGAGAGCCGGTGACCACGCCTGAGCACTGGGCTCAGCCTCCCCTGTGGGCAGTGGGCGAACCCCACTTGGCATGTGCCGAGCACACAGTTCCTGTGGTAGACTTTTCAGAGAACCCTTCTGTGCCAGGACTCGTGGAAGCCTGGAGCGGAGCAGATGCCTGTCCAAGCTGGTCAAGTCCTTCTAGTTCTTGGGCTGAAATAAGTAACAGTCTGAGGCAGCCTGCGCCACAGTAAAGTGTGTTGGTTTGCTTGGAAGTCTGGAGTCCTGTGAGTTCTTTTTTTTTTTTTTTCCCCATCCTGAGACAGGGTAGTCCTGGCTGTCCTGGAACTCACTTTGTAGACCAGGCTGGCCTCGAACTCAGAAATCCACCTGCCTCTGCCTCCCAAGTGCTAGGTTTCAAGGTGTGCGCCACCATGGCCAGCCTCAGTTCTGTGCATTCTTGTCCGGATCATTCCTTTGTTCCAGAAACACGCAGACTGTTTGCACTGTCCAGCTGTAGCTGCTGACTTCTGCGCTGTGGGCACTGAGGGCCTTTTTGCTGCTTATGTCCCTCATGTGTGAGGCATCAGGACATAGAGAGTTGGGTTACATCCAGTGTATGCTCCTGCCTGCTCTGGAATGTTTTTCTGGGCACAGGAAGGGAGCCTGGGCCATGGGTCAGGCCTGGGAAGGGTCTCTGCAGTATGCCCTGAAGAGCTAAAAGTGGGAAGCTTTCTGGGTCCAGAGCTTTTGTCAGTATCTCTTGCAATGATGCAGAAAGTGGGGCCCAATGGACTTAAAAGGCCTTGACTTCAGCACCCCATCCTTAACTGCCCCCATTACTTGTGGTTGAGGCTATGGCTTGAGGTAGGAAGCCAGGCCAGGAGCATTTTTCACCTGAGAGCTCAGGGCTCAAAGGTATTCGCACTGAAATCCATTCCTTTCTATGGGAAGGAGAAGGAGGGTCTCCCCAACTATGTGTGGAGGAAGCTGGAGTGGTAGTGGGAGCTGAGTTAGCAGAGCTCCACATCTGGCTGGTGTAAAAGGGGACATTGGGTGCCTGCTGGACTTGGACATGGTCACTGACTGTGGGATCACTCAGGGGAGACAATAGGAGTGCCTGTGCTTGACTGTGTTCTTGATGCTAAAGCCAAAGCTGGCATGCAGCCCTTCTTCCAGTGTTAGGGGACCTACACAGACATACATAAGGATTAGGTCAGAGCCCAATGGATGTACCCCGGGTCTTTGTCTGTTCTGGCCTCTGTGTCCTTGCATATCACATAATACTCTTACTCTGTGTATAATAATTAGGCTAAAATTTTTAAATCACATTTATTGTATATGTGTGCCTCCATGTGCCATGGCTCATGCGCAGGTCAGGGGACAACTTGTGGGAGTCGATTCTTTCCTTCCACCATGTGGATTCTAAGAATCAAAGTCAGGCCACTAGGCTTGATGGCAAGTGTCTACTGGCTCAGCCATCTTGCTAAGTGCAATTTAAAGGGTTTTGTTTGTTTTACCTAAAGCAAATACTACTCAGCCAGCTATTGTATTGGTGAGCCCAAAAGGCTCACCCTAGCTGTTTAAATCATTGTCAGGATAGTTCCCACATCACTGGCTTTAAGTTTGAGTCCTAAATTTAAACCAGATCTTTCAGCTAGGGCTACATCCTTGTTGGGGTGTGGAATAGAATGTCCCCACTGACTTGGTTTAGCTAGCTGCTTATTTGATTATCCATTGTTGTTTGTTGTTGTTTTCACTGCCAAGGCCTGGGTCAAGTAGGACCTGTGTCGAGTTTTTGTTGTTATTGTTGTTGCTTATTCTTTTTGTAGAGGAGATCTCCATTATGTAGCCTAGGCTGGCCTTGAATGCCAGATCTTCATGTCTTTCTCTTTTCCATGTGCTGGAGCTATAGATGCAACACACAGACACACAGACACAGACACACAAATACACACACTGCCATCCCACTCCCAGGCCTGGCTAGGTCCTGTATGATATCTTGTGTCAGTTTCCTGGGGCCCCAAGTGACAATGGCTACCTTGAGGTATATAGTCAGAACAGGGCAAAGGCTACACTTAAGATCTTATAAGCTCTGACCTCAGTCTGCAGTAACAGGTGCTGAATGTGGCCTGAATATGAAGAGGCCACTGCTAGTCACCTTTGCTGAGGTCTAAGGCAGTTTTGTTTTCCTAATAGAAGGCCAGGCAGAGTTCTGTGGCTCTAGCCTTGATTCCCAGAATAGCCCCATTCGAGTGGGATGTAGTATTTGTTTCATTACATCCTCATAAATACAACTTTTTTTCTTTTTGAGATAGGGTCTCACTAGCCCAAGAAGGCCTGGAACGTGAAGTATACTTAAAGCCTCGACCCTTTTGAGTTGTGGCATTATAGGTGTGAGCCATGCCCAGCTTCACCAACATCCTTGGGTCAGAAAACTGTGATGCTCCAGAGTAAATGGTTAGCTTACCTCTTCCCACAGGACGAGCAGGTCAGAGGCAGGTCCCAAACCATCTGCACCCTGTGCTGCCTTCTGGGGTGTGGTGAGGGAGAGTCCCAACTTACAGAGTGGAGCTGATGTAACATGAAATGTCCCTGCTCACATGTGCACGCACATACATGCTGAGGCCAGCCTGTGTTGGTCACCCACAGCACACATGGTCTAGGGGTTGAGGTGCCAGCTCTGGGGAACTGTCTGTGTTTTCTTGTCTGTCATGAGTCCTCCACTGCAGCTGCCTTAGCCACTCTCCCCGGTTCTTTGTGTGCTCCTGGAACCAGCGTGGCCATGTGCTGCATTTCAGGGCCTGCACTGGGGTTATGTACGAAGACTAACTGTTAAAAGCCAGAAAGACCTCCCGCTATGTTTTTATGACAACAGTCTGAGGTCAGCCTTAATGTCAGAGGACTGCGGCTGGTTGGGATGAGGAGGGCTGATAGGCTGGGTCATCGTAGCTGTGATTCCTCACTGCTGCTTTTCCTGTTTGCTGAGAGAGGGCAGTGTAGGCCGGAGAAGCTGCAACTCCATTGTTCCAGTTAAAAATGAGACCAGGGCCAGAAAGAACCTTTGCTGTTCAAAGGTGAGATGACGTGAGGTGGCCTGTGAGCCCAGAGTTCTGTACTGGACTTGTTTTGAGAGTTTGACATATATGTTGATCCCCACAGTGGTTTTTAGGGTATTAGGGGAGTGTGGATGGGCCCTGGGGACTTGTTTAAGAACCTTTGACATTGTTCTGTGCCCTGTCAGCACTCTGGGAGCCCAGGGAGCTACTAGGCTCACTCATTTTACCCCTGTTGTGCATGGTAGTCTACCTGCCTTGGTCTGTGCTACCACCAAGGTCTCCTGACAACTTGAACCCATCCTGCAAATATAGGTCAGGTTGTTTGGTACTCAGGCCTTCTCCTGTCTGTTCTGAGCCATCCCAAGCTGGATCCCTGGGCCTGAAGAGCTTAGCCAGCAGGAGGAATTCCACATCACCCTAGCTCATCTGGTGTAGCTCTCCCCAGCCTCCCTAAACTCACACTGTGCTACAGAGTGGACCCTTTCTCACAACCAGCTGGCCCAGGCTCCCATTCCCACCCATACCCTGCCTGTGGATGAGACTTGTCTACTGATGGCCTCCAATATGGTAAGGAGACCCTTCCACTTCCAGGTGTTGTCCTGTGTCAGCTCAGGAGACACCAGGTCTGAGCAGTGCGAAGCAGTTGAGCCATGAGTTTTGCTGGGACTGGTCTCTGAGTCACCAGTCCAAGCTTGGAGCCCTAAGACCAGCCCTGCTTGTTCTTACCCTACTTCTTTGGATGCAAGAATCCTGGGACCCATCCTGGCCCTTTGGTCCCTTTGTCTTGGCAGGACCCTCTAAGTTGGCCGCTTAGTTTTCTGGGGCCTGCTAGGCTCTGACTTTCTCTAAGGAGTTCCTGGGAGCCCTGGAGGAGACACTGTTCAGCAGGTGTGGCCTAGGCTTTACCTAGAAAGTGGGATGCAGTCTGGCAGCTCCCAGAGGCCTTTGCAGTGCTCTAGGCCAGGCAGTGCTGCTCATAGGGGTGTCTGACCAGATAGTGTATTTCTGAATGTCCCAGAACTGGGATGTTGCTGGCTTCAAGGTTGCTCTGGGTCTGTTAACAGGATGGGCAGTCCATGGAGGTGTGCCACATCGTATTCTTGCTGAGAATCTCTGTTTTGGGGGTATCCTGGAATGTCTCATTAGGGGCTAATATTAGTTGGCTCTGGGGGTTCAGTGTTCTCCAGAAGGTCCTGTACTCTGAGAAGGGTTCCAGAGTCTTTCCAGGTCAGGCACCCAGGTCCATAGAGAGCAGGGCCATACTTAGGGCCTTTGGAGGCTCTTGGCAGTTTGTGTGTGTTCAGCAGGCAATGACATTACAGTAAGAGTATGGAGTGCTTTGTGAATAGAGACAACATTGTCAAACGTCCATCTGAGGTAGGTGGAAACCTTGGCTTTTCCCACTGGGGGCTGGGGCGGGGTTTCTCCCTGTTCTTCCTCTTACTGTCCTCCATTCCTCACTTCTCACTGGGTTTTCACCAGCATAGGCCTGGCCGTCTGCCCCTGGGGCAAGCCTGACCTGAAGTCCTTTTCTCAGTAGGGACTTCAAAGATCATTGTTTCTACTTCAGCCAGGGAGTCAAGCAGGACATGGAACAGCTCAAGAGAGGCCATAAGGTAGACAGAAACCCATACACATGGGACACGTATGAAACACATAACAAAAATGCTTAACAGCTAGTGTGGTGACAGTTACCATATAGTCAATCCATTTGTCCCTCTGAAGGGACACTGGCATGGGGCCACTGGCAGCACTGCCTGCTCCCTCCGCAAATAGGAGTGGCTTGGGGGGTGGCGGTGTCTAAAGGGGCTGGTTGCCATGGCTACCATAGGGTTCTGAGGCCCGTCATCTGGTCCCTGCCTCAGCCAATAGGCGGCAGGAGCCCGAGCTGCAGCCTAGAGTCACGCTTCTGCCTCCCAGCCACACAGTGGCCAAGAGCAGGGACCGGCTTCCTAGAGTGGCTGAAAGTGCTCGGACGGACAGCCAAGCCCATCATGGCGGACAGCGGGACAGTGGGTCGTGATCAGGCACTTGGAGCCAGGCAGGTGAGGTAAGCCAGGCGGGTGGACAGATGGGTGGAAGAATGGGTGGACAGGTGTATGTAGGTGGTCCTTGTAGCCCATTGTTCTTGTGGTTGTGGCCCTGCCCTCAGCCCACCCCACCCTCAGCACACACACACTCTCCCACCGAACCTTCACTTTGGATCCTTACCCCACATCGTCCATGGAAGGGTCAAGGGAAGAGACAAAAGAAAGTCTATGAGCAGAATGGAGCCACACCACATCACCACGGGCCCGAAAACTGCCTTGGTTGGTCTCTCACGTCAGATTCCATACAGAGGCAGCATCAAAGACCCCCCGACTAGCCCAGGCCCTTAGTGTCCTGACCACCATGCCAGGGCTCTGCGGCAAGCCGCCTTAAATCGGCATGGTTTAGGGAGCGTGGTTTTTTTTTTCTTTTTCTTTTTCTTTTTTTTTCCAGTAAGGGGGAAAAAAAGCAACAGAAAAAAATGTCCACCTATAACAAGGGGGGGCAGCCAGCCCAGATAGATCAGAAGCGCCAAATCCCATTACTCGGGACTTCAGAGCACAGCCCTGCACAGGCAGCTGCGATTAAGAGCTTGTCAATGGAGTCCCCTTTGGAGATCAAAGGGGCATGCCTGTGAGAGTGTGAGTGTGTGTGTGTGTGTATGTACGTGTGCGCGAGTGTGCACATGTGTGTGTATAGGAGCACATGCTGTGTGGTGACAGTGGAGGGGCCATGTGCCATAGTACAGAAGAGCCTTGTGTATCACCTGCCTCCTGTGGCCACCCTCCATGTTGCTTCTGTCCTTGCTGCTGTGTATGACATGCGTGGATGCATCGGGCCAGGCTGGGCAAAAGAGAGGCCTGGTCCCTAATGCATCCTCTGGAAGGCAGTCCTGCCTAGACCTGGTCCCCATTTCTGGCCGGGCCTCCACTTTTACTTGGGTCCTGTCCCTTCCCCAGAGTCTTCCTAAAGGAGCCTGTAGGCGCTAGGGAGGCATGCTGGGCCACGGGCAGTGGTCGATGTGAGGATGGGCTGTATCTGGGTTTATAACTGCACCAGGTCCTGCTGCCCATGAGCACTCAGCTGGCCTGGGAATTGCATCCTGGGGGTTGAAAGCTGCTGTCGATGTGATTGGTAGGTTGTTAGGTAAACTCTGAGAAGCAAATCTTTTAATCCACTGTGGCTAATCCAGTGCACTTTTGTTTGCCAAGACAGATTCTGCGGCAACAAAGGGGCTGGAGGGACCCTAGCATACATAATCACATACTTAGAACTTGGCCGCCGCTGCCCACGGGGTTCCTAGGCAGCAGAGAGAGACATCTCAGGACAACAGTGAGAGGGTGGGAGGTAGAAGGGGCCTAAGCGAGCTGAAGGTGTGTTGGCCACTGGCCTTCCTAGGTGACACCCTTTCACCTGTCTGGACATCCCCTGGCCGCCTGCTGGACAGGTGGCTGATGGGTACTCTGCAAGTTTGTGGGGACAACTGAGTAGAGCCAGACAGAAGGAAAATGAATACCTAATACATGGTGCAAGAGTGCCTGGGACAGAGACTTATGAAGATGTGAGAAGTTGGGAAGGATGGCAAATGACATGGGAGGGGTGGGAACAGAAGGAGTAAGGTGGCGGTGGGCAGCAGGAGGACAGGTGTGCCCCAACAGGAAGAGGAAGTGACTTGGGGTGGAGTAGCAAAGTATGAAAGAACACTTGCAGAGCATCTTTAGGGCCTGGCACACTCACAAGGGAGAGTACTGCCGACCCTGGACAAATGGGAGACCAGCTGGCTCCTTCTACCAGATATATACCGGGCATAGCAGTAGAATTTATTCTGCTACTCAGTCTTGTCTGTACAAGTTATGCATGGACCGCTAAGGAATCCTCATCTCGCCAAGGAGGGAACTCAGACATAGCAAGTATTCAAGTCTCCAGAGTGCCATTCCCTTATGTTCCTGAGGCTTCTTGGGGTGGGGGTGGGGGTGGGGATAATTGGGCTTGGTGGCAGGCTACCCTCCCTGACTGTTTACTAGGCTGAGGATATCAAAAAGAGCTAACTTAGACCTCACATCCTCCATACCTACCTGCTGACCCTGATCAACTCAGCCTTTTTTTTTTTTTTTTTTTTTTTTTTTTGGTTTTTCGAGAGACAGGGTTTCTCTGTGTAGCCCTGGCTGTCCTGGCACTCACTTTGTAGACCAGGCTGGCCTCGAACTCAGAAATCTGCCTGCCTCTGCCTCCTGAGTGCTCGGATTAAAGGCGTGCGCCACCTTAGCCTTTTACCTTGGTATCTGCATTCTCCTTCCTCCCAGATGCCCCAAACTTAAGACAATAGGGAGTCAGACCTCAGTAAGAAGGTGTGAGCTGCATCCTGACAAGGGTTTATTTCTTAGGGTCCACTCAAGTGGAAAGCTAGCTCAGCACTACCTTCATGCCTGTTGGCACTGCTTTCCTGCCTTACTGGCTCCTGACTCCTTTAGGCTGCAGAGAAATGCTATGCTGGGTCAGGTGTGCTGGACAAAGGAGGACATGGCTGTGAGGACCTCTGGAGTCTAATCCAGGGGATAAGCATGCTACTCCTGATTGGGCCTGGAACAGATAACAGTCCAAAGGACACAAACGGTGATTACAGTGTCCATCTCTGAAGAGACCATGCTAGCAAGGCAGAATAACTCATTTTCTACTCCTCTGTGGATGGATGCTTCTCACCTGGGAGGAGAAGGCAGATACTCAGCTGTAACAGCATTTTAATGCAGGAACCATCAGAACCCCACATTGCAATGCTGGCTGGCATAACCTGTTATTTAGCAGTCTCAGCAATGGTTAACACTGCAGCCATGTTGAACTGTCCATATCCTTTAGAACAGTCATGCTCCTGCTGGGCAAAATACAAACACCAAGAGTCATGCAAGGTGCCAGCTCAGAACACACATCCCCAGGAGTGATACGAGGAAAAGAACAACTTGGGGCCAGCAAAATGGCTTGGCAGTTAAAAGAGCTTGCTGCTGAGCCTGATTGCCTGGGTTCAGTCCTAAGGGCACACGTGTAGAAGAGAATCAACTTCCAAAAGTTGTACTCTGACATCTACATATGGACCATGGCTATCTTGAGCCCAAACACATTAAAAATAAATAAATCTGTCATGGGTCACGCTCATGCCAAGGTGGCTGCTGGCACAGAGTTAAGGCCTTCTGCCCTAGCCTGGAGTGAACACAGGAACACATTAGCTAATGCTGCCCATGAGCAGCTGTATCCTTCAGGGGCTCACTTTGCCATTGTCCCTTTTCCTTATACACTGATGTCACTGGAAGATGATAGCAACTGCAGAATGGTTGAGGCTTCCATTTCATGGTAATGGTAATATTACAGCAGCAGTTTTCTTTTACTTGTTACAGTTTTTCAAGACAGTTTCTCTGTGTAACAGCCCTGTCTCTCCTGGAACTCACTTTGTAGAACAGGTTAGCTTCGAACTCACGGAGATTTACCTGTCTCTGCCTCCCGAGTGCTGGGGTTAAAGGCATGCACCACCACAACCGTCCCTGCCACACTTTCATGAATAAAATGGGGCTAGAGAGATGGCTCAGCGGTTAACAGCACTGACTGCTCTTCCAGAGGACTCAGATTCAAATTCCAGCAACCACATGGCAGCTCTCACCTGTCTATAACTCCAAGATTTGACACCCTTACACAGACATAATACATGCAGGCAAAACACCAATACATATAAAAATGAATAAAAAACAATGAAGTAAAATGCACGCTGGGCACATTCATTCCTGTATTCTTAGCATTTGGAAAGCTTGGGCAGGGCCATCCTAAGTTTAAGGCCAGCCTGAGCTACACTCCATCTTGGAGTGGTATGGTAGCTCTGCCTCTTCTAGGGACCTACATGAGCCCTCTTTAATAAGCTCTTATTCTTCCTGCCTTCATAGTCACTTGCTCTATGATAGAAAAATTAGCATCTGTTTTAGTACCATTACGGGTTTTCTCACTGCTGTGTCTCCAACTCCTTGTCCTCGTAGGCAGAGAGGCCCTGGCCACCCCACTCCCACCCCTCAACCCCTGAACCCAGTGTCAGAAACGATGGAAAAAGAAGATTCATGGGGGTGAGACGTAAGCCAGGGATTGGTTATGGCAGGGAGATAGCTGGCTGACAGCGAGGGAATTGGGCCACCTGAGTCCTTTGAGCATTCTGGGTCACATTGGGTCCAGATGGCTGCTGTATTCTATAATGGCAAATAAAACATATAAGACCACATGTCTTCTCTACCAGGGATTCAGTTGCATCCCCCGACTTCTGCACTGGGTAGAGGGGGCAAGGGACAGACAGAAACCAGCAGAGCCTGAAGCCCCTCTTGCCCTAGAATTGAAGATCACAATGGTCCTTCTCTTCCTGAGTTGTGGCATGGACAGTGGCCATTCTGTAGCTGGCCCTCTGCCATGCATTTTCCTGCAGTGTATCACTAGGCCAGACCCTCTGTAGTGTGCATACCAGGTGGTGCCAGGTGACTTTCTTTGTATCATTTTTTTCTAAAGATTTATTTATTATTATATGTAAGTATACTGTAGCTGACTTCAGACACACCAGAAGAGGGTCAGATCTCATCACAGGTGGTTGTGAGCCACCATATGGTAGCTGGGATTTGAATTTAGGACCTTCAGAAGAGCAGTCAGTGCTCTTACCCACTGAGCCATCTTGCCAGCCCCTCTTTGTATCATTTAAAAAATTTTTTTTCATTAGAAATTTTCTTCATTTACTTTTCAAATGCTATCCCCTTTTCTAGTTTCCTCTCTGAAAGTCCCCTATATGCACCCCCCCCCCCGCCCTGCTCTCCAGCCCACCCACTCTTTATATCATCTTTTTCTGTTTTGTTTTTGTTTTTGTTTTTTGAGACAGGGTTTCTGCATAGCCCTGGCTGTCCTGGAACTCACTCTGTAGACCAGGCTGGACCAGGCTGGACCAGGCTGGACCAGGCTGGCCTCAAACTCAGAGATCCGCCTGCCTCTGCCTCCCAAGTGCTGGGATTAAAGGCGTGTGCCACCACACCCGGAGCTCTTTATATCTTTTTTTTTTTTTTTTTTCCGAGACAGGGTTTCTCTGTGTAGCCCTGGCTGTCCTGGAACTCACTCTGTAGACCAGGCTGGCCTCGAACTCAGAAATCTGCCTGCCTCTGCCTCCCGAGTGTTGGGATTAATGGTGTGCACCACCACGCCCGGCTTCTTTGTATCATTATTAAAAGACACTTTATTTAAAAGTATTCCTATGTCAAGGTGGAGAGATGGCTCCGTGGTTAAGAGCACTGACTGCTCTTCCAGAGGTTCCAAGTTCGTTTCCCAGCAACTGCATGGTGGCTCACAACCATCTCTGATGAGATCTGACGCCTTCTTCTGGTGTGTCTGAAGAGAGTGAGAGTGTACTCACATACATACGTAAAATAAAAATAAACCTTTTTTGCAAAAGTATATTTCTATGTCTACATTGAGGAAAAGAATTTCTGCTCATGAGTTTGGGTTTTTAAAACTCTTGATTCCTGGCAAGAAACATGAGCAAATGCCATGAAAATTTAGTTAAAGCTGCTAATGGCAATTCTGGGAGGAGCAAAGGCATTTCAAGGCTCTCAAGTGCTGTCCTTTACCCTCTCATTGCAGAAACTCCCTCAAGGTCTTCATAATTTAATCCTTTTACCCCTATTTATAATTTCTCCCCCACCACACCCCCCCCCCCCAGCACTCCTTAGCAGGCCGTTGCATTTCCTCCAGGCTTCCTGATTCCCTTCCTGTCCCTGCAGGGCAGGGGTCCCGAGGAGCTGGAGGCCCGAGGGCCCTACTCTGGTCCCAGGGCTTGGGGATACCTACCACCGTGGGCCAGCAGGAGGATGGACGTGGACTTGATCCCGAGAGCCTGGCCTGGCCGCAGCAGCAGCTCTACAGAATCAAGGCAAGCATTGGGGTCCGGGTTTGGGAGTGGGGAGGATGCCCAAGGCCAAGGCTATCTACTGCTCACTCAGTGGTCGTGATTGTTTCTTCTAATGGTATGAGGCTGAATGGTCTGGGTCAGGGGCTGCTAGAGAGTCTCCAGTGCCCAGAGGCCGGAGGACCTGAGGCTGCATTAGATGGACAGAAGTGAACATGAAACTTGTCCTGGCATTTGAGGGGGGGGGCACTATCTATACCCCAGCCCCAGACCTGAGGCTCAGTGATGAGTCTAGGAGGGGAATTTGTCAGGCTTGGTCACCCTAGTAGCTATAGTTCAAGTGGTTCCTTCTCTATACATAGCAATCCTGGTCCTCGGTACTGTGCTAAGTCCTCTTAAGGGACAGGTGGCAGGGTTAGGATCACCCCAGTCAGCTGTGGGTTTAGAGTCTGAAGCCAGTACTACTGCTTTTGCCTGTGAGCCATGAAGAAGGGACAAGGCAATGAGGGAGAACAATGTCCAGAACAAAACATGGCAGTGGCACTGGCAGCAGCAGTATAAAAGCATGTAGATGGCAAGTGCAGATGCAGCCAGTATAGGGTGGTATGGGTACCAGGAGTCCTCTGGCCAAGGTGAGGTCTGGGTGGGTGCGTACTAAGCCTAGGTCACAACTTTTTGTCTGCAAAATGGACTACCTGAGAGGTGTCAGGGGCTGATTTGACTGGTAGATGACATTCTTAAGTGCAGTAATTACTTGTGTTCACATATTTCTCCTTGGGATGTGGCTGACCGAGGGTTGAGACCTGCCAAGTAGAGAGTTGTGCATCTATGTTCCTGTGGTGGGGCAAAATGGAGTTGACTCTTTGCGCTTGCAGACTTAGCAAGAGATGCCTTGCAGACATTATAAGTGTTATGTGTGTATTTGTGTGGAGGGCGACCAGCTACCCAGAAACTCTACTCTCTCAATAGCATCTGCGATCAGATATGAGTGGTCTGCCTTCAGTGTACTGGCCTAGGGTTCAGTGATGGCTGTGGTTGTTGAGCGCGCTCAGGGCTGTTTCCCATGGCACCTTTCGGGACGAGCAGTAGTCGTTGCCCCATTGGGCATCCTCCGCGGCTACGTTTCTTTTCAGCGGCACTCCTAGTTCACGCCCCGCCTTCACCACCGCAAGACAGTGCTTGGCTCCTGAGTACGCCGCAGTCCCGCCTTTCGCTCAAGACTCTGCCCCTTACTCTTCTTGTCCTCGGACTCCCACCCGCCCCGTGTTAGAAGCTCCGCCCCACACCGTGGTTCTGCCTCTACAACGAGACCCAGCCTCCGCAGCAGTCCCGCCCCACACCACGGCCCCGCCCCCGCACTTCCGGGCGGCGCCGGCGGGGGCGCTCAGGCCTGGGCTTCAGGGCTCTGGGCTCAGGCTCCCGGCTCAGGGAAGCGCTTGCGGCCGCCGCCGCAGGAGCCTGCTGGGGTCGGGCTGGAGCCTGGTTCCAGAGAGGGCTGGTGAGAGTGAGCAGCCGGTTTTGGCGGCGCTCTGCGGCCTGCCTTGCGCCGCCTCCGGGCCACGGGTCGCCGAGCCGCCGCCGCCGCCGCGATGGGGGCCCCCCAGGGCCGCGCCCCCGCCGTGGCCCGCCCGCTGAGCCGCCGCTGAGCGCATGGGCCTCGCCGGGCCGGGAGCCAGGCCCCGGGCCGCGCCTCCACAGCCGCCGCGCGCTGGTGAGTAGTGGGAGCCGACGGGCGCGCTCCTGTGGCGCGGAGGCCTGCTGCCCGGGGCTGCGGGAGTAGGCCGCGCTAGGCCGGCGTACGCGGACCCGGAAGAGAGGGGCGCGCGGGTTGCGGGCGGGAGGCGTGCCGGAGCGCGGCCCCTGATGTGCGAGGTTGTGCCCGGCGTAGGGAGACCTGAGATCCAAGGGGACGTTGAGCGGAAGAGGTGGCAGGCTCCGCAGTATGAGTAGAGGCGTGGGGACTGCATGGTATGCTAGGTATATATGAGGAGAAGGGCTTGGGGGTGGGGGGGGCGATGTGCCAGGGACAGGACGATAGTAGGGCATGGGGAAAGCAAGGCCTGTTTGAACAGGACCAGGGACTAAGGAAAAGCAAGGATTCTAAGAATGATGTACAGGTGGGTGTGTGTCTGCCGAGTGTGGTGTACTGTTGATGGGTCTGGGACACATTTAGGATATGGGTGAGTGGGTGCTGAGAAGCTGCTGGTGCTAGACTGTGTGTGTGTCTTCCTTTGCGCTATCCCCTAGTCCCTATGAAAAAGTAAAGTAGGGACGAGTAAGAACAATCCAAGGAGGGCACTCTCTGGTGTGGTTTGGCTTGCCAGATAACCACTTGTCCTGGTGTTCATTGCCTTACTTAATAATGCTCCCCCCAAACAAAACAAATTCACCCAAAACCAAAGCCCAGAGCGAGCATTTTTAGTTGGGCATAAGGATTTTTTTCGGCTCATCTGAAGATAACTTGTAAAGAGTTCGCAATAACTGTGTACTCCTCCCCTTTACTCCAATGCGTTCCTTTACTCACAGTCCGTTTTGGAGAACATGGAGTCTGACTTTACCTGAGAGAGGCAGTACTAGCTGGTTTCAGTTTTAGAGCCCACTTCAGGGCCGAGAAAATATAGGGAGCACAGAGATTTTGTTTGATTTTTCAGCAGTATTGACTTGTCCTACATCTTTCAGAGAAACACCGTTACGACTTTATGTGATGGGGGACTGCACTAGATATGAAATGAGAGTCCTGACCTTTCAAGAATTTAATCAATGGCTCGTTAGTATGATAGTCATATTATTACTTCCACGTTCCACCTAAATCATAAGCTTGGAAGCTATACTTGAGTATAAGCAATATATACAAATACACCCAGGGCTGTGTGTTTTGACAGTGTCAAAGGGAATTTTATATATGATATCAGGTTTATATATTACCTTTATAGAGTCACTTTATAAGTCTTGGTTGCAGATTTGAGGCTGGATTTGGTGCAATGGGCTTTAGATTCTTACTGAATTATCATAGCTGCTTTATGTGTGGTATTTCTGTGTGCCTTAAGTGTTAGATGTTCTCTGTGGGAGCCCAGGGGTTATTGGAAATTGGGCTGTTTCAGTGTTAGTAATTTTGGGGAATGTTTCGTGTTCAGGTACAGGTAGCCAGGAGTGCAGGCCCCTTTTTCCTGTGATGATATCCTAGATAAGAGCATAGTAGACACGATGGGCTGGTGTGATGTTTTAGATATCCAATGTGCTTACCACATGCAGACAGAACTACCAGAAAGTGACTGAGGTTAAAGAGAGGTATAGGAGGTCAGTGAGCAGCAAACCACAGTCATAGGGCCTGTGAACTTAAGAAACAGGCTGGTCCTGCTGAGGCTGAGATTATAGCTTGCCTAAGAAGTCATTAGCTGCAGAAATGTCATAATTGTGACCCATCTCTTATTTGTACATGCCTTTTCCTTGTAGCCATTAGTAATCTAGCCATCAGCATTGTTAGCAGGTAAAGTGTGTATTCTGTGAGAATGAGCAAAAGATAGATTTCATGGAAGTCAGGGCTCAGCACTGTTGAATGGTAACCAAGGACAGCCACTCCCTTTTTGGTTGTTTTTTGTTTTGTGACGGTCTCTTATACCCTCTAACTCTCATGAAGCCAGGAATAACCTTGACTTTCTCATCCTCTGCCTCTACCTCCATACAGAGATGTGCATCATCACTCTCAGTTTTATGCAGTGCTGGGCATCTGGGCATGAAACCCAGGCCTCAAGCTTGCTAGGCAGCACTCTACCATCTGAGCTGCATCCCTAGCCCCATGACCTTGAATTCTCTTACTTGTTTTATTTTTGAGACAAGGTTTCTTTCTATAGTCCTAGCTGTTCTGGAACTCTGGCTGCTCTGTAGATCAGGTTGGCCTTGAACTCAGAGAGATCCATCTCCCTTTACCTCCTGAGTGTTGGGACCACCCACCGTCTGGCTGACCCTGAACTCTTGATCAGGTCTTGAATTCTCCCTCATTTTTCCAAGTGCTGAGATGAGATTATAGATTTGTGCCAATATACTGGCTTTATTTATTTATTGAGACAGTCTCTCATTTTATAGCCCAGGCTAGCCTTGACTCAGGATGACTCTCTTCTTGCCTCAGCCTCTGAGCTCTGAGATGACAGGTAGGAACCACGATGCCTGTCTTTTGTTTTTAGGATTTATTTTGTTCCAGTTATCTGACTGACATATGCCTCTCTCTAGCTCACTTTTAGCTGGGAACATTTGGGGCTGTGTTGCTATCTCCTCCTTGGATATGTTGAGAGGCACTGCTGGAGAGCCTGTGGGATGTAGCAGAAAGGACCAAAGATCATAGCAGAGGCTCCTATCCAAATCTGAACAGATTTGGTCCCTTTTGCACACCCTGCACAGCAACAAAAAATATAGTTTTTAATTTCTTAAGAGTATAGGTGGTATGGTTTTCACTTGGTCGAGCTAAGCCATATTCTCTGTATGCTTCTTTATCTAAAAAGCATACTTGTATTTGTAACTGATTTTTTTTTTTCTGTACCTTTTCTGTCTTTCCAAAGTCACTATATGCTATGAGAAGGGAATCTCCTTGTAAAAGAGAAATTAGCAACCAAGTACAGCAGCTTTTTGAATCTCTAAGGTTGTCTGTGTTGTTAATGTATAGATGCCTCTGAATGTGGACTGTGTCCTTCCATCACTGGTCCAAAGTGTGGAAGGTAGCCAGCCTATTATCACTTGATGTCTTAGCTGTTGAGAGCTGGAAGGACATCTTGCTGTGTGGTTGCTCATGAGGCATGCCAGGTATGAAAAGTAAAAGAAAAGACAGGAAATACAGAGACTGTTATACTTGTCATATGCCTGTCTACCTGAGGATCTGTAGTGCCTCTTTGTCTCTGAGTGTCACTAGGGCAAGAGAGGTGATTGTCTTCATGTATGAGGGGCCAGCTCACTGATGCTGGTGAGTGGAGACAGAGGCACCCTTCCTTTTCTCTAGCGACATTTCTTTAGCCAGGATGGGTGGTCTTCAGGCCTTATTATTGGAGGTGTCCCTTGAAGGAGAGATGTCCTCCATGACTCAGGCTTTCACTTAGTGTGAGAGGCATTCTTGTAAAAGTTCCAGAAATTGCCTTAATGATAGAGCAAAATTTGTGGCCAAATATGTCTCTGCTGGACGTCTGCATTGAGTCTCTGCTCCAAGTGGGAGTGGGAGGGCATCCCTGCACATCTCAAGAGAACCTCTGGTGTTTCCATGGACCACCTTTCCTAATCCTTGTCCTCTTAATGGTTTTAACAGGAGAGATTGATTCCCTTGGGAGCTGTAAGTACTGAGGTATTAGGGTGCAGCGCTCATTGTTCACTGATGCAGAGTCCCAAAATGAATGTCCAGGAGCAGGGTTTCCCCTTGGACCTCGGAGCAAGTTTCACCGAAGATGCCCCCCGGCCCCCAGTGCCTGGAGAAGAGGGAGAACTGGTATCTACTGATTCGAGGCCTGTCAACCACAGTTTCTGTTCTGGGAAAGGTACCAGCATTAAAAGTGAGACCTCAACAGCCACCCCAAGACGTTCAGATCTGGATCTGGGATATGAGCCCGAGGGCAGTGCCTCCCCCACCCCACCATATTTGAGGTGGGCTGAGTCACTGCATTCCTTACTGGATGACCAAGATGGGATCAGCCTGTTCAGGACTTTCCTGAAGCAGGAGGGCTGTGCTGACCTGCTGGACTTCTGGTTTGCCTGCAGTGGCTTCAGGAAGCTTGAGCCCTGTGACTCAAATGAGGAAAAGAGGCTGAAGCTGGCAAGAGCCATCTACCGAAAGTACATCCTGGATAGCAATGGCATTGTGTCCAGACAAACCAAGCCAGCCACTAAGAGCTTCATAAAGGACTGTGTCATGAAGCAGCAGATAGATCCTGCCATGTTTGACCAGGCACAGACAGAAATCCAGTCCACCATGGAGGAGAATACCTACCCTTCCTTTCTTAAGTCTGACATTTATTTGGAGTACACAAGGACAGGCTCAGAGAGTCCGAAGGTCTGCAGTGACCAGAGCTCAGGGTCTGGAACAGGGAAGGGCATGTCTGGATACCTGCCCACTTTGAATGAGGATGAAGAATGGAAATGTGACCAAGATGCAGATGAGGATGATGGCCGAGACCCTCTCCCCCCCAGCAGGCTCACCCAGAAGCTGCTATTGGAGACTGCTGCCCCGAGGGCCCCCTCAAGTAGACGGTACAACGAAGGCAGAGAGCTCAGGTGAGTTCGGCACAGGGTGTCCATTTTCTATACACAGCTCAGAGACCTGGCAAAGGAGCAAGGAAAAGGTGTTGGTAACAGGTGGTCTTGTTTTTAACCCCAGCTGAAATTGCTGCTGCAGCTGCTGTTGAGTTATGGTTTTAATTCCTCTTAGATATTTTCATACTTGTCTTTAGATACCTTTTTATATTTTATAGCATTGAGAATGCAACAAACAAGACTTGCCAGGTATAATTCCACCTACTTGGGAAGCTAAGGCAGGAGAATGGAAAAATTGAGTGTCAGTCAGGGCAATTTGTAGAGATTCAAAATGAAAAGGTGTAGAGGCTTAGTAGAGCTCCTGCACAGCCTGCAGGAAACTCTGAGTTCCCTCTTCAGTAACATGTGTACTGCTAAATACAGGGCTTTGTGAATTATAAACATATGGCTTGTGAATTATTAGAAACACGGCAATTCTTAGAAATCATAATGTTTAAACTTTACCCTTGAGCACAGAATTCATGTCTTCGTGCATAGAAGAAGGATCTTTTTTGTTTTTTGTTTTTTGTTTTGTTTTTCTTTTTGAGACGGGGTTTCTCTGTGTAGCCCTGGCTGTCCTGGAACTCACTCTGTAGACCAGACTGGCCTCGAACTCAGAAATCCGCCTGCCTCTGCCTCCTGAGTGCTGGGATTAAAGGTGTGTGCCACCACTTAATAATGAGAGGGAAATACATTCAAATGCATAGAGAATTATAATTATTTTTATTTTATATTCATTTAATTTTTTATGTGTATGTGTGTGTGTGTGTATGTGCACCATGTATGTGCCTGCTGCCCAAAGAAGTCAGAAGAGGGTGTCAGATCCCTTGAGACTGGAGTTAACAGATGGTTGTGAGCTACACAAAGGTGTTGGCAATCAACCCAGGCCCTCTAGAAGAGCAACAAGTGCTCTTAACTTCTAAGTCATCACTCCAACCCTCTACCTCCACCTTGCTAATTTTTAAATCAGTATTTGGGTTCTTTCTGGAGAGTGAGACGGTAGTGGGGAGGTTTCTGTATAGTCAGTTGTTGGAGGGTTCAGAAACTCTTGATGGCTGGCTGTGCTTGGAGTTCCAGAATTGGACCTTTGCCTCCATGGTGTGATCAGTGAAGGGTGCTCTGATCGTGTGTTCTGACATGTGCAGCTTGAAGAGCATCACAGCAGTGTTCTCCAGAAGGGATCATGGCTTTGAAACTGTTTCTTCGCCTTTCTCTATAAAAAAACAAAGTTTTTACACTTGTGTGTGTCCGTCCGACCATGTGTCCATCTACCTTATATGGTGGGTTGGGGAGGTGCTGTCCTCAGGCTCCTCTATGTGGCTTATGTGTGCATATGTGATAAGAGAACTATTTACAGGAGACAATCTTTTTTTTTTTTTTAATTATATGTAAGTACACTGTAGCTGTCTTCAGATATCCCAGAAGAGGGCGTCAGATCTCATTACAGGTGGTTGTGAGCCACCATGTGGTTGCTGGGAATTGAACTCAGGACCTCTGGAAGAACAGTCAGTGCTCATAACCGCTAAGCCATCTCTCCAGCTCCTATAGGAGACATTCTTATCCTGTGAGTTC
Organism: Mus musculus; assembly: GCF_000001635.26. Lineage (NCBI taxonomy): Eukaryota > Metazoa > Chordata > Mammalia > Rodentia > Muridae > Mus > Mus musculus. Next base: position 26,145,167 of record NC_000083.6, read on the forward strand.
TGGGCTTGGTGACAGACCCCTTTACCTGCTAAGCTGTCTTGTCAGACCAAGTTTTACTGTTTTTTAAATTAAGTATCATCATCGTTACAGAAGGCTTGGTTGGCTGGGTTGGGTTCCTATTGCACTTGTGAGCAGAGGTTGCGTTTTTTTGCTTATTTCCCTAGAGCTGATGATTAGAGACTTAACTTACCATTGTTTCCAACTTGAAAACCATTTCCAGTTGTTGAGATAGTCGATGTTTAGGACCAGGATTGAGTTGGGTGTAGTGGCTCAGGGATTAAGTCAAATGGCTTCTCAAGAAAGGAGGCTCATTGAACTATAAAGAAAAGCAGTAGTCAGATGTGGTGGCACATATCTTTAATCCTAGCACTTAGGAAAGCAGAGGCAGGTAGATCTCTGAGTTCAAAGCCAGCCTGGTTTACTGAGCTAGTTTCAGGACAGCCAGGGCTACACAAAGAAATTCTGGGGGATTGGGGGCAGTTCGTACATGGACACGGACGGACTGGGGCTGTTTTTTAAGATTTCTGTAACCACAAAGAAATCAGAATTGGTCACTTACAAAGCTACAGAATTAACACTTCCTTGGTTTAAGAGACACAGATCAATATATACTGTTTTTATTTATTGTCATTAGCCAAGTGCTGTTTACTTAGCAAGATTTTTTTTTGTTTGTTTGTTTGTTTTTCGATTTTTCGAGACAGGGTTTCTCTGTGTAGCCCTAGGCTGACCTGGAACTCACTCTGTAGACCAGGCTGACCATGAACTCAGAAATCCGCCTGCTTCTGCCTCCCAAGTGCTGGGATTAAAGGCGTGCGCCACCAACGCCCGGCACTTAGCAAGATTTTAAAGGACAGTTTGTTTTGTTTTGTTTTGGAGACAGGGTCTTATGCATTCCAGGTAGACCTGAAAAATTCCCTATATAACTGAGAATGACTTGAGAAGTCACCTGCCTCCACCTCTAGAATTCTGGGATCACAGGCATGCAACAACAGTTTATGCAGTGCTGAAGGTTAAACCTGAAGCCGTGGATTTTGACAGACATTTGACACTACATTCTTAGCATGTTTAGTTTTTGAGACAAGAGCTCTTATACCCCTCTGATTTGCTGTGTAGCCAAGGAGGACTTGAACTAACTCACCTTCTGTCTCCATGTGCTGAGGTTACAGGCAGTTCCATCACACTCATTTCCAACATGACTTTTGTTGGTATTTTTTCATGTTTTTTGTTTTCAGTGTTAATGATCCCATTCAAGACCTCATGCATTAGAGGCAAGTGCTTACCAATAATTTATCCTCCCCACCAACTTTCTTCTTTGAATGCATTCTGCCTGTTATGCAGTGGGCTGTACTTGAGGAAGTACTAGGTTGGGAATAAGAAAATCCAGGCTACTGGGATTAATTTTTGACTCAATTGGCTAGTGTTTCACGTGCTTTGATGAGAAAGCCAACACTTTTTTTTCCTTCTTTTTCCTCCTCTTACTCCTCCTCCTCTTCTTCTTTTCTTTTTGAGACAGGGTCTCACTATTTAGCCCTGGCAAATTTAGTACTCTTTGTAGACCAGGTAGGCTTCAAACTCTCAGAGATTCCTCCTCTGCTTTTGTGTCCTGACTGCTAGGACTAAAGGCGTGTACTACCACCACGCCTGACTAGCACTTTTCTTTATAGTTTAATGAACCTGCTTTTTTTTTTTGGTCCCTTGTGGTGGAGGTGGCTTCCTCTGTGAACTTGTGCTCTTAACTACTCTTGTTTACTAGACTTTCCCACACCAGTGAAGGAAGGCTCTTCATTGACCCATAGTTGGGAACAATTTTGCTGCTATGTCCTGCGGATCCTTGAATGCCTAGAGCATTCTCATCTTATGGCTCGTGACCCCTTTGGGGGTTTTTGAATGATTGTTGAATGACCCCTTCACATTTACATTATGATTCATAAGAGTAGCAAGATTACAGCTATGAGGTAGCAACAAAGATAATTTTATGGTTGGAGCAGCATGAGGTTGCAGGTTTAGTGTGATTGAGATCCACTGACTTAAAGCCTGATGATGTGCTATTGCACCTAAGCTAAGTAGGACCATCCTGCCGTCCTGTAAAGAAAGTGGGTGCTTTACCTAGACAGCATGGCTATTTCCTAGTAGTGAGGGAGGAGTCCTCTACAAGAAGTTTGGGGCTGATGGGAATTGGGAAAAGAAAAGTTGATGCTGAATAGATGACTAGCAAGTGTTCACAAAGAAGGAGGTCCTGGAACTAAGTCTTCCTGGGTGATAACTTTACTGTGAATGGCATGCTAATACGATGCAAAGAGCCAGATGTAGTATAAATGATACCAACAGACTTGGGTCACTGGCTTCCTTGCTTGATGTTTCTGTGGTTTGGGTACTCTGCTATGCTCTTGTTAGTGGCTATTCTGCCTTGGCAGGAATTGCCATCACTGTCCTCTTGTGTTACTGCATATGCATGGTGATTTTCATATAGATGATTTGAGGATTCTGTCAGATCTGAGAAGGCATGATAGTCTCACATGAAAACAAGAAGACACACTACTCTTGATTGGTTTTGCATTCATTACACTCATGCAGCATCTTTTCACGTGAGTATCTCCCCCACCCCTTTTTTGTCTTGTTTTATGTTTTGAGACAGGATTTCTTTGTGTAGCCTTCCTTAGCTATCCTAGAACTAACTGTATAGACCAGGCTAGCCTTGAACTCACAGAAATCTGCCTGGCTTTGCCTCCAGAGTGCTGAGATCAAAGATAGATGAACCACTGACAGGCTGTTTTGATCATTTTGAAGACAAGGTCTAGAACTTGCTATGTAGCAAAGGCTGGTCTTGAACTTCTTTCTCTTCTGTCTCTACCTCCCAAATCATGAGATTTTAGCTATATGCCATCACATCTGACCTCTTTTTTGTTGTTTTCTTGCTTTTTGAAGTTTTAAGATTTAGCCAGGCAGTCATAGCGCTGGGCAGTAGAAAGAGAGGCAGGTACAAGGCCAACCTGGTCTATAGAGTGGGTTCCAGGACAGCCATGGCTACACAAAAACCCTGTCTTGAAAAGCTGAAAAAAATTTTTTTTTAAAGTCTATTTGTTCATTTGTGTGTGTGTGTGGAGGGGGTTCAGTGCCTACAAAGCCAGAAGAGGGAATTGGAAAGTCTGGCGATGGAGTTATAGGAAGTTCTATGAACTGCCTTACTTGGGTGCTGGGACGGTACTTTAGTTATGGGCTCTTAACCCTGGCGTCATCGGCCCAGACACTTTACTTTATATCTTCTTTCCTCCCTCCTTCTCTTTCTTTCACAGGGACTCACCTTGTATGCCTGGCCGTCCTGAAACTAACTAGGTAGACCAGGTTGGCCTTGAACTCACAGAAATCCACTTGGTTCTTCCCCAGTCCTGGGATTAAAGATGTGTGTCACCACATTGGTTCCCTGTTTTTTTTGTTTTTGTTTTTTTTTTTTTTGTTGTTGTTTTGTTTTTGGTTTTTTGAGACAGGGTTTCTCTGTGTAGTCCTGGCTGTCCTGGAACTCACTTTGTAGACCAGGCTGGCCTCGAACTCAGAAATCCGCCTGCCTCTGCCTCCTGAGTGCTGGGATTAAAGGCGTGCACCACCACGCCCGGCCTGGTTCCCTGTTTTCTTGAGATGGGGTCTTAGCTCACACTGGTCTTGAACTCAGCGGTTCTATCTCAGTTTACCAAGTACTGGGATTATAAGAGTACCTCCATCCCACCTACTACCCACAGTTTGTCTTTTTTTATATTTTATTTATATGTCTCTGTGTTTGTATGTATGTATGTATGTGTGTATGTGTATGTAGTACAGAGTACAGGTGAAGGTCAGAGGACAACTTGCAAGAGTCTGTTCTCTCCTTCCACCATGTGAATCTTGGGGTTTGAACTTAATTGGCAGGCTTGGAAGCTAAGCTGGCTCCTTTACCCATTGATGTATTTCTCCAAGGCCTGAATGTCATGGATGGTGGGGTTTTTTGCTGTTGTTGTTTTCATTTTTAGACTTACTTTCTTATCTTTCGTGTCTGTGTCTGGGTATAAGTGTATGCTGTGTACTGCATGTAGGAAGGTGTGCTTGGAGGCCAGAAGAGGGCGCTGGATTTCCTAGAACAAGAATAATGATAACTGGTTGTGAGCCTGATGTGCCTGTTCTATAGCCCCACATTTTTAACAGGTATGAATTAGCAGGGTATTGGCAGTTTGCTGAATGGTTTGCACTGAGGCCCAGGGATTATGGCACACTAACTGGCAGACTTGGGTTTTACTTTCCTTGGTAGGTGATCCTGGCCCACAAGTTTGATTTTGGTTGGGTTTCCTGACAAATCTTAATGGTCAGGTCTGAAGTAAGCCTTGCCACTTGGCTGCTGGTTTTAACCCTTAATTTCTGAAATGATTTATGTTTGCTGCTCTTACCATTCTTGTTAGCTGTGTCCTCCCCTGAACATAGATAGTCTCCTGGATCTTTTCCTAATGTCTTTCTGAGGCCAACACCATGGTATACTCCAGGTCAGGCTTAGTTTCTGCTGCCATTGACATGGAGTAGACTTCAGATGGTGTTGACAGCAGGAGCAGTATAGTGGCTTGCCTGGGTTCTTGCCACACAGCCCTTTCCACTCAGAAAACAAGAGGATCTTTTAGACATGGTAATTAGCCCTTGCTCTCCAGCCCTCTTGCTAGAGGAACTATTAGGCCAGTCTGTCAACTTATTGAGTGTTTCTGGTGATGGCTTAAGTAAACAACAACAAAAAAGAAAGAAAATAATTTTTTTCAAGACAGTTTCTCTGTATATCCTTGGCAGCCCTGAAACTTGCTCTGCACACTATCAAAGGCCAGCTTCAACAACCAGAGCGTTTAAGCTGATTGGGGTTGGTGCTAATAGCCATTGAGGGGGTTGGGGAGTGGGGGGTCAGCCCTAGTAGTGCTGCCATGGGAGCAAAACCTAGTTATCTGGAGCTGGTAGTCTCTGTGACTGGCAAGAAACTCTGAATTCTTTAAACTCTTTGGGGGACGGTGAGAAAGAAAAGAAAAGAGAAAATACATACACTCATACATACAAACTTAGTGGCTGAAGCAAGCAAGCTCCAGTAAGCAAGCTCCAACAGCTTTATATATACACAGTTATACAGACAGACAGACACACATTCATACCTTGGGTGAATAGAGCAAAGCTCCAGTGAACAAGCTCTAACCATTTTACATAGATATATACACACAGTGGATGGATAGAGCAAAAATCTAGTGAGCAAGCACTAACCATTTACATATACACACATGTACATACATTTATATTACATATACACACATTTACACACTTTGATGGATAGAGCAAAGTTATAGTTAGCAAGTTCTAACCATTTTATATATGTATACAGTTGGTGGACAGAGCAAAGCTCTAACAACTTTTTTTTTCTCTTAGCTTTTTTATACCCCCTAGACAAAGTTCTTTATGTAAAAGGAAGAACTACATCATTAAAAAGTAGATAAAATAAAAAAAGATAAAATGTTAATATAAGAAGGACTTACAGCAGAATTGTTGAGAAGTGCAAAACAGTAGTTTTTATCTATCTTTCATTTAATAAGCTCATTATAAGTTCAAAGTAATAGTTTTATCTATTTTCTACTTCACAAATTCATTGTAAGTTCAAAGCAATAGTTTTTTCATGTCATACATTAAATACATTAAAATTTTTACCAAGAAACAGGTCATCTATCTTAGTCTTATTTTGTTATTTTGTTTTGTTTTTTGTTTTTTCTTTTTTTTTTTTTTTTTGGTTTATTTCGAGACAGGGTTTCTCTGTGTAGCCCTGGCTATCCTGGGCTCACTCTGTACATCAGGCTGGTCTCTAACTCAGAAATCCACCTGCCTCTGCCTCCCAAGTGCTGGAATTAAAGGCGTGCACCACCACTGCCCGGCTAGTCTTATTTTTGATGTCTAGCTAACCATCCATTCTCTGTTTGTACACTCAAAATAGAGTTACCCACTCCTTGTCCATGACCTCACTTATTCTGATGCACACCTGTGGCCTCATCCCTGGACCTAACCTAGAATGAATGTTTTCCTTGATCATTAATTAGTTCCAAGCCTAATTTTCTTTCTAGTGCAATGTATGTGCTTGTAACTCATGAGCATCACTGTACTCCTTTTCTAACCTATGCAGCCTTTACTTACTATTCTATGAGGAGGGGCACATACTATTCTTGATTCTATTATTACATCTTTCTGGCAAATTGACTAAAACCATCTCCTTAAACTTTCTAAACTATTTAAATCAAATCAAGAATACTGTAAAATCATTAATTTAAACAATACTAGTTTATAAGAGTTCTTCTTGGGGCTGGAGAGATGGCTCAGAGGTTAAGAGTACTGACTGCTCTTGGAGAAGTCCTGAGTTCAATTCCCAGCAACCACATGGTGGCTCACAACCATCTATAATGGGATCTCATGCCTTCTTCTGGTATGCAGGCACATGTGCAGGCAGAACACTGTATATGATAATCTTAAAAAAAAAAAAAGAGTTCATCTTAAAAAAAAAAAAAGAGTTCATCTGCAAGAATTTTGCTCAACAGAGTGGGCTAATACCCAGGAAGCAATCATAACAGAGTATAGGCAGAAAGGGTCTTTCTTTGCCCAGCCACACCATGTCAGAACAATGAGGAATACAGCCATGACACACAAGAGAAGCAGATCAGCAACAAGAAGCAATCCTGGGACAAAGCCCCTGGGTTCACCCATCAGAGCCATGCAAAACAGTGAGCCATTCCCGAGAAGCTCACTTGTCTACTACAGCTCTTCCTGCATGGTTTCTGTCAGTAGACCAGGCTGACCTTGGACTCCTAGATATCCACCTGCCTCTGCCTTCCAAGTGCTGGGAGGGTATGTCTCCATCAACCAGCAGAAAAAAGAAATTGTGAGAGGAAGCATCCAGTAGGTGCATAGTTGTGAAGGTTAACTTTGGGTCATAATTTGAGGAATTCAGAGGCTCCAATGAGAACATCTGGTTTCACTTGATCTTAGCCAAATGATCAGGAAGCTGTGAGAGAACATCTATCTAGTTTCAGAGGAGGGTGTAGTCTGCTGAGCCTGTGGTTGAAGACACAGGCACAGGATGTCTTAGACTGACTTGACCTGTGGTACTATCTCTTTATGGCCATTTGTGGCTAAAAATTCATCATTTAGTCTGACTTCCTTGTAGTCCTCTTGTGTACTCTTGCTGTTTGGACATGGGGCTAAGAGAGAGAGCAAGTCCTTGTTGCTGTGCCTACCATTTTCCAGATGTCTGGCTGGATCTGTGGAGTGAATTCTTATTACATGACCTCAGAATGAGAAAGCTGGAGACTCCTAGTCTTTTTTTTTTTTTTTTTTTTTTTTTGAGACAGGGTTTCTCTGTATAGTCCTGGCTGTCCTGGAACTCACTTTGTAGACCAGGCTGTCCTCAGAAATCCGCCTGCCTCTGCCTCCTGAGTGCTGGGATTAAAGGTGTGTGCCACCACTGCCCGGCGACAGTCTTTTTTTAAATATGAGTACACTTGTAGCTGTTTTCAGACACATTAGAAGAGGGCATCTGATCCCATTACAGATGGTTGTGAGCCACCATGTGGTTGCTGGGAATTGAACTCAGGACCTCTCCAAGAGCAGTCAGTATTCAACCTCTGAGCCATCACTCTAGCCCCTTCCTAGATAGTCTTGACTTACAGATTTGGATTCTCGAGAGGAAACCTTGAGAGTTGTCACCTTTAGTGTCTGGGTAGCTCTCTGGCCCTTTTGGAACTTATATTTCTCCCCCATTACCATTAAGAAATGTCTGCACGGAAGCCAGTGCATGAACTGTGCTAAGTTCAGTGCTCTGGTGCTAAGTTCCCAGGGGGGTGTTTCCCTACATCCAAAAAGTATTTTTTTTTTCAATAATTTGTTTAATTTTATGTGCGTTGGTTTGAGGTTGTCAGATCCCCTGGAACTAGAGACAGTTATGAACTGCCATGTAGTTGCTGGGAATTGAACCTGGGTACTCTGGAAGAGCAGCCAGTGCTCATAACCACGAGCCTTCTCTTTAGCTCCCAGATCCAAAAAGTTTTTAAAACAAAACATTATGTATTCCAGATTGTCTTCAAACCTGTTCTATAGCTGAGTATTACTTTAAACTCCCAGTTTTCCTGCCTCTACCTCCTAAGTATTGGGATTACAGGTGTGAATCATTACCTACAGCTTGAGAAATTTAAAAGATTATTTTTAAGTGTATATATGTGGACATGTGTGCCCACATGTACCTTGCTTGCAAGTACACACACACACACACACACACACACACACACAAGTGCAGGGACCCACTGAGACCAGAGATATATTCCTGAGAGAGATGGAATTACAAGCTGTTGAGGTGCCCAACATGGATGCTGAGAATCAAACTTTAATTTTCTACGATAGCAGACATTCTATTACCTGCTAAACTATCCTCCCCCCATTTTCTCCTGTATCAAATGCTGTATCAAAACCAAAAAGAAAAAGAAACAAAGAAAGAAAGAAAATAAAAGGAAACTCTAGCTTAATAAGTTCACAGGCTATATTTTGTGAAATTGGCTACCTTCCTACTGTGTTACTGTTTTGTAAGAATTCTGCAGTATGAGGATGTTGTAGAGAAGCCTTAGATAATGCATAGGAGGTGCAGAGATTCCCACCAGATGCCTGTGAGTTTCTGCCCCTACTTGGACATTTAGCCTCTTGAACAAAACTTAGTTTAGATGCTGGTAGAATCCACATCGGAGTTCTCTCTTGATTGCAAATGTAGGGTGATTGATGACACGCTGAGGCTCCTAACACTAGATCTTCCTTCCTCTGCCCCAACTTGGTCTTTGCAGCAGCTCAACGGTACTCAGCCACCCACATCAGTTTAGTTGATCCTACCATGTAAGCTACCAGGTGAGTGCAGGGAATTGAACCCAGGTCCTCTGGAAGAGTAGGCCGTGCTCTTAACCACTGAGCCATCCCTCCAGCTCCATTAGGCAAATCTTAAATATACCATCCCTTCTACCAATGCTGCAAAGATTTCTTGTGAACCCTAATGTACCCACTATATATGCCTGTTAAAAGGTGGCCTTTCCTGCACTAGTCATGCAAAACTCCACAGTCTGACAGAACTCCATGGCATCCATGAAATACTATGGGTAGAGGATCGGACAAAAAAATTGGGATCAACTCTAGTCCTGAGCTCTCAGGCCATGTATTGCTAATACCTGTTACTAGTTTGGTAGGCTTATGAATGGGAAGCACTTACAGGCAACACAAGACTGAACACTTCATGGTTGCTGTCTCTGTGGACCATGCTACTTTGGCTCTTACTCACAACAGTGTTTGAGAAGAGCAGGATTTATATATTTGGCACAAGTTGCTGGCATGTGTACATTTTATTGTGGCATCAGTATGGTCTCTTTTGAAATTAAGCTGTACCTGTAGGTCAGATGCCTGGTGACTCTGTCCTTGTGTCAGTATGCTAGTTAGCCATGAACGTTCAAGTTTGGTCTGTGCCTTCTGGCTTTGCCAATCTTTCTACAGTCCAGATTTTATGTATTTTAGTTTATCCTTCAGCTCTTGCTTGTGGCTGAGTTGTGGGAGTTGGTGGAAAGCAAGTTAGTCTGACATTGACAGTTCTTCCTTTAGCCCTGTCTAGTCTAAGGGTCTGTGCTTTTGTATGGGAGGAAACTAGCTTTGCTTGGGCCACTATATATCTCATCAGTAAGAACATGCCACATGAGTCATATAATCCTTAGAGTTATGAATTTCAAAAAGTATGTAATCTGCAGGAACATTCAGGATATCTCTTCAATCATTTCTGTGGGATGGGCAACCATCTTAACTTTAAACATAGATAGCCTCTTAACATTTAACCATCTTTCTGTGGAACTAGACATTTGGTGCTTGACTTAGTCCTAGTCTTCCCCATCCCTATACCCCAGTTCCAGCCTTCTATAAGTCATTGGTAAGTCTAGAAGGTGAGTGTAGCTCTTGTTTGGTTGGGCAGTGGTCAGCCCTATGCTGCATGTCTGTAGCTAGATAGAGGTGTCCGCTGTGCACATTTGCTCAGGCAGATGTTGATGCATCTCCCTAGAGCGCTAAGTTTCCCTCTGCTATCCTTCATCAGGGCTGGTTCACCAGGGATACTCTTCTGTACTCTCGGCTACATGGGCTTCTTCTTTCTCTGTTTCTCAGGCAAGCACATGGTTCTCAGACATACATGTAGGCAAGATACCCATATATATGAAATAAAATAAAGGATTTTGACTTAGGCATGGTGGTTCATAACTTTAATGCCATCCTAGTGCTTGGGAGGGTGAGGGCCTCCAGTTTAAGTCAAACAGAGAGAGACCCTATCTCAAAAAGGCAAAAATAGGGGCCTGGAGAGATGGCTCAGCAGTTAAGAGGACTGGCTATTCTTTGAGAGGCTGGGAGTTCAATTCCCAGCACCCACATGGAAGCTCACTATTGTCTGTAACTCCAGGATCTAGCACCCTCATAACAGACATACATGTAGGCAAAATAGCAATGCACATAAAAAATAAAAATAATTTTAACAAAAGGCAAAAATAAGGCTTTACGGGCTGGTGAGATGGCTCAGTGGGTTAGAGCACCCGACTGCTCTTCCGAAGGTCCAGAGTTCAAATCCCAGCAACCACATGGTGGCTCACAACCATCCGTAACAAGATCTGACTCCCTCTTCTGGAGTGTCTGAAGACAGCTACAGTGTACTTACATATAATAAATAAATAAATCTTTAAAAAAAAAAAAAAAAAATAAGGCTTTACAAAAAGCCCATGTTTTATTTATGTATTTGTTTATTTATTTTGTTTGCACATGTATCAATCTTCTACATTTTATGTATCTTCCCCCAACACTCACACACACCAGAACTCTTTGTAGCTCTGGCTATTCTGAAATTCATTCAGTAGACCAGGCTGACCTTGAACCCAGAGATCAGTCTGCCTCTGCCTCCCAGGTGCTAGGTTCAAAGACATGTGCCACTACCTCAGAGCTTTTTGAGACAGGGTCTTTATTTAGTCTTGACTGTCCTGGAAATTGTTAAGTAGATTAGGCAGGACTCAAACTTACAGAGATCCAACTTCTGCCCCCCAAGTGCTAGGATTAGAGGCGTGTGTCAAAAAGCCTGGCTTCTTGAATTTGACAGTGGTACCATGTGCCTGTGTCACTTGAGCCCAGGAATTCAAACAAAAAAATCAGATAAACTTGTTAGTGATCCTAGTGCAGACATAGTAAGTTCTACATAGTAAGTTAGTTCTAGGGTTGTCGGGGCTACGTAGCAAGATGCAGTCTCAAAAACAAGAGCCTTTAAACCACCACACACACACACACAAAATACACTTAAAAAAAAAAGAGTGGCTGGTGAGATGGCTCAGCGGGTAAGAGCACTGACTGCTCTTCCGAAGGTCCTGAGTTCAAATCCCAGCAACCACATGGTGGCTCACAACCATCTATAATGAGATCTGACGCCCTCTTCTGGAGTGTCTGAAGTCAGCTACAGTGTACTTATGTATAATAATAAATAAATCTTTAAAAAAAAAAAGATGCTTACAGAGCCAGTTAGATGCATACAGAGCAAGTTAGATATGTCAGTTGGTGAAGACACTTACTGCCAATCTGAGATTGATCCTAACTACCCATATGACTTCTACAAGTTGTCCACTGACCTCAATTCACTTGCTATGACCTGTGCATCCACATACATACATACATACATACATACATACATACAGGCTGGCCATAGTAGTGCATACCTTTAATCCCAGAACTTGGAGCAGAGATAATGATCTCTGTGAGTTTGAGACTACCCTGACCTACATAGTGAGTTCTAGGACTCAAAACAACAAAACAACAACAACAAAAACCAAACCCAAACAACAAAAAATGGGATAGCGTAACTTTTTTTTAAAAGATGCATTTGTTGTGTTGAAGGGATAGCTCAGTAGTTAAGAGCATTGCCTGCTCTTTCAGAGGTCCTGAATTCAATTCCTGGCAACCACATGTTGGTCATCTGTAATGGGATCTGATACCCTCTTCTGGTGTATCTGAAGACAGCAACAGTATACACATGTAAATAAAATAAATTTTAAAAAAAGATGCATTTTTTTTTGTTTGTGTTTTTGTTTGTTTTCTTTGAGTATGATTCAGGGTTTTTCTTCTTAATTGATATATATATATATATATATACACACACACACACACACATACACACACACACACTATGTATAAAAAACCTTAAGTATCTTTTTAAGTTTAAAAAATAAAAAAAACTAGATGGGACTAGATGGGAGTGGTGGTACATGCCTTTAATCCCAACACTTGGGAGGCAGAAGCAGGCAGATTTCTGATTTTGTGGCTAGCCTGGTCTACAGAGTGACTTTCAGGATAGCCAGGACTACACAGAGAAACCCTGTCTCAAAACAAACAAACAAACAAACAAACAAGCAAGCAAACGAACAAATAGTTTAAAGAGTTAACTTGTAAGGTAGTGAGTGATATATACCTTTATTTAGTCTCTGCCCTGGGGAGGCAGAGGCAGGTTGATCTTTGTGAGTTTAAGGCCAGCTTGGTCTACATAGTGAGAGCTATCTCTAAATAAATAAAGTTAAAAGTAAGGCATCAAGTAATTGAAAAAAGTACAGGTTTATAATATATATCTATTAATATATAGATTTTTAAAGTATTTATTTTTATTTATGGGTATGTGTCTGTCAGTGGATGTTAGATGAGTATAGGTGCCTGTTGAGACCAGAGAGGGTCTTAGAATCTTTGGAGCTAGAGTTGCTAGCACTTGTGAGCTATCTAACATAGGTGCTGGGAACCAAGCTTGAATCTTCTATAAAGCAGTAAGCACTCTTTAACCAATGAGCCATTCATTTCTCCGGCCCTTACAAAATGTATATTCTGACATTAAACATACTGACATGAGTCTGGAGCGAGAACTCAGTGATTGAGAACACTGGTTACTTCTACAGAGGATTCAGTTTCCTTTCCATCACTCACAGCCTTTGTAACTCCAGTTTCAGGGCATCCAATTCTCTTTTCTGGTCTTCATGGTCACTAGGCTCACAACTAGTATATAAACATATGCAAGTAAAAACCCATACACATAACATAAAAACCCCAACACACATCATTATGTTGGAACAATACAAACAGGATATATTACAGATTTATGTAGCGATAACTAGTTCACACCATGCAAAAAAGTACATTAATCAAGATAATACAGGCTTTTGTAGGTTCTTAGCTGAAGGATTTTTTTATTTCTCTGCAGAATCCTTAAAGCCTGTGGCACTTAAATTTGCTAGCCTTTCTCTTGGGAGCTAAACTATATTCCAGCAATGATAACAAAGATTAACAGGCCTGTTGTTTATTATGAATCATTAAAACTTTGTTCAACAGTGGCTAAAACTTGTCGTGTTCTCATTATGTTGATAAAGTTGTGTTGCCTGGCTATTGGCTGGACTGTTTATATTTGGTTCATTTATCAAGAGACTGAATTGAGGTTAAGATAAAAAATATAGTTATGTTGAAGTCCATCAACTGAAGAATTTCTAAACATGCTACCATGGTTAATGACAATTGGATGAAACATTTTGGATAAAAAGCTAATAGTTGTTTATTTGGATACTCTTTAGAAAATTCTACTCTAAATTCTATTTAGAAGGTGCTGACTTACAGAAAATAATACTTCTGTTCCAAGTGTAATTGGGCTCCACTGAATGATATTTTCAGTTAGGGTGCCACTGACCCCTGTTTCCCCCACCCCAACCCCTAGGTGGGTTCTCTTGAAATTGCTTGAAGTCTCTTTATTCAGACTGGGATTTGCATGCTCTGTAAGTTTCTTCATGGTCAGTCTGAAATAAGTCCTCTATATTTGCTTTCCTGTTCCCCAGTGGTCAAATCACTTTTTAAGATGTATTTATTTTCTGTCTCTCTCTTTTTTAAAGACTTACTTATTATATGTAAGTGTACTGTAGCTGTCTTCAGAAACCCCAGAAGATAGCATCAAATCTTATCACAGATGGTTGTGAGCCACCATGTGGTTGCTGGGATTTGAACTCAGGACCTTTGGAAGAGCAGTCAGTGCTCTTAACTGCAGAGCCATTCTCCAGCCCTATTTCTTTTCTCTATGTGAGTCCACTGTCACTGTCTTCAGACACACCAAAAAAGGGTATCAGATCCTGTTACAGATGGTTTTGAGCCACCATTTGGTTGCTTGGAATTGAACTCAGGACCTCTAGAAAAGCAGTCAGTGTTCTTAAACTGTTGAGCCATCTCTCCGGCCCCTCGATTTTTGTTTGTTCAAGACAGGGTTTCTCTGTGTAGCCCTGGCTGTCCTGGAACTCACTCCGTAGACCAGACTGGCCTTGAACTCAGAAATTCACCTGCCTCTGCCTTCCAAGTGCTGGGATTAAAGGCATGTGCCACTACTGCCCAGCTTAGGTTTTTTTTTTTTTTTTTTTTTTTTTTTTTTAATTAAAAAATCATTTTATGAGTATGGGTGTTTTGCCTACATATATGCTGGTGTACCATATACATGCCTGGTACCTGCAGAGGCTAGAAGAGAGCATTAGATCCCCTCTGAATTGGAGTTACAGATGATTGTAGTGGCCATGTTGATGCTAAGAATCTAACCCTGGGATCTCTGAAAAAGCAGCCAGTGCTCTTCACCTCTGATCTCTCCAGGCCCTAAAATTTATTTATTTATTTATTTATTTATTTATTTATTTATTTATTTATTTATTTATTTAAAGTTGTGTATGTATGTAGGCATGAACACCTGGAGGCCTAAGGAGTCAGATCTCTAGAGTTGAAGTTACAGGTGGTTTTGAGCCGCTTAATATGGGAGCTAGGACTAGACTCAAAACGCCCCACAAGAGCATCTTTCTAGCTCCTCTTTTAATTTAATTTAATAGACAGATAGATGAATGGATGGATGTTTGGTCTACGTATCTGTATGGATATTCAGTCTGTGGTGCCTTGTGCCTTTGGATGTCAGAAAGCATCAGATTCCCCTGGAACTGGTTTTACAGACTTCAGTTGGTATGTGGGTGCTGGGAATTGAAACTAGGTTCTTTGCAAGAACAAGTACTCTTTAACTACTAAGCCACTTTTCCAGCCCTTCATGAATCTTTAGCAACTTGAAGTGTGCTATACATTGTGATACATGAGTGATAAGCTAGTTTTTCCTGAACTCATTTCCCAAAGCCTTCTGTGTTCCTACTCTAGCTGAAAGAGTTGTCCCTTAGGCCTCTTGTGATTCTGAGTGCTGTAGTACTAGGTGCTGTGTTGCCTTGGTGCCTGATGGTGTGGATGATGTTGAGTATTGTGGTACAAGGTACATGGTGTCAGCAGTGTGGGTGGTCTTGGATGCTGTGTTCCTGAGATACTGTATTACGGTGTGCTTTGCTTAGTGCTGTGGTTGAGTGCTAGTTGCTGTTCTTGTATACAGTTGTCAAACACACGTTGTGGGTAGGATTTAATTGGGTGGCATTGTGCCTTTATGCTGAAGATGAACTAAACTGGTGACCCTTTCTGTGGCTATGACTTCTTTCCCAGGATGGCTTTTATTTGAGACAAGGTCTTGTGTATCCCAGATTAGCCTAGAACTTGAGGTATGGTTCAGGCTGGCCTTATATTTAACGATATCCTCCTGCTTCCACCTCCTGAGTTCTGATGTTGGTATTAACAAATGTCAGCTACCACACTTGGCTTTCCTGTTTAAGGTGTTGGGTATTGATCTGGGGCCTTAGTCGTGGTAGATAGACATTCTACCACTGCACTGCATGCCTGTCTTACCCTGAGGATGTCGTCTAATGTGTTCATTGTTGGTAGTGTTTTCTCATCGTGTTGCAGGGGTTTCCCTTTGAGGTTTTCTTCACCGTGAAGAAGAAACTGGTCTTTCAGTTATGGGTTCTTTTGGATAATTTCTTCTCTGGTGTCATTTTTTGGATACTTTTATCCTTTCCATCTCCCTGTGTTTTGTTTTTGTTTTTCCGTTGTTTGTTTTAATTTAGAGAGCCTGTGCATTATAAATCATGGATCTAATGAAATGATGCCTTCCCACTCCTTTTTGGGGGATGGTGTCTTATTATGTGGCCCTGGCGAGCTTGAAACTCACATTGTATCCCAGGCTGGCCTTGATCTTGCAGAAATCATCCTCCCTCTGCTTCTTGAATGCTGGAATTATTGGTGTACATCACCACATGTGGGTTTTGTTTGTTTGTTTTTTGAGACAGGGTTTCTCTGTTTAGCCCTGGCTGTCCTGGAACTCACTTTGTAGACCAGGCTGGCCTCGAACTCAGAAATCCTCCTGCCTCTGCCTCCCAAGTGCTGAGATTAAAGGCGTGCGCCACCATGCCCAGCTCTCACATGTGGGTCTTAAAGCAGTTTTTTAACATGAGAATTAAGAGGAAAAAGACATGTGGGCTAGCTAGTTAGAGGAGGTCAGGCATGGCACCCATGAAGTTCATTATGAGTGAAAATTGCATCTTTCTCAGGAATACAGTGTTCTGTGTAGCAGATTTTCCTATATGAGACATAGCTAAAGTCTTGGCTTGTATGTGGGTGCTTCCCATTCTTGTATAGCTCAGGGTTCCACACCCGATCCTCTTGAGGACCTCTGCTCATCAGAAGAAAATTGGGCCTGACCTTCGGCATTGCACACACGGAATCCCAGCAGTTTGAACGCAGAGGCAGCCAATCTCTTGAGTTTGAGGCTGGTCTGATTGTGTGTATGTGTATTTATGTATGTATATATATTTATATATATCAAGTTTCATGTCAACCAAGGCTGAGACCATCTCAAAAAACTCAGGAAGGAAGGAAGAAAATTGTTGTTTGTTTGTTTAAGATTTATTTACTTTATGTATATGAGTACACTGTCCCTGTCTTTAGACACACTAGAAGAGCGCATTGAATCCCATTACAGATGATTGTGAGCCACCATGTGGTTGCTGGGAATTGAACTTAGGATCTCTGGAAGAGCAATCAGTGCTCTTAACCTCTGAGCCATCTCTCCAACCCAGAAAATTGGTTTCTTAATTCAGAGATGCACCTATTTCTGCTTCCTGAGTGCTGGAATTAAAGGTATATGTCACCACTGCCCAGCTATAGCTATCCATTTTTAAAATGGTTTTTCTTTATTGTGTATATGTACATATATACACTGTATGTGTGTATTCAGTTTTTTGTGTATGTGCAGATGTACCTGGGGGGGGGGCAAGATTATCCGGTGTCTTTCTTTTCTCTCAGATATATTGAGACAGATCTCTTCCTTGAACCCATTGTTTGCTGATTCTGTTAATGCTTGCTCCCCTTTCCAAGCCCTAGGATTATGGGGAGCAGGATGGGGGCAGGGGGTGGATCCCATCCACCTGACATTTACATGCCCTATTAGGTGTGAGGAACAAAACAAACCCCTTTGTGAAAGCAAAGCAGTTTTAAAACTTTGCAAAGTTAGGTGTCAATGTCAGCTCAGAGTGAGGCTTTTATACCCCTAAACAGAGCTTCCCTCCTCTTTTTCCTCATTGGCTGAATAGTCAGGAGAGCAATCTTAACATCATCTATGTCTTTTCTTTCCCTCTACCATCTACATAGAGTTTTCAACAGATCATGGATGGATTCATCTCTGTTTTATATTCTGTTTATTTTAAAGCTTAACCAGACACATGACTTTGTCATATCTGTAGACAAGCTTGGCTGTTAATAATTTTCTATTTTAAGCTTCTAGTTTAGGTGAGGGGTAAGCTAAACCAGCTGCTTGGATAAAAGGGTGTAGCTAGATTAGCAGAAGCCAGAGAGGGTCTAATGTTTTTATTTATGTCTGAATCTAAGCTGGCTCAAGGCACATCTTTAATTCCAGCAGTTGGGAGGCAGATACAGATGGATCTGTAAGTTCAAAGCGAGCCTGTTCTACATAGTGAGCTCTAGTTGAGCCAGGTCTATACAGTGAGACCCTGTCTTAAAAATAAAACAACAAAATAACAACCAAAAAAAAAAAAAAAACCAAAAGGAAGAAAAAAAGTGATGAACATAGCATCTGCATGTGTCCCAAAGATGAAACTCTCTGGTGTTTGCTACTTTCCAGTGCTTATTTGACTAACTTGAGTTTGTGAAGGAGAATTGGCATGTCTTCGCAACTGAGGATCTTCTGAAATATCTCCTTATTAGGTCATGGCTAGAGTGAGGGGCTGACATCTCCACACAACAATATTATAGTATATTATTTTATAGTATTATATATTACATGACACCTCCTTCTTAAGGCAAGGCTTGCTATCCTCCTACCTCAGCCTCTTATATACTGAGATTACAAGTTTACATCAACAATGCTCAGCTATTCCTTTTTTTTTTTTTTTTTTTCAAGATAGGTTTTCTCTGTGTAGCCCTGGCTGTCCTGGAACTCACTCTGTATACCAGGCTGGCCTCGAACTCAGAAATTCACCTGCCTCTGCCTCCCAAGTGCTGGGATTAAAGGCGTGCGCCACCATGCCCGGCTCTATTCCATTTATTTAATCCCACTATTTAAATCTCACTTCATGGGATAGAGTGTTTCTTTATCAGATTTGTGACTTATAGAAATATTCTGAAACCATTTATATGAGTCCAGGCTCTCGGGTAAGGACCTTGAAGAAAGTGACAGAACCTGTGTAGTCACTAGGACCTCACTGCTTTTGAGCCCTGACTAGCAAATCCCATGGGTAGTTTTGCAGAACTTTCTCCTCTTTGCATCCATTAGTCCCTAGCTTTCATTTTGATGTTCAGAGAAACATAGAATAGGTAGATTTGGTGCAGAAAAGAGAAAGCAGTGTAAACAGAGGTGTCTTTATGTTTCTGTCGCCCGGAGACATTGTATGGCCTGGATTCCTTTAGCGTTTTTTTAATACATAGTCTAGTTTTTAGTTCAACAGTGGGATTAAAATCTGTATCATCCTCTACTCGTATTTTCAGTAATGTGTGTGCACGCTCGAGGTATATGTGTGGCATAAAAGGACAATTTTCAGTAGTTCTCTCCCACCATGTGTGTCCACTGATTGAACTCAGGTGGTCAGATTTGGCATTAGGCACTTTGACCATCTAAGCTGCCTTGCTTATCCTTTAGTAGTTACTTTAAACATTTGCTGATTGGAATAACACTGGAATGTGTAGAAATTGGGCTGGAGAGGACACGATGTCAGACACTTTCTAATTCTGTAGAGCCATGGTAGAGTCACCAGTGCTTGGATCCTGTGGATCTGTTGTTTTGACTTCAGAATCTTGAATTGGTTGCACATTGATGTTATTTGGCTGTGGCCTATAGCCATCATCACCCTTTTGTTCTTTTTTTTTTTTTTTTTTTTTTAAAGATTTATTTATTGTTTATTTTATATGTAAGTACACTGTAGCTGTCTTCAGACACACTGGGAGAGGGAGTCAGATGTCATTAAGGATGGTTGTAAGCCACCATGTGGTTGCTGGGATTTGAACTCAGAACCTTCAGAAGAGCAGTCAGTGCTCTTAACCGCTGAGCCATCTCTCCAGCCCCCTTTTGTTCTTCTAACTCATGTGAGGGATGCAAGACCAAAGACAGTATAGTCTATGTTGAGGTTCTTCTGCATTGTATGCTGAGCCCTTTCCAAGCATTGAGTACTGGTCACTAAGAGCTCAGACGTCCTGCAAAGAATCTGTTGTCCCTCCCTTCCTCCCTTTCTTTTTAAATTTTAGATGGGGTCTTTCCATGTAACTCTAGCTGGCCTAGAAATCACTGTGAAGATCATGCTGGCCTCGGGCTCACAGCGATCATCATGCCCCTGCCTCCCAAGTGCTAGGATTAAAGGCCTGTGCTACCATGTCTGGCTGACCATTATCATTCCTGCTTTACAATGAGAAAATGGTGACTTAGTGGTAACAAGAAATTCCGTCAGAATTCTTGACGGTTACCTCTGGAGGGCAAGTGTGGTGTCATCCCATCTACTACATTTGCAGTGTGGGAGCCATATACCCTCTTTACCCCTACTCAGTTAGGTGGGTCCCAGGCCCATCAGAAGCTGCAAAGTGGGTCTACAATGAATGGCAGGCCACTTCAGATTCTAAGGTCACTTGTACCTGTTCCCAAGGGTTCTAACATCTGGTTGACTGTACTGTTGAAAGGTGCTGGTGACTGTGATCCTCACAGGGGAGGAGGAGGCTGGATTCCTGATTTTACATGGAGGAGATGAGGGGATTTTGCCAGCTGCTGGTGGGTATTGTGGATTGCATCTCATAGGATAATCTTTTACCTTTAGGTGCAGAGGAGAGGTGCTTGTTCTATAAGTAGCTATATTTACACAGTAGAGGTATGCCCAGAAAGATCTTGTTTGTGAGCCAGTGTTTCACATTTTATACAGATGCTAATTTAGAGTGAGATGTTCCCTCTTGCCCTTCTAGTATCATCGTCACTGGTTCTTCTGTAGTTCTGAAGCCTTGTGTGAGAAGATAAACTCTTGGAAGAAGAGGTATCTTGGGAAACTAGGGTATAGCATAGGGAATGTGGAGTGAAAGATACACATGATGATCTAATGAGATGGACACAGTCAGAACCCAGACATCACCACCTTCCATGAGTGGGTACGCATTATAACATGGATAAATAACAGTTGTCATCCATGGGTGGACAGCATCAGGATATCCAAAAACATGCTTTTTTTTGGATGGGGTTTCTCTGTAGTTCTGGCTGTCCTGGAACTTAATTGTAGACAGCTTCTGTCTGCCACATGCTGAGATTAAAGACTAAAGGCATGCACCAACATGCCTGGCAACAGCATGCTCTTTTCTGTGAGTGGATATGCATCTGAGCATTGGTAGCATGCTGTCATTCACAAGTGGACAGTGTTAGGACATTAATGATATGCTATCATGCCTTCTGTTCTTTGATGTCAGTTGCCTTCATCTATTTGGGACTATAGACTGAGTATTATCTCTTTGTTGTTCTGGAGCCACAGCTTGTCTGAGTCATTACATGCATGTTAGCAACGTGGGCTCCTGTCGTTGCATTTGGGAGGGGACTGAGACTCTATGGGATTAGTGGTTCTGAGCCTAGAAGACAGTGTTCATTACTCCTGCATGTGCACCTTATATTTGCTGTTTGCTGTTCTCAGGGTTAGATGTAGGCTGGTGTTGAGGGCAGGAATGTAGCTGAGGGTAGTCTCTTACCAAAGTCAAGTGTAGATCTGGGTTCAGCTAGGAATGATGAGCTTCAGGGACAGTTCTGGAGACAATGCCTGCAAGTAGTATGGTCAAGTCTACTTGCCTGCTCCCTGTTTGGCTTCAAGGATGACTTCTGCACATTGTAAGACATGGTCCTCACCACTGCTGTCTGAGCTCCAGAGACCTCATAAAGAGCCAACGACTAGTGGATAAACTCATCCCATTTGAATTGCATCTCTAGGACTTAGGTGGCCAAAGACACTGGACTCGGGTGGGGTGATCCTAAGAGTTAGACAGGCCTTCTCCTCTAGCCCTAAGCCATCTGTTCAGCCCAGGATGTCCCACTTGGCTTAAGACAGATTTGTTCCTATGTAACAGGGCAGGGAGCTGGGACAGTAGAGACAAGCCCTAGGAGAGGATACATTTGCTGGTTCTTAGCTTATGCTCATTTTGGGCAGCAAGGTAGGCAGAGTTTAGGCCAAGGCTACCAGCATAAGAGCTCAAGGCCTCTGATTCTCAGAAGTATTCCATCATCAGTCATAACAAATTAAAGCCAGTAGAGCCCTTGCTTCTACCTATGGGTATTAGGTTGCTTTCTCAGGAGACTGAGGCAATCAAGTGATCACTCATTACAGGAGAGGAGGGGAGGGGAGGGGAGGGAGAGAGGGAGAGAATGAGAGTGAGAGAACAAATGAACCAAAACAAACAGCAGCAACAAAAACCAGTGCTTCATGCTGGACCTGGTGTAGTACATACCTCTTAGGAGGCTGAGACAGAAGAATAATGAGTTTAAGGCTAATTTGGGCTGTATATTGAAGCCTTATCTCTAAACAAAAAAACAAAACAAAACAAGGATCTGGAGAGATGGCTCAGCTATTAAAAAGAGTATTGGCTACTCTTCTGGAGGACCCTGCTTCAACTCACAACTATCTGTAACTCCAGTCCTAGGGAATCAATAACCCTTTCTGACTTATACAGACAACAGACATGCATGTGCTTACACGAAGGCAAAGCACCCATATGCATAAATAATTTTAAAACTGTGTGTGTATAATGTATACATATATATGTGTACACACACACACACACACACACACACCTCTTCCCCTGGCACTTAGCCACATCCCAGTCCTACTTGCCCATTAAAGGATATGCTGAAAAGGTTGGTTGTAAGCTCTGCTTTTTCTTTTTTCCCTTTCCTTTCCTTTCCTTTCCTTTCCTTCCCTTCCCTTTCCCTTTCCCTTTCCCTTTCCCTTTCTCTTTTTTCCCTTTTCCCTTTTCCCTTTTCCCTTTTCCCTTTTCCCTTTTCCTTTCCCTTTCCCCCTTTCCCCCTTTCCCCCTTTCCCTCTTTCTCTCTTTCTCTCTTTCTTTCTTTCTTTCTTTCTTTCTTTCTTTCTTTCTTTCTTTCTTTCTTTCTTTCTTAGAACTGGGTGGTAACTGTATATACCTTTAATCTTAGCTCTTGGGAGGCAGGGGCAGATGGATCTATAAGTTTGAGGAAACAGAAATTTTGCCTCAAAAAACAAGAGAGAGGGAGAGAGAGAGACAGAGACAAAGACACCCTGACTGACAGACTGACTCTGTTAGGGTTTTATTGATGTGAAGAGACACCATGACCATGGTAACTCTTATAAAGGAAAATATTTAATTGGGGCTGGCTTGCAGTTTCAGAGGTTTAAATCTGTTATATCATCATGTCGAGAAGATGATGGTAGTATGCAGGCAGGCATGGTATTTGAGCAGGAACTGAGAGTTCTACATCTTCATCCTCAGGCAGTAAGGAGGAAATTGTGGGTTTCATACTGAGCTGAGCTTGAGCTTTTAAGACCTCAAAACCCTGCCTTCACAGTGGCACACTTCCTCTAACAAGGTCACATCTCATAAGGCCACTCCCTATGGCTAAGCGTTCAAACACATAACTATGGAGGCCATTCCTGTTCAAACCAATATACACATACTCACCCACTCCACACACACATGGGGAGAGGGGGGAGGGAAGATACTGAGACTGACTCTTTGTAGTTCTGCCTGCCCTGGAACTCACTATGTAGATAGACTAGGCTGGCCTTGAGCTCACAAAGATCCTCCTATCTCTCTCTCTCTCTCTCTCCTAAGTGCTGTGACTAAAGTATGTGCCTCGGTGCCCATTCAGACCTGGCTTTTTATGTGTGATGAACTCAGGTCCTCATGCTTGCACAGTAGTTGTTTTATAGTTGAACTATCTCCCTAGCCCTAAGATCAGTATTTTCATTGACCCATATTAGAAGTTATCCTAGGAAACCTGAAGAGCATTAGTCACCAAGTAGCTTCTAGCTGGGAGAGACAAGTGAATCAGGTATTGAGATGCCATAGCTGTGTCAAATGTGGGTTTGGTTCCCAGCACTAATATCAGGAAGTTCATAACTCCTTGTAACTTCAGTTTTAGGAGCTACAGTATCTTCTTCTTGGTTCCGTAGGCACGAGGTATACACATGGTGCAAATGCATAGTGTCCACTCTGGGTTGGCCATCGGTAACCAGAGTACCTCTCACAATAGCCTGAATACCAGCTAATACTGGTGTTACAAGGACTGGGAAAGAAACACTGAGTGCTCAGGATACTGTGCCAGGGCATGTTGCTGAGGCAAGGTGGGCAGAGGCCGAGTGAATGGAATGCTGGAGCATAACTGAAGCTCAGGCTAAAAACATCCAAGAACTACAGAGTTTGACTTGGTATGAAGTGTGAGATGTAGATCAAAGTTCATTCTTTGGGTCTGTGCATGTCTAGGTATCATAGCACCATTTATTGAAAAGACTGCCTTTTCTCTATCAGTTTGCTTTTGTACTTTTGTCAAGAGTAAGTTGGGCATGTTTGCATGGATTCCACTAAGCTTTTATTTTGAGGACTTGGAAAAGTGCAGAGGGCTGACTGTAGAAGTGCAGCGGGCTGACTATAGTGATATACACCTATAACACATACTCCTGCCACTTCTGCATACTTGTAGGTGGGTTAGTGTACATGGATGGTCAAAGGGAGGCCTATTCCCTTAGAAACAATTTGGATATTCCTTCTCTTACACTGAGGGTACAGTACAGAGTGCCTGACAGTCAAGTACAGTCTATGGCTTACTGCTTAGTGTGCCCTAACCCTAGGATCTAAGATCCAAACAGACGAACCTCTCAAATAGCTTCATTTTTGGTATTTCCTAATTTACTAACTTGAGGTGCGGTGAGTAGTGCTATTGAAAGCCATCAGTGTATAGCCGTGGCTGCCGGGACCCCCCCCCCCTTTTTTTTAAAGATTTATTTATTTTATGTATATGAGTACATTGTAGCTGTACATATGGTTGTGAGCCTTCATGTGGTTTTTGGGTATTGAATTTAGGACCTCTGCTCACTCTGGTCAGCCCTGCTCACTCAGGCCCAAAGATTTATTAATTTTTATATCTTAAGTACACTGTAGCTGTCTTCAGATGCACCAGAAGAGGGCATTAGATCTCATTATGGGTGGTTGTGAGCCACCATGTGGTTGCTGGGATTTGAACTCAGGACCTTCAGAGGAGCAGTCAGTGCTCTTACCCACTGAGCCATCTCACCAGCCCAACCTGGAACTTTTTTTTTTTGTTTTGGTTTTTCGAGACAGGGTTTCTCTGTGTAGCCCTGGCTGTCCTGGAACTCACTTTGTAGATCAGGCTGGCCTGGAACTCAGAAATCTCCCTGACTCTGCCTCCCAAGTGCTGGGATTAAAGGTGTGCACCACCACGCCCAGCCAGCCTGGAACTCTTAAATCAGTGGTTTTC